>NC_071469.1:56606287-56950287 GCF_028500815.1 Rissa tridactyla | reverse complement strand
TAGAGTTTCTTATCTGAAATCATGGATCTACTTCTGTACTATGAATATAGCCGTATGACTACAGTACTCTGGCTGGTGGGGATAAAATCTCCTTGTGCAGACATGGTTTAAGAGTGATTAATGAATCTGTGACCTGCGATACAACGAAAGTCGCGCTTGCAAGTCACTTCAGCACTTTTGAAAGCTCCATCTTTAGTCTTCATTATGAATAAAACCAATAGGGCTGTTGTGCCCCCAGCATTAATTACACTGACTCCTGCACCGGTGACGCTACGCTGTTGTAACTACAGCAATATAAACTTCTAATGCAGACACGCTCCAACGGTATAAAGAGAGCTTTACACATAGTACAACTGACCCCAGACTTACACTGAGCTTAGGCAAGGCACGATTCACATACACCAAAGAAAAATTAGCTCGTTTTTTGCCCTTGAGCCCATATCAACTGAGGCGTTTTGTGCAAAGGAAAAGCCGGTGCATGACTACCGAGAAGCAACAGCGATGGAAGAACAGTTCAAGATCACAATTAACTAAACCATCATATCATGACAAACAAAAGAGCTGGTAAACTCACCACAGGTGAGAATAAGAAATACGTAAAACCTAGACTCCCACACCAAAATTCAATGAATTTTACTTACATGCCCTTTCTTTGACCATACCAGTACAAACAACAATGGAAATGCTGTGTTTGACAATAGGTCTCATACCTGAGTACTGAGCCAAAAGTTTCAGGAAAAAGGGCTTGATCTTGAGGTTTTCTCCATGCCATGCTTCAGTCCTGTATATGTCTAACAGAATGACTTCACTGACAATGTTCTTTGAGGCCTGGGTTTTGTTTTTCACTTTTCCTTTTTTTTCCCCTTGGTTTTTACATGTGAGAAACACAGTTTGATTTGGTTCCTATAGGGCAAAGATAAACACTGAAAATCAGTAACTAAACTTTTTCAAAGCCCAGATCACTTTCCAGTTAGGCTGGACTGAATTACAGCTGAAATTCTGGGAATATATTCGTTTTATGCATTAACCACTCAGTCAACCCTTATAAGCAGATGACATGATTAAAATGAAGTTTGAACTTTTTCTGTAGATTAATTGTCTGACTTATGACAAGAGTCTTCTCGTTTTCATTAACTTAAGTGCCAGTTCCTTAGGACTCTTATTTTTACAGTTTCTAATCTACAGTCTTTGTAATGACCTGGTCTCAGGCACATATTATCCTGTATTTCCTTTCCTTCGGTCCTTGAGCAAGGGGCATGCAGGCTTTCCAGAGAGGGAGAAGGGCTGCTTCACTTCGACTTCCAGCTTGTGAGGGTATAAAATATTGGATTTTGCTACTGAGAGTGCTTGATGGTCAATCCGTGGCTACAGCCCTCTCACCCGCTTAACGAGAGTTCAGGTTTCCATGTCACTGGGGAAAAACCTCCAGCTCACTAATTGTTCCCTATTCTTGCGGCACATTTCTACACCCTTCCTTAGAGAGAGTATGCTGCCCATCGCTTCACACTGAAGTTAACTAAAGGTTAATATCCAGAGTACCAACCCAGCACAAACAGGCGTCCAAGCACAGTACTGTACTTGAGGGAACAGAAATGACCTGGAAGCCCTTTAGGAAGCATGGGGTAGAGTTTTGGCTTTGCACCTGTGTGGCACTCTTGTTTTGAGCAAAACCAAGTCTTTCTTCATCTGTTTATATCATAAGCTTACACAACAGCACCTGCCTTCTAGTGTCTTTATACAGCCTTTGCCATAGCGGAAAGTACATTTGCTCACCAGCTTCCTTCTAGATTCTCAGTTTCCAATTTTCATTAGGATGACCTTGATAATAAATATCAGATGAATTTAATGTTTTTTAGCTCTTTCCTATCAATATACATTCTATATATGTTTGAATATTGACAACAAGAATAATTAAAATATGTCTATAAAGTTAACTCCTGCTAACTCTTCTAGTGCAGAACTAAGCAATAAAAACATTTATATATAAGCTTGTAAAGAGCAACGGTCCTTGCTGACAGTTTCCCAGGACAGCTACTGAAGACATCTTTTCTTTTTTGCATGGCTGGAATAGACATGTAAGCAATATTGTGTATTTTTAGCTTAATGCCCAATGCACTTCCACCAGGTTGCTGAACTATGTCTGGGCCAGGAAATCAGGGAAGGAAAACGCACATTTAGAAGCAATGAATTCAAACTTGCAAGTCCACTCTTCAGGTATCCAACTTCTTTTAAGCTAGACAGCTTTAGACAACTCATGCTTTCCTAAATATTCTTCCTGTTTAAACAAATAATGTAAATAGCTGTGATATGTGCAAAGGGTCTCTCTAGGAGTCTGTGTGAGATAAAGAGCTTCTTCAAAGCTTGGGAAATATGACCAGATTTCAATACTGACTGACAAATTGATAAAATAACAAATGAGCCCATTCGAAAAAGATCTGACCATCCAAATTTGCAAAAGCTACAAGATATCTTGCAATGTCAGAAGTCACATTTTGGGTTTGGGGTTTTGTTTTGAGGGCGGGGGAGTTCAACTGTGGAGCAAGTGTTGCACGTGTTCTTTCATAAACCATGACAACCTCACATCAGCTTTACAGAGGGACACCCTACAGACGGTCCCCATTTTGACTCTGAGCACCTTGCACAGTACAGTGATTCTTTCATTAAATCTGAAATGAAAGCGTAACTAAAAATGCTGTATTCTGGGGATGAGACCAGTATCTCTCCAACAAATGATCCAAAACAAACTCTTTGAGTTGCTATATCTATATAGTTAATAGGCACCAGGTAAGTCAAAAATACAATAAAATCCACTAGTGACATTTTCTCCAGACTATTGTCTTACTTTCTGCTGCACTTCCATTAGACATTCCTTCCTATTTAAGATTGTTTTACTTACAAGGCTCTGAGAACACAGCATAGGAAAGAACAACAAAAAGCAGCAGAAAAAATGCCAGGTTGCAAATAAGCTGCACACGGGGAAGGGCTGTGAAAGTATGTCTCTGAAGCAGTCCACCTACAAATGTTTGAATATGCTCCTGAAAATGTAAATGTACCAAAAATACCGCTGTTTATACTCACTAACATAACCGGTTGGGTAAATGTGTATAAAGAAATAGCCAGGTGTTCAAACATCCTTCCAGCCTTTGAAAACATTGCCATTCCAGAGAAGCACAGTTAGCTCATCTAATACATACACAGATTTGGACAAATTTATGTATTTCTTATTTTTTTAGTAACTTGCCCTATAGATGCATGCTATCATGTATGCCATAAATTAGAGCCAGAATATAATTTGCCTGTTTTTATCCACAAAACTTCTAAGCCACTGCACTAAAGTTCCCCATGCCTCACTAAGCACCACAGGGGCATGTAAAACAAAAGCAGATGGAGCAGGCACACACATAGATTTTATATATATTAACACACACAAAAATACCCAAACAAGTTTTAGCCATTTGTACACTCGAGCCAAAACCAAGAAAAGTAACTTAATTCCTGAGATAGACAACATCACTCAGGACAGGCTTCTGCATCTTTACCTCTGTTCTAGGGGTACTCTACATGGATCATAACATATTATTTCTTTTTTTGAGCGCCTTTGCTAATTGGAATTACAATAGCAAAGTGGGATTCATGATACCAAACATATCCACTAACTTGAAAAATTCAAAATACATGCATACAACGAAATATCTCAAAACAATCCTATACTTTCACGTTGCCCGTGTGTGGTGCAGTTGTATGTATGTCTGGCTCTGCCCACCAAGCACACAGACAATTTGGCCTTAGCAGCCCATAAGTAATAGTTTACTAGTTACTGTCTTCTATCAAATGTAAGTTATTATTTTAAGATAATACTTCTTTACAAATACTAGCTTGAAATGCACACATATTTTTAGGAATGGGTGTGTTTACATGGATGCCTGTATGAGCACGTGTCTCTATTTCTACACACAAATACAGAAAATCTCTGCTTCAGGTACAAAGCTACAGAAAAACACCTTCTTTTAAAATCCTCTATCTGCAGGGTAGGTACCACAGGCAGTTCCCTCAGTTACTCCGGAGAAGCCACAAGCCCTGCCCTGTGACTACGCTGCTGATGGGCTGCCATTTTCTCCATTTTCTTTTAATCCTCTTCCTTGATTCAGAAGAATTTGCAACAAAGTCCCTGGGCAATCCCTAATGACTTCTCTCTTTTTAGGCAGCAAATCAAGGGTGTTTCCATAAATGCTTTTTCTTTTTTTTTTTTTTTTTTTTTTTTGTGTAACTGCTAAATGTTGCCTTGTAGGCTTCAAAAGCCATTAATTTAATATGGCAGGTGTGGAAAATCTAAAGCTCCTCTGGTTTCCTGGACATAAAGTTTTTGTCTTGTCATCGTTTGCTAATTCAGCTGCAGTGAAGGGGACGAAGGGGAGGCGTATTACAGAGACTGACCTAAAACTGCAGGATTCGGGCCTATGAACATTTCAGACAGCACAGATCACTGGACTGGGATATCTCCATCCAGAATTATTCCTAGCTCCACACACCACAGTCGAAAGCCCTAATGGTGCTGTAGTATGGAGTTAGTGCTCATTACGATATTTTTTTAATCTCTGCTTTCATTAGGAATATATCTAATTAAAGGTCATTTACCCCTACCTGGGAACTCCTTGTGTGTGTCTGAATGAAACAGTTCAAAACTCTGTCCTTTTCCGCTTCCATTTCATTCAAGTAACGACAGGGTTAAATTGCTAATAGAGGTTTCATGAGGTCTGCCAGAGCCCACTCTCCAACACTTACATCTGTTCAACAATTATTACAGCATTTTTGTCATAAAAAATTCAACACCCTGAGTGTCGTGCTAGCAAAACCTGAAAATTTATGCAGTGAATAGAATAGCTAATTTCTCTGAGGAAATGCAGGGGGAAAAATTACAGATTTAACTTAAATTCTCAAGTACTGTAGAGCACACATCTGACTCCCTCTTTAGGTTTTGTCACCATGTAGCATAAGTAGGAATACCGTCTACAGTAGATCAAGAAACCTTCGCAAAGCAAATTCATGCCTTCGAAGAAACAATCTTTAAAACTCAGAAGGGGGCTGCACTGGATTCATCGTTTTACCTCACAAAATCTCATTTAAATAATAAATTATTCAGTTTATTCTCAGGATAGGGTTATTCTCTCACTACCCCTTGCTGTTACAGAGTGAACCGCACCCTTCGCGGGGTACAGGTAAACGACACAGATGCGGAGGCAAAAAGCTGACAGAAAAACATTCTTTAATCTCGTGAACTTTGTGTCGGGCTGCTTGCTGTTTTTGGTAAAAGGAAAAAGAAAACAGAACCTGCCTGCCTCCTCCATAAGGTTAGGAATATGGATTTTATGCTAAAACTAACGCTGTCTAGTTAAGACGCCAGTGGACTGGAACAACATGCTAGAGGCTATAGCCTTCTATTCTCAAGGGCCGGACTCTTACTTCCAGTACCGGTGCTTCAGCCATAACGATAATTGCAGCCACGACGAGCAGGGAGCTCTTTCAGCGTCACAAGAGCAACAAATAAGACAAATGGTTTGGGAGGGGAGGGGGGGTCATTTTCGAAATGTAAGGTGCAAAGAGGATGCTGGCTCAAACCAGGCCAGACATTGCAGGTTCCCCTTCTTCAGGCTGCATCCCGCTGGGATGACGAGAGCTGGACAAATGTTGCTGCTGCAGAGGCAGTCGTACATGAGTTCAGATGAACACTGCGGATTGGCTCAAAGGATATTTACAGGCATTTTTGCTGTTTTTTTTTTCACACACAATATTAGCCCAACAAGCTTATGAAAGTACATGCTTAAGCAAAAGTCTGTAGGGGCTGGACCTGCCAGACCAGTCTTTCACTCGGGCACCAGAAACCACAGGCACAAGCCCCCAGTCGTATCCCTCAGGGAGTTCATAGGGCTTGACTCAGTAGCAGCAGAAAAACTATCCAGGAAAACTTTGGCATTGCAATAAAGCGGTGGACCAACATTTTAAATAGCTAACATACTCAAAAACAAAATCTGCAGTTTTCAAACTGCCAGGTGATCAGATTTCCAATGGGTTTGGTGTATCCCGTGTAAGTGAAGCATTACAGAACACCGGGCAGTGTCCAAGCTTTAGCTGTTTGCAGCATCTCAGCTGAAAGGCCACTTCCCAAAATGGAAATTGCTTCTACTCTTGCCTGTTTCCCAAATACCCGTGATGTCTGCATAGGAACTGCCAGATTTAGTTCTTAGTTACTACTACGTTTTGTCTGAAGTTCAGATTATCGATCTGACCGCAAACAGGAAAAATGTGTATGACAACCAAACACTCTGCTTAAATGAGAGTAATTTTCACCCTAGAAATTAGCAACTAGTGCCAGCACAGGGTCAGGTCACGTATGCTCTGTGAAGCCCAGGACCTGTAAAAATACCATTTCAATGATTTTTGTCACTCACTGTGTTATTCCTATAAAATCAAATATCCCAGAATATTTTTCAAAAGTATATTCTTGATATTTGCCTTTTTTTAAAATACAAATTGCAAATAGGCATAAACAATATTATTTGCATTTCCAGGTCCTGATTCCAAATTACTGTGAAAACTACCAGTTAGTATGAGACAAGATAATTCTCTGCTACTGCTTTCCTTTTCCTCCTTTTTCCAGCAGTGGTGTCGGTACCCATGGAGGATGGTTGGCTGTCACGGAACACAGATGCCAAGTGCTGGCAGATATTATTCCAGTGTCAGAATCTTTTTCCTTGTCAAACTCCCCAGGCAGTTGTGTTAATGGTTCTGGAGCTGCCTCTGGGTCTGTCACGTGGTGTAGCAGCTGATGGGTTGTTTTCTACAGTGTCCTCCTGCATGACATCTTCCTTTAACTCATCTTTGGTGCTGAGGAATTTGTACACTATTACCTACTTGGAAATAAGCTCCTATAAATTTCACAATAGGGCTATAATTTCTTCACAGATTTGCTTACTGCCCTTGGAGCTCACATGCACCTTTTTGTCTGTAGCACAGCCTCTCCGTAACTTTGAATGCCAGGCAGCTAAATTACACCCTGACGACAAAGAAATATTTGAGAAAATGAAACTATTTACTAAGAATTTGTTTCTCCTCGCCCTCATCACCACCCTGTCCTCTCTCACTCCCATCTTTTTTATGATTCGTGAATCTTTCTTTGTGAACTGAAGCTGGTCTTCTGTGTTTGTTCCTTCATTCACAGGCTAGGAGCGAGAGCTTTCAGCCTTTAGGTTGTTCACAGACTGGTTATATAGATTATTTGCCATTCACGCTGCATGAGTTAGTCACTTAAATTTCAGGATCTTAATCCTGCAAAGATTAGCTTGAACTCAGATGGGTTGTTGCGAACACATGTAAATCTGTGCTGCAGTGCAGCCTTTGAGGACCAGCCCCTCTAAAGTCTTTAAGGTAAGGAGTTCCAGACCTGAGCTGCAAGACGCTGATCATCTACGCTCCCACCCAGCAGAGAACCCCAAGCCGCAGAGCAGCTCTGCTACAAGAACCAGATCAGGACAAAGGCACTCAGCAGTTTGCACTGGAGGCAGCGAATAGGCATCCGTCCCCGAGGAGAGCTGCCACGCTTGACTGCAATATAAATACTAAATGTAAACAAATATGTAAAGCTAATCCACGTCATACTATCATTGCTGTTACTCAACTGAAATATTTTAAGAAAGAAAATAACGATTAACAAGAGGCAAATTACACACTCTCATGCAAATTTTGAGAAACATTCATTGCAAACCCTGTGAATCTTTCCATTTTTGCAGGCACTTTCAGAAACACAAGGCAGTTGCCTTACACATTCACAGCTAGCAAATTGTGTCTCCTACAAAACAAAATCAGCAATTTTAATCACAGACGATTTGGGGGATATACAGTACAAAATCTGTGTGGTTGGGTTTTTTTCCCCCATTGTTTTTGTTTTGATAAAAATCTGTGTAAGCTGGTTTGGGATCTAATACCTTTCTTCGTGCCTTGCAAGGGAAATCTCATGGAGTCTACAGGAGTAAAGGAGTATTGAATAACCCAGCCTTATAGGAACGGCCTTTGAAAGTCTGTCATTCTTGTTTGGTAACAACAGTCGGAAAAATCCTGCAACAAATTTTCTGTTTTTCTATTTAAGAGAGAGAGGGGAGCAGGGGGAAAGCTTACTTTGATTGCTTACAGGGTTCTCTGATGTGAGCAAGAAGCAGTCCTTGACGATGCGCTCTTTCCTTTGGTGGCAAACATGGATTAAAGACGGGCTATGCCAAAGAGTCACTTCACAGGGTGTCTTCACAAATGGTCTTGTTCAACCTAAAATGCATCAAACCACAGAGCAGGAATGGGGAACGTCATAAATGGATTTTGCCATCAAAACAATGTTCAAGTAACTGCACCCTCAGCTGAACATGAGAGACAGATCCAAAGCCAGTGCAAGTGCTGAACAAAAGGATCTGCCCCATAGATTTCACTTGTATCCTGCCCCTTAAAAGAAGCGAGGTTCTTTATACACCTTGTGCACACAAGCAGGAGATAACCACAACTAAGAGACTTAAACCAAAGTAAGGAAAATGGTATTTAGTTAATTTTTTCATGTACAGACTGATTTAGAGATCTTTCTTGTTGATAGCATGTTCATATAAACTTTGCAGACTCCACTTGCACTTTTAGCTGTAGATTCATTCTTCACCTCCTAAAAAAACCCCATCCTAGCTTAGTTAAGGTTTTTAAACACTCTTGTAATGCTCTGGATGAAAAAAACATGCAGCACAGAGGAAAGACCTGACAAGTCCCTGCAAATGAAAGCAACGGGGAACTGGCAGCTCCCACCTCCTAACGGGTACCTTACCTTCAGCAGTGCGCCTCTTCAAACCCCTGCACAGAAAGCCAGACGGTCAGCTTTCATTCTCAAGTCACATAGGAAAAAAGTTTTGAGGAAAAGTCTGTAGACCCAGATAGAAAGGCCATTCTGCCCCGGGTTCTCCCCCTTTTTGCACTCCCATCCTTCAGTCTTTGTCTGAGCTCTGGAGAGTAACACCCAACTCGTACAGCCAGGGTCACTAAGAAGAAATCCACATTGAATTTGACTCAAAGTCAGAATGCAAATAACTACGGTAAAATATAGATTTGAACAGATTAAGCGGTTGTATTTAAAGTGTTCCTCACATCCTTAGCCCTTGTAGAAAATCAGAAGATTTCTAATTTATTTATTTTTATTTATTTAATAAAACTCAGTCTTCCTTGCTGTCTTCTGTGATTGGGGAGCAGAGGGCAAAGTTTTTCTTCTTACCATAGGGAGACCTGAGTTGTAAGTGGCTAATTAATTTCTCTCCTTCTACACAGGCCAAAGACAGACTCAGCAGCATCTACTTTCCTGTGATAAAGCCATTCCTTGATGCAACAACACAGACTGTCCTCAGAGTGGGACTTCAGCAGTTTCGCCTCCTCAAAGCAAGCCTCAGAAGGGTCATATTTCCCCAAATACCTCCTGCAGGCTTAAACGCTTATTTGATTCTTATGGTATCCTTAAACTGAAAGTATTTGGGCCTGATTCTTAGATCTGTCCAGGCTTGTGCACCCCGGATTTCAGTGGGATTACTTCTGCTGCTCACCTGCACAAGGGGCAGCACCAACAGGGCCACCGTCAGTTTTAAGTTTACCTGGCTTTCCTTCGTACTGATGAGTCAGTACAGAGTCACAGCTCGCTCTTCTCCTCCCAGAGTATGGCTCCGTTTCAAAAACCCAAAATAGCAAAGTCTGCTGCACTGCCAAACAGGAGACCCAGATTAAAGAATTTCAGACAGCAGTCTATCACAAGCCCGTCAAAACCATGTATATCGTGCAAATAGTGATCGGAGAGACAGATCAGGTGACTGAACCAATATAGCAGCGCAATATGTTCGCTACCTTAATTATCCTGACTTTTTTTTTTTTTTGGTGAGAAACCAAAACTATTTGCTTCTTCCCTCCTTATAAAGATATTTAGTGTTACTATGCCTATGGTTGCAGAAATATTCTCTACGCAGGATTAGGAAAGGAGAATGTTTTTTGAAATAGGGGTTTTGTTTAAAAATGTGTAGTGTCATTGAGCTGGTACTCAAAAAATTGTCATTTATCCAAAAATAGCCTCTCCACTGTTCCTTCTGCTGTCCCCTTTCCTCCCTCTCCCCTGCAGCCCACCAGGCTATCTCCAACCTTTTACAGAAGAATCAGCAACCAAGAAAAACTAGTACACACAAGGGGAAAAACAGTAGTTTAAAAAAAAATTCTATCATTCTTTGAAAAATAGTCCTAGCATTACTTTTAATTCTGAGCACAAACAGAAATTTGTAGGCGAATACTGCTTCAGCTGGTTGCAGTTTATAACATGGTCATTAAGTCCATATCAAACATGTGTGTTTTAGAGTTAAATCCTCTAAGACAATGAGATGAAATAAGTAATCATTTGATAGAAGTACTTATAATGAATTAGATTTGGAAATGTTGGAAAGTCATTCAAGGAAAATCCTTCTTTTACCTTACACTGAAAACATATCATTAGCCTTAATTTAAGTCAAGGTGAGGAGGGGAAGGGGGGGCCGAGACGGGGAACAGACATTGCAGGAAACTCTTGAGTGACTATTGTTTAATCCCATTTAGGGACACTTTGAACAATGACATATATATAATGAGATATTTAAAATTCTTTGGTCAATCTCTAGCTAAAGGCTTTTACTGTGGAAAGAATGAGTAATTCAATACGGACTACACAGCCTTCCACATGCTTTTATTCTTGATTTGTTGGACATGTGTAACATAAATTTCAAACCAATCTATTAATGACTTAAATTGGAAACTGGTTTCCTTTGCTTTACATACAGCATTTCAGTAACAAGCATAATAACAGGTGGATCAATAGATACTATTTGGTGCAGTATTTGCAGTATGTTAACATTAGTCCTGTATCTCTATTATTGAACATTGTGTCAACAAATTCCTGTTTCAAGGAGGATGGCAAAAATATTTTCCAGTGTCAAGGTTATTTAACCACATGAAATGGTAGGAGGCTTTTGTGCATTTTGTTTCCTACTAACCTTGCTTCTTCCTCCTCCTTCTTTTAAATAATCCATGTTTTGATCAAATCAGCGGGTAAAAAAATAATTTTGCGTCAAATCTGTCTGCTGTCAACTCAGATTATGTTCTTTAAAATGGACAGTGGTTCTGGGAAGAAAATCAATTTTTTTTCTCTTAGAGAAACATAAGGAAAGAGAAAGGCACTAATGTAAACACAAATTTAGAAAGAAACAGAGAAAAAGAGAGAGAGAGAGAGCAAACAGTTGAGTTTACCATTTGAAGAAATTTAGCTAGGGAATTATGCCCAACCTATAGTTCTCAAACACAGCATGAAAAGACAGAAAAATGAAATTTTAGTCATTAGAATTTGACAGCTCCCAGTCATAATATGCTGACATGTGTAACGGGAATTAAGGGGTTCTGCAGGCAGAATAAGCACTAATAATTTTTTAGGCAAATCATTTCTTTCAGCTCCATGAATCACACGATGTTGGAGGATCACTGGACACTTACAAATGACAGGTATAATATAACTGTACTCTGCTTTGTATTCTGTATTAAACAGATTTAATCCAAAAGCATTAATTACCACCTAACTGGAACAAAATTTCTCTGTCACAAATAACAAACTCTATGCAATGACCGCAGCCACAAAAGGGAACAGCTCAATGGCTGCAGCCAAAATCAATCCTGCAACTTCTTACAACTCACCTATAAACTAAAGGTCTATTTTCTCATCAGTGAAAAAAAACCACTTCAGTTAGTCCACAATGGATATTTCATGTCTGAGTAATGACCTCCAGGGTAAGACTGCACCAGAATTTCTCAGACTTTGAAGGTGTGAACCACTCTTGGTTATCTGATCTTTAAGCAATATGTGTAGTCTCACAAAGTCAGGTGTATGAGGAAGACAAACACACTTTAGCTATCCAGTGCTACAGATGTGTGTATTATAAAACACTCCTTAAATTATTTTCTTTTTTAAAACAAATTTTGAGGATGCGTAAGGTTTTCTAGACACTTTATGATCCCTTCAGAAGAACACTTGGAGGTTGTAACCCACCGACTCGTAACTCAAACCCAAACCCAAGCACATATGGCATTCACCTTAGCTATATGTTGGGCAACACCTTGGATCACATTTAAAGGTCTCAGGCAGCTGATGAGAGCTGGCTCAAACTGGGAAGGTGAGCTCAATTGGCTTGAGCTATGTGGTATGGCAGCAGCTGAGCAACGGGTAACAACGGCAGAGATACAGCAATGCTTTCACACTTCAACATATGACTCATGCAGAATACGAGTGACTCACATGCAGTATGTCATACCCAGCAAAACTGAGCATACTTGGGGAAAACCTGAATACAATATGGTGCGTCACGCTCGGGCCCTAATCACCTTGTAGAATTAGCTGGGATATACCCCTGCTGCCTCCTGCTATATCACTACTAGCTACAAAGAGAAGCAAGGATGAACTCAACATGCATTTCTCTAGCAGAATCACTGGCATTTTATGAGCAGTACATCATAAGGCTTGTTTCCAGCAGGTGCAACTTTATAACATCCAGGTCAGGTCTATTAAGCAACAGGGGATGCATTTCTTTGGCACTAATCTGCCACTGTGGCACAAACAATCAGGGATGAGTATCTGACTCAACAAACAGCTGTTAAAATTTTCCCTTGCCTTTTCTTTCTAAGCAGATGGCACAACCCACCTAGCCTGTACCCTCTGCATTGTACAAGTTCAACGAGCTCTTCAGCCAGCGCAGAACTGGTTCCTAACTCAGTACCATAAATCTGCTAACTTCTCTTTGCATATCCTTGAATCCTGCAGAGAGGACAAAAATATCTCTGGAGCAGACAGTCTTTATGTTTTTACGGTTCTGTGACGCATAAACCCCATGAAGTCCAAAAGCCTTGAACGCCAAGTGTTTCCAGGTAGTAAGGAATGGGCCAAGGGCAAGCAGTACTACTAGAAATCATTTGCTGTTGGGAGCTTCAGGACTGTCTGTTAGGGCAATCAAGAGGGTTATTCATACTTCTCCATCTGGGAAGAACTTCTCTTTCCTTCTTGCTGAATATTCACCTCTGTTGACCATAAATAAATCCTTTGTGAGATTTATGAAAATTTCAAAGGAAGTGGTCAGAAGTAGTTCAGAGAAATGAAACAGCACGCATGTTGGATCGTGAATTCAGTTACTCTTCCTTCAACCCTCCAAACTCCCTGTGCTTTTCTGAAGCTTATCATACGTATCAAGAATTTCTCCTCTTACCTTTCTTCTTCATTCATATGCCGGCATTGCTTCTTCCAATTTGAATTTTTCCTTCTCAAAACCCATCCCCTTCCTTCAGAGGAGAATTTACCTTCTGTGCCTGGACCTGAGGAATTGCTATACTGTCTTCTGAAACTTTTGTTTCTGTTTCAGTACTAAATCTAGATACCTTAACTAAGATGATAATTTAAGTCGTCAAATCTTATGACTTCTGCCATGCCCTGCATGTCTTCCTTTGGATTAGCACTTGGAGATGTGCTCACCTCAAAACATACTCCAGACGATCTGCAGTGAAAGAATGAAAGGGATGAATGAATTCTGCTTGAAGTGACAGCATGTATTACAAAAGAAGTTTTAAATTCAGATAATAAAGACAGAACCATACCCTCCAGAGGCCTATGATAATGAACAGACTCTAATGGTGGCAAAACCCACCTCTCAAAGATACTGCACCGCGTTCATGGGCTCAGCATTGAACCAGCAGTGCCCTTTATTTCTTCCTCTTTGGATCTGGCATGCGTGTGTCAGTTGAGGTATCCAGAGACAGCACAGATGCCCAAACGTGGGCAGAAAGCCAGGCTGCAGGGCTTACAGTATAAATATATATTTTTTTAACTTCATACAGACCTTTTTTCCCAGTAAGTGTGTTTTTTGGGCTTAGAAACTCTGTGTTCTTAGCTATTTTAAGAAACCTGAAGGGTGAGAGATGGAGAAGCAGCAGACATGTTGGCAACAAAGATCTCTCCATGAACAGAATGCCAAGATTAAAAACAACAAAAAAAAAAGAGGGATACCTTTGACTTTTTCCTGCTCTTCTATCTCAGAAAATTGGCTCATCTGAAACTGTTGGATTCTGGCAAAGACTTAATATCAAATGAGAGAAATAGCATGTTCCTGAAGCAAGGTGATTTCCAAAGTGAGGCTAGATGTGCATTCAGCTCCTTCTACTTGGCAGCTATCATGAAGGGCAAAAAGATTTACCAGTTCTCCAGAGGGTATGTAACAGGGTTGCCCCAATCTGTCAGGAAGTGTTAGAACTCAGTAAGACTTGAAGTGGGACTTAAAGTTACTGAAGCTCAGATGCTCACAATGTCAGGTGTGGATCCACCCCAATCAAAAAAGAAATAGGAAGAAGGAAAAAATGCGGGGAGCCCTAAAGGGAAACTCTTCACACAGCCAAGCTTAGCGAAAACACTAAATAAAGAGGGCAAATGGAGAAGTCCTTGCAGTTACTGTGCATCAGCTGGTCTATCAGACCCATCCACATGAATGCTGTTTGCCTGCAACAAATACAAAGTAAAGCCGAGTTAGGCTGGCCTATCGTCAAAGGGAAGCTATGTATTTTATATATACAGACAGAGAGAGAGAAAGAAAGAAAGAGAATGTTACACATTATACCAAACTTAATGATTCTGTACACTAGCTCAAAGTCTGTATGATGAGGATGGGATAATAACGGAGGCTCTACGTATTGTCTTTGCATTTGCAAGATAAAGAAAGCTAAAAAATAGCACTGTGTAACCTCTACAAAATGGGTCACAACTGGACTAGAAGTAATTGCAGAAGTCCCATTTTGTCTAACAACATTTCTCCAACGGTCTGTCCAGATTTCTGTCTAATCTAATCTACCCATACGCCCATCACTTTGAAAATGACTTGCCATTTTTCACATTTTATTAAGCCACCTTTGAAAATTCAAAATATGACTCAGAGCAGGAAATGGCCTTGTGAAGCAAAAATAATAATTAAAAGCACATACTTAAATCTGCACACTGTCTTACTATGTGAGAGTTAAAATGCATACTGCATCTCCAAGATCTTTTTATTCTTTCAAAGCAAGAACTAATGGAATAAGGGAAGGAAAAGTTTCCACGGCCCAGATATGTCTTTGCTGAATCACTTTGTAAGGTGTGGACAATTGAGTCATAAACTTTCACACTACAGATGGCTGTGTTTCTTTCATAGTGAATCAAGCTCTAAAAGATCTGTGACACTTTATGTTATATGTTAACTAGAGAGGCATATTATGTAAAAAGCACATAGGGTTTCACATGCACTAGTGCTCTCTACACAAGAGAGCATCATTTTCAATATTCACTCATAAAGCCAGCTTCCATTTTTATTTACTAACTTTCTTGTGCAATTGCCTGCAGTACGTGTAGGTTAGTACATTCATACTGCTATCAGACTTATTGGAAATCCTGCTGTGTAGAGCTTCACAAATTCATTAAATGCACCTTTTTATATCCCACACAATTTGTATTTTCTACTTTAACATTAAAAAATTCAACATGTAATACCTTTCCAGATTGTTACCCAATCAAGTGCCACTTAAAGAAACGTAAGAAAAGACAAGCAACTTGATATATATACATTTGTGTGTTCCCACATGATAAATATGTCCAAATATTTTAGACACATTTTAGAATTTTGTAGATAACATGACAATGCAAAAATACTTGCTGTCTATCTTAAACCAAATCTCTCTTCAATAGAAAGCCTCACGACAGAAAGGCTGCTACCTGCAACTACAGGTACGCAGTGCACAGTTACATGGACACCATAAGAGGTTTAAGAGCTCCGGTAAAACTCCCATTTACATTTTGAGTGCAAGTACACTCTTGATAAATATAAATTTTAAAACCAGATAAAAAAGCCTAAAATAATGCCTCCCCAGCTGACAGACAGTTCTGTGGCAATGGACCAAAGTGTGATCCTGAGGATGATCAATAGCTAGAACAGGGATTAACACTTTGTTTGTTTGAACAAAGAACATTTTGTTCTCATTTTTCTGAATCAGTGGAACGTTGTTATACACCGTCCAAATCGTTTCTAAGGCAATTATGACCGACTGTATATTTAAAACAAAGAAAAATTATAGGCAAAAAAGTTACTACAGGCCACCTCTCAAGATATATCGTCTTCTTTGGACAACGCTACTTCACACAAACCTATAATTTGTTGTTCAAGAGAAAATTGTCTTAATTATAAAAAGGACTGTATTCACTACCACGCTTCCAGCCAGACAGGGACTAATGCTGGGGATTAGTCCCTGTATTTTTTGAAACTTTTTCTTCAAAGGGTCTGCCACCTGAGCTTTTCTGGAGATGTAACAATGTGTCAGGCTGAATTACAAACTATTTATGTCTTAGATCAAGCTGGCTAAACATCTTGACCCAGCAGATAAAAATTTCTTGGAGTTACTGAAGGACCACATTTCAGTCACGTCTCCAGATGCATGAACTAAAGGAAACAGTAAAAATAGGTAATGAAAAACAAGAAAAACACAGACACAATGAGAACAGAAATTTTCAACTATCTTTCACTGTTTTTACAATTAAAGATAGCTTCAAACACACTAAATGCTCCATTCAGAAGACTGGCTTGATGACTGGTCTAAGGTCTACTGATTCAAAGTCTACTATTAACACTTTTTCAGCTTGAGGTAAGAATCAGATTTCCTACTATATAACCTGTAAGATACTGCATGTGAACTTTTAGACAGCCATTCTCCATCATCTCCCTGCTCCCTTCACCCATGTACATGTACATAACTTCACGAGACAAATTTTTTGTATTCCCTTGCAATACAACACCCTGTATGCTTAAGCGGCAAAACCAGAACAATATCTGTTTTAAACCAGCTTGGACTAAATAAACACTGAACAGCTAATGTAACCTGATCTCCAGCATGCTTTCTCAGATTGGTTGGGTTATACAGGGTCCTACTACTTGAACTAGCTGAGAAATTAACATTGATGGTAATCTGCCACTATCGACAGGGACCAGCTATTGAAGAACAGCAAAGGGTACACACAACCCACTTCACCACTTCCACAGTTGTTTCCTGAGACAGCAAGTACACATTTACAATTCAGGCACCATTGTGTCCATCCCAGGCTCTGCACGATGGCTGCAGACCCTTGGCTCTGGCTCTGTGAAGCAACCATCATCCCACAGCTTTTTTTTCTGCTTTTGCACGCCATAAGCATATTAACCATATTATAACTTTTACTGCTCTTCCACATTTCTTGACAGCAAGAAGACAAAAGAGTATTGTGAGGGTCCCTGCTAAGTCTATCTCACAGACACCTTTATTTCCATCCACCTGCGATTTCTCACAAAAGACAAGACATTGTTTTTGCTTATCATCCACTTTTGCTGCCAGCGGGTTCCCAACTAAAGGCTACCATTGCAGGTATGGCGTCTGTTTTAACTGCTCTTAGATCTTACTTCTGCTGTGGTCTTTTAAATATCTTGAGGTATTTAAAGGTAGTAGATGAGTCATCTAAGCCACCGAAAATGTGTTTGATTATGATGATATCGAATTTGCTGATTACTCTTTCTTAAACTATAGCTCTATAATGTCTGATACCAGTCTTCAAAGACATTTGAGCTTGTTTCGCCCAAATGAACCACTGTGAACTCTTTCCTCTTGTCCTTATGTCCCTTATGTCACTATACTGGTTCAGGTACGCATTAAAACCTCCAGCAGTTTTCGGTGTTGCACATAAGCTCTTTTACATGTGGCACAACTGGAATTTCAGGCACTCACTCATAATAACCTGCTCGTTAACTTACTACTACACCCACATCTTTAGACAGATTATGAAAGTCTTGCAGACTAATTTGTCCCACCTAATTAGGTCCTGTGAGCTTTGCAATATACTTTCTTACTATGCTTTAAATTCCAAAGAACCTCTTTGGAGGTAATTTAACACATAAAATGCATGCAGTCCTCAGTATGTTTGCCACATGTTCTGCTGTTTCCTGCTATGTTATTATGGCCTTTCATCATTTCCTCTCACCACATCCTCTTGACTGTGCTTCTTTCACCCCTCCTCCATATACTTTCACTGAGTTATCACCAATCCTCAGAGAGTTTCACTTACACTGGGAAGCAGCATCTGTAATAGAGCCAGTTGGTTATAATTTAGAGAAGAAATTATGGCAAATAATCAACATTTTGAGTTTCAGATCAGAACATTTTCAGTGCAACTTTCAACTTCTGTTTGTACTCCTGTTTTTTCCCAGCCGCTGCTAACTGACTGTGTTCATACCACATTGAACAAGCCCATTGTAATATATTTTACTGGCACGTTTAGAAAGATTGAAAATGAGTGTTAACAAAATAAAGCATTTTCAGAGCAAGGGCAGGTTTTGACAAACTTACTCAGGTAGGAAACAATATGATCTCTCAACGAACAGAGTACCAAAAGGTAGATGCTATATTGCTCCCAGTAGAATCCTTAAGTCCCTTGACAAAAGGTATTTAATGTGCAACCATGTCTAGTGTAAAACAAATGCTGAAGAGGTGCCTTCAGTGATATTTGCACAGATTCATTCTCATTAAAGGATTTTATAATAGCATTCACTCTGGTGTAAACTTTTAAAAATTGACTCCTAGATCCATTAATCCCTTTCATCTGCTGCTCATGAGCTTAATGTATGACATTGTAGATAAAAGGACTAGCTTGGTCCTTAGACGAATAAACAAGGGAACACAGAGTAGAAGTAGAAAAGTTACATGTGTTTTTAATAGCAGGGGGACCAGTTCTAGAAGGGTTGGAAAGACTTCGGAGCAGGAAAGACTTCGGAGCAACTAAGGGATTGGAGAACAGGCCTCAGAGTGAAAGACATAAATAACTCTATTTATTTAGTTTAGAGAAATGCAACAGATAACTTGATTATGGTTTAGGCATGTCTCTAGAGATAACAGGAACTTAATACTAGGGGAATCTTCATCCAGCAGAAGAAAAAAAAAAGATTGCAAAAGTCAATAGCTAAAGACTGAAGCTATAAATCAGATGTACAGTTTTCAGAGCATTGAAACAGCTCAGTGAGGTTTAAGGTGGTTTCTCCCCCACTACAACTAGTGTAAGCATTATACGATAGCTGAAAAAGATCTTACCCATCCACAACTGTTACATTTGAAGCAAGAATTAAATCCAGGGAAACTCTATAGCGTGGGATATGCAGATGAAATTTTAGATTTGGTCTCCCAGCTTCTAAAAATAATTCTTCACACCTGTGGAGAGCACACTTGAGCCCTGTGGCTGTGACATTCCCAACCTAGTCAACATCCCCAACACCAGCTTCCTACCTTCCATTAAGTGAAAGAAAGGGAGGGACTATCAGGGGAATGTAGTCACTGAATGTCACACAGTAAGACACTACTTCCACTGTTGTCCAACTTCTGGCAGTGTCAAGGATTGCTATGTAGTCCCGTAGAGCTTCTGAAGCATAATTCAAAAGACCAGCATAAAGAACCTACCTCTTTCTGTTGACTGTACAGGAAGTCAGGGATCCTGGTCATACATGAGGTGATGGCATGAAGAACCATCCAAAAGCATTCTGTTTTGAAACCCCTATTCTTTTCCTATAACCATAATGAAATTACATGTGAAAGAATGAGAGGAACACTGCTTCTCTATTTTCTCCCTAAAAAAGGTGTTCTGCTGTGTCCCTTCACCTGTTGTTTGTTCCTCTCCCTCCACGTCGCTTGCAGAGTAGGAAATCAGACTGCGAGAGGAATTGTTGGGGTCTCTGCCCTGGCGCAGAGTACTCCACTCCTGGGGTTATTCTCTACCCTGATGGATCTGCCCATGGCTCTGCCTCTGCTGTGCATGTTTCCTAGGGTTTGTATTGGCGCAGCTTGTTCAGGCTTCGGCACTAAACATCGTGTTATACATTGGTATAATGCTTCTGTGCTGAATGTATGCATTGGCCTAGCTGTGTGGGCACAACAGACAGGATTAAAAGTGTTTTCTAAGGTTCAGCACTGAGCATATAATGACTGTCACAGGGGAGAGCCACTTCCCAAGGTGATGAAAGAGCAACACGCCATTACACATTATTTAAATACTCTCTGACATCTCCTGCAAATGCATAGCCATAGTGCAGCGGCAAAATGTGTCTTGCAGCACAGCTACAAAAAAAACCCCACAGTTTACTGCACTGAGGACAAGCATCTTCAGGCCATGCCATGCAGAACTTCATTGTTATAGCGACTACGGTCTACCTCCTCATTCATCACTAAAATTGCCTTCCTCGCCACACTGCTAGAGGCCAGAGCACAAACTGTTCTTCAACATTGAGGAGTTGGAAAGACCATCGTTTTCTTCCTTGTTTTTCCCTCAGCAATAATTAGCATAGGGGACATCATTAGCTCAGCACTAGAGGGTGTATTTTTACCAAAAGTGAATTAACTTCCCTTTGCCCAAAGCAGAGGACCTGTTGATGAGAGCTGCAAGAGTCTGATGAAGTGGGATGGACGCTGGCACAGTGCCTTAGCACTGGGCTAGGCTTTGGTGGACTTTCCTGACCTGGTTGTCACGAAATTCCCCTACATGAAGCTAGTAAAACTCAGTGAAATTTCATGAGGGTGAAGATACCCTGTTGATCGGAGTTTGTTTCCAAGATACTATGAAAGCAGGATGGAAGTATGTGCCCCTGATCTCTCTTGTGCACATACATACAGACCCACTATGCAGACCCCGGCTTAGGATAACAGTATATCTTGACTTGAGGGACCTTGCAATCAGCAGGTACCAAAAATAATACCTGTTTAACAATAGAAACACTTTGTATTTCACTTCACAGTTAACTCTGAAAATACCTGGTATTTCAGACTGAAAGGGAAAGTTACACCAGCCACATATGAATTGTTGCTTATTCTTTAAAATAATACTTAATTTCTCTAAATGCCAATCTATTTATATACAACAAAAATGAGTCACTCTTATTTCACATTAATGAGGAAGCTGCTTCTTAATGGCTTATGCCGACACAAATATGCCTCTATCTTGAAGAACACAGCAATATACAAATAACGCTTCTATTAAAATTCATGCATAATCAAAACAAATTGAATATCCACTTTTATTTCCATAGGGAACAGAGCTATAAAGATTAATGCTAGACAATGATATTTAATTAAAGCTTATTTACTTTATAAGTACTTCCACGTTTTCAAGAGTAGTCTCCTCTTTTGGAAGAGGAAGCTGTAATGCATTTCTGAGCCTTCTAACAGTCAGAGGTGGAGGAAACTAGTTATGATCACAGCACAGCGCTTACAGCGATACTGACAAACTGTCTAGCAAAATTTTTCACATTAAAGAATTCTGGTGTTAAAGAATTTAATTGACTTCTCAAAATTCCATTTTTTATTCACAAACACACCTGAACACAATAACAGGAATTCATTTTTATATGCATTATTCTCTCTGATGGCATGTTGTTGTACTGTACACATACTCCTCTCTTCATTTTTGAGATACAAAATAAAAGGTTATGCTCTTATGAGTGATAACCAAATAAGGCTCCTTTCCTTGGGCACTAGTCTGCTTCTGTATTCCAGATTACTTTTTTTAATAAACCATTAACTACTTCAGTGAAATTAGAGGAACTAGTTTGTGTATGAATGCAGATATTACCAGGAGAAACTAAAGGGAGTACAGAAGAAAATGGCACAGAATGGGATTTTTATTCTGCTTATTGAGGTTAAAAATTACAGTAAGATTTTGGAACACTAATTTCTAAGAGGAGATTTAGTTTTAAAACGCAAGAATTGTTGGGATATATGTGGCTGATGCTTGTTTCTCATCAGTATGAACACACAACCTCCAAACACAACACTTTCAATAACAGTTGTATTAGTCATCTACAGCTACAAGGCTGTTTAAGATACACAAATAAAATAGCTTTATTTGGATTGTAATTAACATGGGAAATATCACAATATTCTACAGGAAACAAACACTCCAAATCTATGTATTTTATTTCTTCTGACAACTGGCAAAGTATATTTTACTGCAGAATGCTTTATTGCTTCTTAACTATTCGCCCTACACAGTATACATAAAAGCTTAATGAGTATAGCTGCATAAAAACTAATTTTAATGCTTTTAAAATCAATGGTGAACAAAATGTTGTTTAGATTGTTTTTCAAACAACTATACCACATCTGATCTGTTGAGGAAAAGCAATTACTTCTTCTTGTCATAGCCAATACATTTCTTCATTCTCCCATTTTAGTTGTACCATTCTTCGGATCCTTTACACAAGTTACCACGCAAACAGTTAAATATTTGAGCAAATATTGAAGAATATTGTTATTAAATGTCTGATCAATAAAATGCCACTTCCGCTAATAGGCTAACAGAGGAGAGCAAGAGGAGAAAAACTAAAAGGATTTTTTTTCCAAATTAAAAAATTGTATATGCAAGTTTGGCTAACGAAATATGTCTTCAAGGAAAACTTGCAGAAAATAATTTATATAAAAGGTATACAAAGATCTCTACAAGACAGCTGCTATAATCTGAATTTAGATCCTGATTCTTTTATACACTCTGCGAATAAGCATCAGCTTTTTTGTATTTTCTAAGGAAACATCAAATGTAATCATTTTTTGTAAGTTTCAAGTGCTATAAATCACTGGGAACTTCTGTACACCTAATTTATGCAATCGTATTGGCAGTGAGGAAATCATCATTCTTTAGTGTTTTGTATCTCTGTCATTCTCTCCCAGCGAATTTCTTTATTACAGCAAGCACCAAAATAGTTGAGAGTTTCTCAGCATTTGTATTAGTGAGAACAATTTTTTAAGGTATGTAATTCAGTCACAAAAACTGAGACCCTAGCCTGAAAGTGTTAGTTTGTGAATTTCCAAACATGCACACATGCGCGCGCACAAAGATACACACACAGCCCCCATTTTCTGATTTAAAATCCTTCCCTTTTCTTTCCCCTCACCTGCACTCCTGAAATCGAAAAACACATTCCTCCTTTTTAGTAATTTTGCAGGCCATCAGGCCAGAATACAGACTATCTCTCCGGTACAGTCAAAGAAAAAAATAACAACAACAACTACCAACCAAATGGCTGAGGTATTGAGATTTATAAAGCATTCTTAACACATGCATAAAAGCCACTTTTCACAGGGAGTTGCGATGCATTCTGGAGTATGTTTCAGAAATACAAAAAAGTACATAATACGCAAATGTGCACTATTGTTCATAGGCATTCGCTATACGCATCTACGAAGTGCATGTTGAATCCATATTAAGAGTCATACAGAAACATCGCCAAGCATGCTGCTTCTATATAGCCCACATTCTCCTTTTACTGCAACGCAGCCCCTGTTGGCAATGTCAGAAATAGGTATTTCTTTAAAAAGTCCTGTTTCTTTGGAAGTTTTGCCTGTGCAAGGACTGCAGTTTCAGGCTCTGCCTTCACCACAATAGAGCAACTGGTTTGGGGGCAGCTTGCTCTTACCTCTGTGAATTAACTCAGCCATTTGGAAAGAGGCTTTTGGGGGACATCTGCTTAACCTCCTTCTAGCTGCCTGTCCCAGTAAAAATCGTCAACATCGCAGGTAATGTCTAAGCATAGTTATTTAAGTAACTCTGTTGTAATGACTTTATTTTTTTTTCCTTGGGATGTAAATAATGAGGCAGCAATATAAGCAACAGAACCTGAGCACAAAAATACAGCCCCAGCCATTTCAGTGAGGAATTAAGTAAAAATCAGAAAAAAAAATGAGATTAAATTTCAACTTTAAGGTAATAAAAGATGGAGATGGAGGTGCCAATGAAATCTGCCGAAACTAAATTTCAGAAGCACAGCTTTCTCATCTTGAAATGTTACACCCATAAAAGCAGCCTATAAAATTAATCTACCTGGAGATTTTCCATGTTAAATCAGCTCAGAAATAACTTTTAAGCACTTATTGCATTATATCTAAAATACATATTCTCCTGTTGTCCATATATCAAAATCCTGTGTATTTTGAAAAATAAGATCCGAGCTGCACTGAAATGTTTGTATTATAAGAAAGAACAGTAATAAAGTATATCACTTTCAGAGAGATTTGACATTTGTAAGCATTCTCTAAAAATTTGCATTGGGTTGCAGTGTTGGGGGAGCATGCTGTTTAAAGGTTCCTAAATTCACTTTTTTTGAAAAGAAGTATATAGAACAGAGAAAGGCAGCAAAAGGAGGCAAAAAGCCAGTGCATCTTTTCAACCTGGATCTGAAAATGAAATTCCTAAAATGCTATTGTTATCCGTTTTACCCGGAGTGCAATATGGCCCATTCATATAAACCCTTTTATTCCATTTGCTCAAGGGAAAGGAACGTTCAGTATGAGAAACAGAAAATCAGTGAAGTAATTTCCGAAGAAAACAAACCTTTACTTCTCTCCAGAAAATAATGTGCTTTTTCAGTTTGCCAGATCTGGAAATAAAGAGCATTTAGATAACGATGTTTATATTCTAATCAACTTGCCCAAATTAGGTTCTTGTAAAATTTAGCATGATCTGTATAATAATATGTGCAAATTCAGGGGTGGGTTTTTTTCTGCCTAGAAAGCTGTAATAGGCAAAGTAGCAGATACAAGTGGAGGGGAAAAAAAAAAAAAATGAAAAAAAGATTCCATACATTTGGGTTCTTTCCAAGAACTTTGCCACATTTTGCAGATTCTCGGTTTTCAAATAAAGGTGTCTTAGCCCTTGCAATTGTGGAGATATTCTTGCCTCTGTAAATCAACGTATTGTTGCTAGCCAGCCTTGCAGAAATCGGTCTACAGCCAGCCAGACAGAAACAACAGGAGCGACAATTATATGTATTATTTTCCCTCCCTCCAAAATTAACGTGGTTTTGCCTTAAAATTGCAAGGCAATTTTAGTAAAGGATGTGTTAGTGTTCAAAACACTAAGTTGGAATCAAGCAGAGGTTGCATTGTAAAAGCACGTATAATTAAAGTGTACAGACTCCTTTTTTGCTTATACAATGTCAGTTTGGGTTACTTTTATCAACATTGCAGATTAGGCAGGGACACAAATGAACTCCGTAAAGAAAGAAATTTGAGATGAGCATTTGGATTTTATCAGGTTTGGATGTTTGGTCAAACACGATGTTTCAGGAAAAGTTATTGAAGAAAGGGAGAAAAAAGCCAGTTGCAGACTGAATTGTACCAATTCGAACCACTGCTAAAGCACTGCATGCCAGGAAGGGAGTGACTTCAGGAAATCTCAATTAATGTTACAAAAAAACATGTTGGTGAAATACCTCTGCATTTCAACCAACATAGCTGAGTTCAGGACCTGGCCCAATCCTTTTTTTTTTCATTTTTTCACCTGGAACTGTCATTAAAATTTATTTTGCCCTCCTGTTTCAGCTGTTTAAAACTCACCTTACTTTACTTCTCTGAAAATCCACCTGAACCTGAAAGAAACGTTAGGTTCCAGAATTTAACAACTGTACAAAGGCGGTGTGGTACAGCATGTTGTTAATGCGCTTTATATTTCTGAATCTGGAAGCTCTCAGCGACTTAAACGTGTTCACTCACGTTTCTGACACATTTATCCGCAGAATGGGTTCAGAGGTGGACACTCTCTGATGTGAAATCAAGGTGCTACAGAATTCTGCAGAATCTATAGAAATACCTCCACAGATTTTGCCAAAAAACCTCAGCAGATTTATATTGGCCCTGCCAATGACTTTCTGTTTAACTTGTAATCAAAACAACTCAAACCCAGTTACTGTTTGCATATCTGCCAAGCCTCTCAATTTCAGCAGTAGGCAGCAGACTCTCAGTATGACAGCCTGTCTTTCAGATTCAAGCTGAATCTGCCAAGGCTCCACTACAGAGGCAACTGGTAAATTAAATGCCAACAAGCAAGGACATTCATGTACCTTTACACTCTGCACATGAAGAGACATCACAGGCCTCTTCATTCTAATGGGTGCTTTGTGTGTTTTGGGCTGCAAAGTAAAGAGTGCCTGTTCTCACGCATAATGAAGCCATTGCATATATATTAGTTTAGCTGTATTGCTCTAATTCTATGGTCACAAATTACCTAACAGGTTTTCTTGTTACAGAAAAACAGAAAATCCTTTTGTTGGTGAAATTAACCCACGGAAATCAAGCAGTGAAAGAAAAATCAACTTTTAAGCCCTCTTCTACCTAAAGACAGCAGATAACATTATATAGCCAGGTTACAGCAGAGTCATTGCCAAGCGTAATTGAAAATAAGAAACATTCAAAATCATACCATTGAATCTTTAATTCTCTTGTTCATATATAGGCACGCTCTCTGATTCAGAAAAGGGGGATCTTTTTAAAGCCATCAGCACTACCGATGATTCTTTATAGCACGCAGAAGACATTAATTATATTTATGTAATTATTGACTCATTAATACTTACAAGTTGCATGAGACTTTTTGATTATTGATAGCTGATGCAGTCACTATTGCCAAGTTTAGATTGTATTAGTGATTTTGAGTGCACAACCATAATACAACCAGAGATATTAATACCATTGAGCATAAATAACAGTACTTGACAGACTCAAGTGGGGGGAAAAGCACTAACACTGGTTACTCTAATGGACAGAATAAATGATAGAATCGCATAATGAGTTTACAGCAGCCAGGTTTAGTGAAATCTATTTCTGAAGTAAGGGGGGGGGGAAGGTAGCAGTTTTGGTAACAGAATGAGGGTATGAACACATTAAAAATTAACAGGGTGTTTTCAGATAATTGAAAGAAAAAGCACCAACATGGGAAACTTAGCTGTTGTAACTCACACAGCTCTACAGTGGGCATTATCACTGTTTCCTGCCATGGATTTAATCTGCCATCACACCTATAAATGAAAGAAAGAAGTATGAGCTTCCCAAGAGTTCCTACAATAACATGAGAGGGTTTTCTTTCTCTCTTTTTTTTTTTTCTAATAGGGGGAGGAAGAGAAATCCTCGATCCAATATAAAAGAGGTTACTGTTGTGCAAGTGTCTTTTTTATTTACTGTAATTTGGCAGACACAGCTCTGCAAGACTTCAGAACTAAGAAAGTGGAAAACTTTGATGTTCCTTTGACATGAGCTGGTTGAGATGCATCTTCTTCGTAATTGTAGAGAAATATTATATTGTTGCAGCTGCCTGGTGCTAGCAGTGAACTGTACTTCATTTTACAGCGTCAATTCCTGCCTTCTCCGCTTCCCTCCAGCATCTGCAGCACTTACCTTTGTCACACCAAGATTTACTTTAACTGGAACCATGTCAGGTGTCCCCAGAAAAATGACAAAATAAAATTAACCTATAATTGTAATATGAGCCCAAAGGCACATGTTTCGTGGGAAAGAATTCACCTATTACGGACACACACACACGGGGGAATGTTAGAGGGATGTTTGAAATTCCAGACATCGCAAATTCATTAATCAATGAGTAAATCAGTTAGCAACCAGTCATGCTCTTCTGCAATGTGACCTAATCCTTTAGCTTGAACTTGCCGTTGCCCGGCTGTATGTCATTTCCAGGGGCTGATGCAGCGGTCGCTGAAGATACCAGCAAAGCTCCTGTGAACCAGAGCAGCTGCAGCATCAGGTCCCCGAAATGGTCTTTTTCCTTCCACTTATTAACAGTATGTTATAAGTATGCAAGTGCAAACTGTCAACATAAGGAGTGCCTAACTGTGGAAGTAAAGTTATAGGCAAGGTTAAAAAAAGAAAGCTCCAGAAATCCTTGTAGTTTTCAAGTTCCCCTTTTCTCCTTTAGTTCAGTCACCTGCCTATAGGCTGGAAGTTAGCTGCTGGCTGGCCTGAGACAGGGATATTGCAGCCAGCAGTAGGACAGACAGCTAAAAATCTCCTGTAACTCTGGTATATAAAGACACGCTATCCCCTCCCTGAGGCCTACCTAAGTTAGAACATAAAGTGCAAGTACACACAAGTTAAAAATAATGAAACTTCTCCACTCTCCAGGAGCTACTGAATTTGACTTCTGCAAACAGATATTTCCATGTAAATATTCTCCCAAGCCTAACTTGAAACAACCCAGTTCTGTCTGTCTCTGCTAGACCTGTTTCGTTAAAGCATTTTTTTAAGGTAAAAAATTCTCATTGAAAAATGATTAATAGAGTTAGTGGTGTTTTTTTTTTTTAAAAGAGCAACACAAAACACAGCCAAAACAAAAAAACCCAGCACACACTTTGCCCTAATAATAGGGCAACAATTTACTGGTTTGTATTCTGACCCATTCAACGGCAAATGATTTGGGGCTGGGGGGAGGGGAGCAGGGTGATTAAAGAGTTAATATTCAAATGAGAAATTTGCAAGGCCTGCATAATGGAACTGCCACCCTGATAACAATAGGAATTTTTAACAATATCGAGCCTTGTTAGCAAGAGAGTTACAAGCATTGAGGGCAATCAGTGTGTCTTGTCAGTTTCTTTTTATCTACCATCTCCAACCGCCAAGGAACCGAAATGAAGCACTTTGGAATTATCAATTTCAGCCACATTTGCATAACAAAGCCCCCGAGGAAGAGGCATGATAAATGTGAAGGACCCCTCTTGGAAAAGGAACTGTCAACCGCGCCCCGAAAGATTCTCCGACCGAGCGCATTCTCGGGGATTGTAGTCAGCGAAAATAAAATGAAAGCATTAAAGAAAGTCATTCTCTCAGAGAGAAAAATCTCCCCCTCTGCACAGAGAGAACTGGATGAAATGACATTATGCATATGAAAATGTCCAGAAAGATGTTTGATTTATGTATGCATTAGATGCAAATTCCATTACCGCACGCGCGCTGTTGTGTGATTTGGCTCTGAACACATCACTGCCCTGATCAAATCTGATCTCATTAATTCCGACAAGGAGAGAGAGAGGGAATTGAGAAGAATTTATGGCCTGGACACTTGAAAGAAGTAAATTGTAATTCTGTTTAAAGCTGTAGCGAACCTTTTAAACACCTTTTATTATAGAAAAAAGCACTTACTTTTATAACACTGTTAGAACTTACTTAATCTTGTACTTGGAACTTCTAGTCCTCATTTAAAAAAATCTATGACCTTGTTTAGGGGGGAAAAAAGAGAGAGAGAGAGACAGAGAGACAGAGAGAGAGAGACAGGAAAAAATACGCCTGTCTTAGACTGAAATCCAGCAGAAGCATCATAATAATATGATCAAAGAAGACCTACTGACTATCTGAATAATCGTGTGAAAATTCTGCTCTGCTGGTATATGTTTATTTTTAAACAATCTTTTAATATCCTCAAATAAAATATCAAATACTTCACAAGTGTTTTTATGGGACTAGATAGACATTGCATACTTAAAAATGTTATTAATTGTGTTCTAGATAAAAATGGCAATGAGCACATGTTTTATAACAATATTCTCAAGCAGTGCAGTCGTGTCAGCTAAAACTGATATGTGTTCCACTCTGAGATATAGACAATTTAAAGACTAAAAAACCCCAGATCTTGCTAAAAAGGAAGTATATTACTGTAGGGGGAAAAAAAATAAAAAAAAAAACACACCACAAAAAAACAGATTGTTTCTTACATTAATAAAGATTCTTATCCTTGTTTTGCTCCTGAGAAAGACCTTAATAACTCATTTCCTCCCTTCATGAAAGATAATCACCCTTCATGGGTGAGATATCCTGTATTTACTTGATACCAAGTGTAAAACTGAAATAGTGTCTCAATATGTTATTGCATTGTATAATCAGTGTTCCTCCCCCAACATTCATGAACCCCTAGGGTGCTTCATAGCCTAGAATAGTTTCTTTTCTGTTATGCATCTTCCGTTTTAGTAAGATATGATGAACTACCTCCCCAGTAAAGAAGAGAGAGGAAGGGAGTGAAAAAAACACAACAAACCCCCCCTTGATTCCTAAAATCTTAGTTGTCTATCATGATTCATTTATAGAGAAATGAAGTGATTTCTGCAAACAGTTTCCCCAATGAAGCCTGCAGCTTTCTTTGATAATATGCTCCTGTTGAAGTAATTGTTAAGCAAATGTTTCCCAGATAGGTACAGGAAACTTATCAGTTATTGTATATATAATCACAAAACAATAACCTGTAGGTAAACCATGCAAATTTTAAGCATCATTCACATTTTCAATAGTTAATATTGATTTCTTGCGGAGTTGGGTTTTTTTAATCTTTCTACATGCAGAAAGTATGCGTTTACAATTTCCATTATTCAAACACAGAAAAATGTTATCTTTTGAAAGTGTTATTTTAATATATTTGGCTACCAAATTCAATCATTAGTTTAGAGAAAAGGGAACATAGTCCTGATTTACGTGGAAATTTCAATGGAGTCCTAAGTATGCATTCAAAAACCACTTTACAGAAACATGCAGACATTACAATCTATAAATGAGTACAGATATTGTCCTGTCATTTTATTATTTTGTCATCGGTATGCACAAATTTCTGTAAAAGTATTTGAATGTGTATACGCATACATGAAAAATAGCAGAGAGAAAGATTTTGTAAGTTTATAATAGAGTGGACATTTGTTAAGGTGAATCTAACACAGAATGCTGCTTTTTGACTGTACTAAATCGAGTACACTGAAACATGCAGTGGGTATTGTGCTGAGCATATGAAACAACTTAGCGATTTGGATATCTAAAATATAATTACGTATGGTGCAATATTTGTCAGACTGAAAGTGTTAAAGAAATATTTTTTCCTCTAAATAAATATTTTTTCCATTATTAACTAGTGTGGATTACTTTATGTTATGTCTAAGGGAAAAAAAATCACCCAGAATTTTCCTTGCATGTAGACTTTAAGAAAATTAGCACAGTGTGAGAGAAACTGTAATTGCAAAATTTGGTTTGGTGTTTTACATAAGGTTATCTCCCTCCTCCTGCATACCCTTTAGCATATCACTGAATGCATTTTATTAAAATATTCTAGCCACCTGTCTATTTGAGCCTGTTTCAGTTATCAACCAAAAATAAAAGCAAATTAGTACTTCAGAACACAGGGATCTAGAAATAAGTTTCCATTACTGGTGGCTAATTAAGCAAACTGGGCTTGCTGTCCCTTTAAAAAAAAAAAAAAAAAAAAAAGCCCAAGCCAAAACACAACAACAACAAAAGAAACCACATCCTTTTTGCCACCCTAACCCCTCCTCCTGTCTCCCCCCAAATACAGACCCAGACGCACAGACTTCCCCTCACTGAGTGGTTCAGGCTCCCTGATTAAGGTCATGCCGTTTGTTCATTACTGGCCTGGCTAATGTGATTGAATTGGAACAATACCTTTGAACTCCTTGGCTCTGATCTGCATACTAATTGACTCTCTTGTCCTTGGCAGTGACCTTGACAGGCTTTCCACCACTCTCAGAATGGCTGACCAGTTTCTCATCAAAAGTTCCTAGTAAAAAACGCCCCAACCCCAAAACAAGAATTAGTCATTTACACTACTTTTCTCTGTATTCATATTTCCTTATATACCATTAGAAAAAGCAAAATTGCTACTCCCTAGCTCCCCCTGGATGTTTATTAATACTTGAAAATCACAGTGTCACTTTAAAGTACTGAAACAGTGACAGCATTGTTTTGAAAGAATTCATTGTTGCCGTCTAAAACACATTTTACACATATTTTCAGGTGGCTTTTTTCCTTGTTACACAAAAGGTTTGCAGTGTAACTCATGGTCCTTTACATCATCGTAATTTTTTTTTTTCAAATAGAAAAAATACTGGTTGTATCCTAAGAAAACAGCACAAATTAGTTTTCTTTTTACAATTTATATTAGCACTCTAACAGCCTGGGTTTCAACAGGTTCTACAGTAATAGAAATACTATGGTTTCAAACACAACAAAACCAAGCCATGCAGAACACTGCATCTAGAAAATGCCAGGTTTAAGGTAATGAGCTAAGGATTTTATTTTTATATCTCTGAGGCTCTTAGACCAACATATTACTCAAGAGAGGCATGATTTCTATACAGAAGACATTATTAAACGCTGTACCGATATTTATGAAAAAGACATCACAGAAGAATACTCTTCTGCTAGGAAAGGAGAGGTTTACTTCATTTTTACTGGAGTGCAGATTTACCTTGAGAGACAAGTGTCAGCCTCAGTGAACTTTTATTATTAAAGTAATGAAGTAATAACTAAATTAAACTAAAATTAAGCACCATCGAGAAAAAGAGATGGACAGCATGCCGAGAAACGTACTTTTATCAGGCTGTCAGCAAAGATCCACTTTAGAGAAAGTTCTATTTTTTCTTTAATATTAATTCTTACTTTAGGCAAAATCTATTGTGGGAAAAACAGCTGGAATTTTAAACTCATTTAATAACACTTTGCACTTCTCTAGCGGCTCTTTACTAGGTTCTCAAAGGGTTTTAGAAACATGAAGGAATGAACATGTATTATAACCAGGTGAAGTATTGTTATGGAACATTAATGATGACCTGCAAATCTATAAATAGTAAATCAAACTACAAAATTTCTAACACACATTCTTTAATGCAATTCCCATTTTTATTCTGCTGTGGTAACGAGACCAGCTGTTTTGAAAAAAAGTCTCAAAACAGAGGTATTCACTATTGAGAAAATTATTTTTAGTTTTTAAGGCAGTAATAGCCAAGCACTTGGCCAATACCCAAGTACTTAGACAGGGCAGACCTCACAAATTTGGCATCCAGTTCAAAACCATTCTAGAAATAAGTCACAAAATTCAGATCTCGATCCAAACTTTCCTAAAAATTCAAGGATGGCCTGGATCCAAAATTCCAGTATGAATTCCAGCATTTTAGTACAAAGGAACATGCGGGGCTCCATTTCATTTCTATGACCACTTCTGTTCAAGACCTAGTACTGGAACAGGCTTTCCATCATCACCCTTGAGCCTCCACGTACCCCTTATCGGCAATGCCCTTGCTCTGCTGGTGAAAGCCGCAGGCTTGTTCAGGAGATGACGCAGAAACGGGGAAAGCCAGAGAAGACAAGGTACAGACTTCAGCATGGCGGGGACCCGCAACAGCAATGCCAGGTAAGCCTGCAAGCAGGACACCTGCAGAGCATTGTGGCTGAGAAGACGCATGTGCAGGTAGTTGGACCTGTGAACAAATGAAAGCTCCACAGAGCCACACAAGCCACACAAGTAACACAGGACCAAAGAACACATCTTTGAAGGTATTTTGGTGCTTAAAACACATACGGGCAATTATAGGAGTTTTCAAAAGCATTTGGGCCAAATTCCCATTGATTTCACTTCTCTCTGAGGCTCTAGAAGCAGCAGCTAAACAGGTGAAGGTAGTGTTTATATAAATTACCAATCAATTTTCCTCACCAAAAATAGCACTACTTATATAAAAATTTAACATTTCTGGTATTCTGAGACCTTCCTAAAGTGTACTGGAATACATGCAGTATTTCACAAACCACCGAAAAGCAGCCACATCTGCAATAAAATATACCAGGTGTCCCTGCAACAAGAGAGCATATGGAGGAGTTTTAGAAAGAGTATTTGTAAGTAAAACTGCAAAAAGAAGGATTAGGTAGATAGAATGCACTCTATGAAACAAGGCTCTGCTCTTTCATACATATATTTTTTTCATCGCAAATTGTCCATCCTTGTTTTTAGGACTCAAACAAAAACTGGTATGCCCATCACTGTCACCGCTTAATTTTATTTAAGTAGTGAGCACCACCTACTGCAGGGGAAGACTGCAACCTATTTAGTCAGTACATCAATCACTTCCTATATTAATCTGTTTTCCTAAAGCTGTTACTGCTGAAGTTCTGACCAGAACTATGTATAGATTTCATGTGAGATTGGAGCTGATCGCTGCTCAAAATGGAGCGTTTGTGAGCTATCGGTAACATGTATAGGCCTTAGATATTAACCAACTGAAGGAAAATGAAAAAGAAGATCTAATCGATTAACCTCATATACAAAACCAGAACTCAAACAAAGGCAGCTTCTGGGAGAAATTACTTTATCCTACCTTCTATACTTGATCTGTGACTAGCACATTAGAGAAACCGTTCACTGACTAGGGTAAGAGCTGTTCCACTCCTTAAAATAATAAATAAATAAGTTTTAGCACTGAGTTTGATACACTTCTGTATGACAGCTAGACTCTGTTCAGGAAAAGGGAAGGGAGGGCACAGAAAATCTCTCCCTTTTCCCAACTCAGAAGACTGGCAGGGGTTCTGACACCACTTACATGGTGCTCAGGCATCGTCTTCCCACTGTAGATGAAACCCCCTCACCTGCTCACCTCTTATCTGCTCCCTTGCAGCTGTCACTGCCTGCTCACCTAGTTGCTCCCTAACCTGCTTCAATAAAAACTATTTCCTTAACTTGCATCAATTCGACTGCTTTGGACTAGCACATCATTCTGTGACTCATGCCAGTAGACCCGAGGAGGCAGTAACTTTCAGCAGGAGTCTGGGTGTGAGCTGAGGGGATGTTTAAGCAGGGAGAAATCAGGGTACCATCTGCAGCCAGAACAGGCTGTCTGACTGCAGCGCTGAGCTGTTGCCAAGCTATGCGAAGTTACACCGGTCATATAGGTTCCTCAACGGCTTCTGTCTGTGATGGAAAGGTAGAGAAAATCCAAGCTCTGTGAGTCCCAGTCCTGCCGTCACAGTCAGGATAAAGGCAAAGATCCTCAGCAAACATACTTCTGAGGGTGAGGCAAATAAGATGCTCAGTGAAATGCCCTGCTGGGCATTTACAGTAAGATAGCACATGCCTGCGCAGTGCAAAGAAGCTGCAATGGATAAGACAATTGATATGTCAGAGTACTGTTAAAAGAAAAATACCAATACAACCTAAACACCTGCAAAGCAATATAGACTCACGCTCTGAGCACTTACTGTTTTTTTACTTGCAGCTGACATGATGTTGGCAGTGTAAGGCAGAGAAAACCACCCCCCCTCAGCCCCACGATAATGACCATGATCTTGTTTTCTTTCAAAACATTTAGCAATTTATATGTAGAGATCTACAGATTATAAAAAATAATCCAAAATTTTCTGTGCGCCTTTCTGCCCAAGAAGAGTACAAGAAAACAAACACGTGGCAGCTGTGGAAATGCACAGAACAAGACACACAGCGAGTGTGGTGAGGAACAAGGTGTAGTAACTAGAAAGAAGAGAACAGAATGCAAGTGAAAAGTGTTAATTATTGATAAGATACGGGACAGACAATTACCACACTTCGTATCTGCCTACCTGCTGTAAGGACAGAGAAGACATTTCCTAGCTGTCTAATAAGTAGAGTGGTGGGTTGCAGTTTGCTCTTTTGGCTCCGTAGGCAAGTTCTCTTCTTCTTTGCTGGCTGGCACTGTCATGCACATGCTGCATTATTCCAGGTTACTGTTAGGAGTCTATTGAAATCACTTAAATAATAATAATGAGGATAATTATTACAGTCAGATCTGATCAGAATACAGGTTACAACAGAAGTCCAGGGCTAAAATGCATCCCTGAATTGGGTCATTTACTAGAAGGAAGATAAATAAACACATGAAAAGAGTCCATTATTTTATTTCAGATAAATACTACAGTGAGAGATTTATAGTCTGCAACAAACTTTAAGCTATGCCCTTTTGAAACCAATGAGAGAGTAAATACCTAGCATTAGACATGTGAATATTCACATGCAGAACTTAAGATACACATTACCTGCAGCATGCAGAATGGATTAAAACGCTTAAGTAAATTCTGAACACTTACCTGCTGAACAGAGAGCTGGGGCAGGTTTCAGGATTGCTTTTGCTCTTTACCGGTTTTATTCTATCACTTACTGTACTGTTCACTTTTATGCCGAAAATTCATATTTAAGAGGACACAGAAGTTATATTTCTCACCATTTTATTTCAATCACCACCTCCTAATGACTACTTCTTTGTTAATTTAATAAAGACTTCTATATTTACCACTTAATCTAAAAGATTAACATAAAAACATGTGACAAAAACATAACAACAGCAAAGCTGAACCTCAAGGCGCAAACTGTATGCTGTTAGTTATCCATGACACACTGTAATGAGAACATTCATAACAAAATCCTTCTTAGTGGTAATGCACCTGTCTTCAGGCGTGCAACATATTTGTTTTATCAGAGCAATCTTGCTAAATGTCAAGCTGGTTTGCGTTCCTTTTTGTTTAAAACTGGTGTTAAGTTGGTAGGTTGATGAAGAAAGCATCAACATAGGTTTCTGCACTCTGTTTTTCTGAGATGGTAGGAGATGAGCTGTCAGTTGGGAGTAGCCAAGAGATTCTGGACCTCTGATGACAGTCCTCCGACACACCACAACTTCTAGTCAGATCTGAATCTACTGATGTCCACAATTATGAGAAATGCCACATTCACGCCCAAGAAACCAGTGAGCCACTCTGCTACCTGACAGGTACCCGGCTGCCAAAGCAGTCCAGTGATGTCCTCCACAGCTCTTCCTGACACCATGAGTTCAGGTAACTCAGCAGGGTTCCTACTAGTTGTATGAGGACTCTGACAATGGGGCCAGGTAAGCATTTGCTGAGAGACCTCTGAGGAGCCACTGCATGGCTACACCTGCCTCATTCAAACAGCTGAGGAGCGCCGAGCCTGTTTGGTCTGAAAGATAGGCCAGATCACCTTTATGGAGCTGTGTTTATGTGCTTCAGAAAGTCCCCTCCCTTTTTAGTATGTTTGTGTTTCCCTTTCACAGAGTGGAGGCACTGGTTAGCAGTGCAAGACAACCTCTAACTTCACAGGCTATAAAAGGTGCCATTTTTCTAACATTTCTTCCTCCTGTTAGTTCACAAAGGAGGAGACTTAAAGGACCTTACGCCACAAGGCATCTCTGTGCAGATTCAGTGCTTGCCACTTTGCAAGATCGCCCTCACGAACGAGTTCAGTCATTCCCAGACAAGGGATCATGACCTCTGGTGACATGAAAGAGACTCAGAAATGCAAAATGCAGCAGCTTTCAGCCTGACAGACTGCAGCTGAACAGGAAAGTAGACTATCATCTTTGCCAGCTTTCAGGTGCCAGAAAATGGGTGCTGGCAGCTAAATCACTTGCCTACCTGCAACAAATGTGTTTTCCTTGAAGCACCTTCTGTGAATGTAACTGCCTAAAGATACATCCTATGGGCTGAAAGCCTGACCATTTAGTCACCTATTTAAATCTGAATTTGGAGGAAAAAGCAAACAACCTCAAAAATAGCCACAGCATGTGGAAAACAAAAATAGAGAGCACACAGAGAAACAAGTATCAGATGGGGACACCACTGTGACAATCCAAACTGGTTCTGCTGAGTTGGGTTAGATTACGGCACCTCTGCTCTATTAACAAAATCCATTTTCTAGGGATCACCGGCCTCCAGCTTGGATGGCCAGGATGGTCCACAGACAGTGTCTTACAGCATGCAGCAGGGCTCATGCAGCGTCGGGAGCTGGGAGACAAGGCGCATCTTTAGAGGGGCACCTGTGAGAGGCAGAGGCTCCCCCACCTTCCATGCTCAACAGGGGCCGAGAAACTATGCCTTTGTGCAGAGAGATGATACCTCCAATAAGGTGATTGGCAGCATCCTGCTTCTGTGAAAGGCAGTATCTCCCAGCTCTTGCTGAGTTTCTAACAGCACGCTTAACTTCTAATTTGGGAAAGAAAAATACCATCTGGCACCTCAACTTTGAAAAGTTGCCAAACCTTGACTTACTCTCTGAATCCTCCCCAGGAAATTATGGGAACTACCTACCAAGAACAGCATTACAAAGTGTGAACAAGGCTCACATGAGCTAGCTGCATGTAATCTACCCCAACATGTCTTTAAACAGAAAAATAGCTGATTTGGGGCACTTCAGTCATGCGGTCATCTTAAGAACTTGCTTGAGTCTCCAGTTCTGTCTCCAATAGGAAGTTAATGAACCACGACTGTAAATTCTTGGTGGATTTTCAGAATAAGGAAACAAGTCGTCTTTTCTAAATTAAGAAATTGGAGGTGATTTAATTTTAGAAGGAAGGCTAACAATGAGCCCTGCAGTGTCACATTGGATAACACTGGACAACACATGAACAACACATGAACATTTGATTCATGTTTGTGCTCATTAGAGTCTCGTTTGTGTATTGTTAAGAATAATTTTTTTTATATATAAAATTACTTCAAAATAAATAATGTCAAAAGAGTCACTTTGTCAGAAGAAAATGCATTCATGTCAGGGAAAAGATTTTAAAATTGCAGCCAATAAAGAATGAAGAAGAGAAATTTAAGAAAAGGGAAAATCTGGGAGGAGAAATACAATTGTTGTTCTTCACCACCTCATTATTTGTAACCAGTGGTATGTAAACTCCATATTATAATACAGGATCAATTCAGATGCAAATATCTGAGCCTTAATTGTATATGTGGAAGAAAGAAAACAGTGAAAATGTTCAAGTATGCTTCATTTGCTACTTCTGTGTCCTCCAAGACATACATTCAAAGTTTAAGCAGTAACACATCACCTGGGTAGATTTATACTGAAACAAGCTAATAAATGCCATTATAAATATTACATGCAAATTGAAAACCATAGCAAGACGCATTGTACTATAGCCAGACAGCAAATCTGTAATGTTATTAGTTCAAATTATTTCAGATGAGATGTATTCTATAACAATCTTATATATCAAAGGCACTAAGGCATTGAACTCGTTGCTATGTTGCTTTACTCAAGTAAAATTTCTTTTGAATTCAAATATACAGATTCAAGCCATTTATGGTTTTGTCTCATATATGTATCTGTACAGAGAAGAAGAAAATTGTATCTATTTATTCTGTAACAATATGCTGAATAAAGATCAAGCGTACCAATTTTAGAACAATCCATTTCTTTAGTCTAATTGTTAAGTTGCTTTTCCATTGGGACAGATCTTTTTCTGCTGAAGTCTACTCTCTCTGTGATTCAATATATGCGCAGTTCTCATTATGCTAACCGGAGCTGTGCATCTAGCTGGACACAAAATTCACATCCCTCATGCAAAGCCAGATATCACTGTGTTTGCAACACTGAGTCCTGACATGAGGATTTACAGACATGGAATGCCCTTCACCATCTGCCAAAGTACCAAAATCCCACATCCCTCTGTCTCAGTTCATTATATTCCCATTCCTCCTGTTTTTTCAATCAGGCCCTATAGTTTGCATTTATAATGCAGGTTCAGGCCAAAGCTCTCCTGAAGTCAATGGAAAGATTCCCTATGTCTTTGACAGTCTCTGGAACACATTGTATTTCCCTTAGCCCTTCCCAGCTCACATTCCTGCAATGCCATGGGAGGCAGTATTATGAAAATCAACGCCATAGTATAAACAGTGCTACAGAATTTCCTTCTATGAAGTTTTTTCCTTCCTTGCATTGTGTGCAATTATTTGAAGCCCAGCATCACTTCAGCATGTGTATGGCATGGGTGGCGGCTCAGTTTCACCCAGATTTTACCCATGGCAAGGGAAAAGTCTGTCACTCAGGCTGTGCCTCATTCTCTAAATGCAGTTTCATTTACTAGCAATGTATATATAAGAATCACAGGCATACTCAAGATATTTATATAGTTCAGGAAAATGCTATACACTTTAACGGCCAGACTGTGCAGGCGTGCGTGTGTATGTCCTAACTTGGCAAAGTCTTACTGAAGACAGTATGCACAAAGCGGGTCAATCTTCCAGCTATAAGGGATGGTAAAAGGTCAGGAAGTTTTCTAGCTGGGCGTCAAGTACAGAGGAGACTAGAGTGATGACTTCACTCCAACACATCCCATCTTCCTTCAGTAGAATATTTCTGCCATGAAAAGGAGCCTGGTGCTCGCTCCGTGTGCAAGTGAACTGGAACGGTGCTCGAGCACAGAGGTGGAGAATTCAAAGCCAGGCCTACTCCTGTCTACAGCATCTCTGGAAAACCACTCCCGTGTTTTCACAATGATCCGAAAGTGCTCAACTTACCAGCACACTTGCTGCAATACATCATTAAACCGACATATATCCAACATGGGCAGAAAAATATTGATGTAGATAAAAGCCTGTGAGAACAAAACGTGTCCTGCAGCAGCCTTATGAAACGTAACATACATCCAAATGTGCAAAAGATTGCATAACTGAACTATTTTTTCCCTCCCCACATGTACAGGATGCTTTTATCGAAGGAAAAAAAGGTGAAAAAAAAAAAGTAAAAAGTTTCTGACTTTCGTTAACCTTCTCTTGTAGTTCAGGTTATTTCTTTAATGCATTTATCTGCTTTAAAATTGTCTCCTTAGCCTCTCAAGGGAAACCAATATAATACACCATCACATTTCTCACAGGAGAAAAAAGAACACTTACTCTTAATAGGTGGCAATTTTGCCAGATGTTATTGACATAGTAAGTGCGAAATTTCAGTGATACTAAATGCAAAGTGCAGCAGATTAAAGAACAATGGAACAAAGTGCAAAATGAAGTTTAAAAAGCAGCAGTGTCAAAGTCAGAGAAAGTGTGAAAAAATTACATTTTAACAACACTATTAAGAACAAGTTTACTAATTACTGTAACTGGCACAAATTTAAAAGTACCTTCCTTAGACTTGAGAAAGTTTTTTAATGTGTGATATTTTTTTCTTGTCAGCATTTCTTCTTTTCTTTATGCACTGTAGCAGAGACATAACAGTACTGGTACTAAAACAATGACACTTGGAGCTCTTTATCTTTCACTTCTTAACCCTTTCTTACCAAATAATATTGCTGCAAATCCTGCTATTTGAGCAGGGTAGTGAACTACAGAAAATGCTTTGATAACTAATACTGAACAGTTTAAAATAAAGACTACGGGATTGATTCAGTCATGCTTTACACGTTCACCCACTGACAATAATGGAATTTACACACTGGGAAAGACTTCTCATTAAAAGTTTGGCAAAATCCTGTTTTGCTGTTACAAAAAAATCTATATAATGTGCACAGTTTCCTCATATTCAATTATCCATTAAAATGCAATAATAAAATATTACAGTTGAGATGCTCATCTTCTATAAATCAGAGAAGCTCCACTGCTTTCAGTGGCATTACACGAAACTTAAAGAACCTGATTTTCTAGATTTCATTTGTATTCTTTGTATTGTATTGACAAACAGGACCCGTTTCTCAACGGGCAGCTGTACAAGGACCTCTGCTGAATCAATTGCAACTACTCTTTGTTTGGCCCTCAGCCCTGGTAGTGTAGCCCACACAGTCTTCAGTGAGACTACAGCCAGCAGCAGCACAGCTAAGACCTATGTGTATATCCATAAAATAGCAAATTGAATGCGTTCAAGCATACGAATGGCCAGGTCTGCTTTGATGGTCTAGAAATGAATGCTTGTTGTAGGAGCACTTCAAGCAGTTCAGAAGCCCTTGCCCTGACTGGGGATGCAGCCATCCACACATCTATTGCAGAGAAGAGCAGCTCTACTTTGGGAAACAACATCCTCCCTCTAACCTGATCAGTTTTCTTCCTGCTTTTTGGAGACCCTAAAGTGCCTCAGATTTCAGGGACAATTTGGGGGCCAAAATCTAACACCAAGATCATCTGACTGAAAAAAAATTTTCCTTTTCCAGGATAAATTATCAACATCACTTATTTTCTTTATTTTCACTTAGGCCTTTCATTATTCAGTGGGTACACCCAGATTGCAAACAGAAAAGTGAGTTCAGTGTGAAGTACCCAAGATACTTTGATGCAGCTAATTCAGACAGAAACAGCAGTTGGACCTGCATAGTACTGGCTGCCCAAGTAACAGCCGAGGCTCCTTGAACAACCCACACCACTGCCCATCGAAACTTAATTTCAGTATCTCATAAGCTACAAATATAGCAAGCACAATTCCAAATACAGCTCTAGTAGGCAATTCCAATCTCCAATTATTGTCTGAGAAAGGGTTTAATTTAAAGTCCATTTGGAAAGAAAAGTAGCAAAGCATCGAGCTTTACTAAAATACTACTACTTTCTTCTCTGTGACAAGAGAAAGTTGACTTTGCACAGGATGCAAGTAGCTTGCACTAATTATGATTCCATTAGTGGGAGTTCTTCTAGCATATCAATGGCTACCCTTTTCATGGAAATCTGATATTATGCAGCTGAATACATCTGCACAGCTTTCTTGGGGCACTTTTCTTTAAAGTGCATTTATCATAGTCATCTATCACCACTTTTCCACCTCATGACTGCACTTGACTCAATCAAATAATTTGTGAACTAGAAATAAAATTGGTTCAACTTCAAAAATTGTGTACTGTACAATTCGACGCAAGGCCTAAGGCTCTACCCACTTAAGGAAGAAAAGATGCAGCATGGTAGATGATTCATTTGCCAAAGGATCTAATTCTTTCTAAAAACCAAAACTCAATCTACATGAAGTTACACCCTATAGATCTTCATAAGACCATAAAGAAAGCTACTGGGATTTCTTTTGGAGAGGTGGGAGAAGGAGGCAGAAGTGGCATTATTTCCCATAAATAAAGCCTCAGAAACCAAGTATAGATCCTGAAGCCTGATGTCCAGTTAATATCATGCAGTTTAATATTGTGAGCATTGAAAAAATGTCTATAGTAGATTTAAATGGAAACATGCTTTTCATCGTGTTGTGGGTGTAGTTTGCTCCTTCTCCTGTGAGCTAAACGCAATTGCTGGTGTTCACCCGTTCACCCTTTTCACTGTCTTTAACCAGAGCTCATCAGCAGTGACCTACACCAATGATGTGCATTGGCTTCTCATCAGGTGTGATATTACTGTAAGTTTGGTGTGTCAAGTCTGCAGTAACCAGTAGCCACTGGTTTCACTGTATCAAACATGGTGGGCCTGTGCGAACCTCAAGAAATTCAACAACGGCAAGTGCAAGGTCCTGCATGTGGGTTGGGGCAATCCCAAGCTAAAATACAGGCTGGGCAAAGAATGATGACCTTTAAGGTCCCTTCCAACTCGAACCATTCTGTGATTCTGTGAAACAGTATATATGTGATTAACCAGATCACTACAGAATCCTTACAAGGCCCTGGTTGTCCTTGCTCCCTGGCTGGTGACCTCACTTGTTCCTTACAGATTTTAAAGGAGTTATTTGGTACTAAAATACTTATTCTTCTGGCTCTCTCTGCTATTTTTTTTGTAACAGTTTTGTCACATCTGGGTGTCCAGGTTAGAAACATCTGAATAATTGCTACCTTCTACATGCAAATCCATAGGCAGCCTCAGTCCTAGGTGCAGAAACCTTTTGTGCTGGGATCCTACAGGAAGGTACGCAGTGTGCTGGGTGCAGAGAGGCCAGTCCAGCTCTCAAGATTTAAGCAAGAAGGCAGAAACGCTCTTTCAAGTACTGTTAAATGTTCAGAGTGACCCAAAGTGAGTCTCTTTGGCTCCTTAGCCCTCTGACTTCCTTTCATCTTCAGCTAAAGAGAATGACCATATTCTGTGCTCTATTCTGAAGTGTTTTGAGATTTTACTAACAACAATCAGGATAGCCAAAAAGTCAAACTTTTTAGTTATTTCTATAGTTTTAGCATGCTGGTTCTTGGTGTAGATCTATGGCCTCATCTAGACTCTTTACCTAGAATCCATTATTTCCAGGACTTTAGAACTATGATATTATCCCTTTATTTCTTCTTCATTAAATAGTTACAAAAAAAGACGCACCTCTAGAATTCCTCCTAACCACAACTGGTGGAAAAATAGGAGGCAGTTTTCAGCATTTTCCCATTGTGGCTTTTTTTAAAATTTTGTTTCAGTAAGTTCAGAGTAAGTTTGCCAACCATGACTAATGTTGAACCATGATGTCAGGAAGGGGGTGGAGGGTCTTTACGTGACTTGATATTTTTATCTTGACATGTTTGTGCTAAAAGAAAGTTCACTGTCTAGGATTTTATCATATTCTATTATTGCTATCAGCTTGTGCATTCGAGATGTATTCCTAAAAACTACCATTAGAATAATTTGTTCTGCCTCCTCCTTCTAGACTGGCAATAATTGCCCACCCATCTCCCCCTCCTTTATCTCCTTCTCACCTACTGAGTCTCTTCCAGTTCCCTAGGGGGGCCTCATCAGAGCTACATAAACCTTTGCTATATATATTTTTTACCTCCTACTGCACTGTTAATGGAACTCTTTGATCTCTTGCTAAACTATAGTGGACTTCTCTGAGATAATGTTTAATCTTTTGCTGGACTTACAGGTATTCTGTAAGTCAATAAAACTGCCTTTTAAAGTTACAACTCCATAAAGAGTCATCTCTCTATTAAGCAGTCTGTATGAGGGACACTGTACAATTTCTTTCTACACTATACCCAGGTTATAGTCCATCTCTTCATTCTTCTGGAAGTGCTTTTCAAACCACTTTGGGGATAGCTGAGGTCACACATTTTGACTTTGACATATATTCTTTTTTTTTGTGACTCTGCAGAGAAACTGTTGGAGTACCATGAAGATTCTCTTAGTTTGTGGCTATTTTAGGCAATTTATACTAGAACTTGAGCACAGTCAGAGAGATTAATAATCAGAAAATGTAGATGAGGGAGACTTAACAGAAAATTTCAAGGGAAGAGAGATACCAGATCAGATATGGTAAATATCCTTCATTCAGTAATTCTGCTGTTTCAATTGTACACAAATCTGTGAAAACATGTTTCTGGTTTTAGCTCAGCATAGCTAAAAACATGCAGTATCATTCATTCTCATGCAATTACATCTCAAGGTGACAAACAACTCAAATAAGACTAGCTTTAGAGACTTCTATAGTTTGGTGCTAATACCATAGAGCAGCTTTGCAGCTTTCCCAAATCTGGACCAAGGGGCTCAAACAATTGCCTAAATCTACCTGAAATTTGATGACTGCTCCAGAGTCAATCATCTCAGTTGTTAAAGTGCTAAGGGTGGTAAAATGCTCATACCACATATAAGCAGCTATCACTACCTGTCTTGTGAAAATTATATTAAGCTATCTATATTCTTTTGATAGTTTCAGTCTGGTTATCAGCATTCTCCACTGGAAGCAGACAAGACTTCCAGAGAGAGATTGAATGAAATTTTGGGAATAGACACATCCCACTTCCACAGTTTCTGCCCTTTTGAAGGATACATGTTACGTTTTTCACCTCTCTCACCGATTACACCAGAGCAGAGAAGTCAAGTAAAACACTGAAAATCTAAATCATCACAAAACCTATTCTGATTTTTCTCAACTTTTATTTTACGTTCATTTCAAATTCAACAGTAAACTGTTCCCACCACTGGCTGAATGTGCTGCTTTCAGAGAGTGTGCTCTGCCCGTGACCCCATAAACCTCAAAGAGTAAAAAGAGAAGGAGCAATAACAGAGGGCTCAGCCTCGTATAGTCTGCTCAAATAATCAGCCCCACTTGTGGTTTATTCACATGGGCTACAAATATAAACTCAGGATGACCTTGATCTTCTAGGCTACAACAAGGAGGCAGAACTCTTTGAGCCTGCAGAGAAATCCAAAAGACACTGATTTAAGAATCCATTTTTAGACTTGTTCAGAAGTTAATGTAAAGCTGCATTTCATCATACATGGAGTAAACCATCACGTTTCTGCATTTTACCAGCATGATATGAGGCGATCAATATACACTAGTAGAATAGTGTTGTTTTCATGACTATTACACTTGTATATCTTTTACAGTCATTACAGCTTTTATACTTCCCAAGTAAAACCTTCCAACCTATCTTTTCCCCCTGAATTTGCATGAAATTGGTACTTTTTCCTAGAACTCCCCATGAAATTAGCACATTTCTCAAAAGGTCACACAAAATTTTATAATACTGTTTTTGCTGCAGTATTGTTTACTGCAACAAGTTGGTTTGAATACCTCTTTTTCACAACTGTCATTGACGGATATTTCCGGTATGATGGGGAAGTGATAGGCTACAGTAATAGCTAAAATTTGCCTGCAGTTATGTGCCTGATTTGACAGGTCCTTAGAAATCTTCCAACAGGTCATTTTCACCTTAACTTCTCTGTGATATCTTGGGGAGGTAAGAACAATTTTGAGACAGGAAAGAGAATAATCAGGAAGTTTTTCAAGGATGTACATAAAACGTCACAATACTTTACTTGCAATTGACTTGTATGTAAAACTATGTCTGAATTACTAGCGGGAGTGTGAACTTTGATTAAAGAGGTGGATAAAAGTTACCTCTCTAAGCCCTCTTCATCCATTCTTCTAAACATCACGCAAGACAAAATGTCTGAAGAGAAAACAGGAAAATGAAACCTGTGTTACAACCAAACCTCCCTCTTTTTGTCACTTTTTCGATCTTTATATGCAAACTCAAACACCTGCCCTCTTTCTTTCCCTTGTTATCATTCCTCAACAAAACGTTCGTTCTACCTACAGTCTTCCCAGCAAGCTGTCATTCTTCAGTGACTGGACCAAAAATGTTAACAAAATAACTTGGCCTACCCTCTTCTACATCTTCGACCAATTCCTCCCTAGGGAAATGAAGACCTGACTAAAATAATATGCCTAAAGCTGACCTCCAGAGGCTGTCCTCAAGGGTCTCTTGGTAAGCTCCTGCTCTTCATTTTCCATCTTCCTGGTTCTTAAATAAGAGATGTCACTGCAACCACAGGAGGTAGGGAAACCAAGACTTCCAGTGGCCGTGTAAGTTGATACATTGCCAACAAGTTCTTTGAAACACCAACTATCACGTTCAGGAGACATGCAGGATGCATAATTACCTAAAAAAGGGGAAGAAAATTCCTCATAATCAATACTGAAATTTGACAGAATGAGCTGCAATCTACATAGACCCTCTCCAAAGCCACATAGCAAGTCAGACTTACAAATATTACCAGCAAGAAACAGAGAGAACTTCCAACCCTCAGAGAAAATAATAAAATATATCTTCCACTTTGCTTGTTCCAGAAGATCAGAAGAGAAAAGACAAAATCATTGGGTTCCAGAAAAGTCATGAAACTGCAGAAGCCATTTGTTTTACAGGAACTATTCCGATTAAAATAATACAGTACCATTAGGATCACAGAATAGTGGGATTGCATACTTAAAAAAAAATAAGATCTTACATAGTAGGAATGAAATAAATATAAAGGAGACAAGACAAGTGACATTACTTTCCAAAAGAAAGAGTTAGATGTGCTTAGATTCCTGGAATGTGCTTTTCTGCAATTTCAAATACTTCAAAATGTAAACTTCTAATTTTTCAATTTTGTATGGATGTTTTGATAATTACAAAATGGTCTCCAATTATAAAAACTGTTACATACTCCTTCATTTCAGCTGAAAAATATTTTTAGTTAAGTATTTGCATAGTACATTGGAACATTATAATAGATAAGTCACTCTGGACTGGATAACTTCTGTGAATCCCTTTGTTAGTAATGGCATGTTCTCTCAATGGCTAGGAAAAAAAAATAAAAATCATATAAACTTCAATATTTACCTTCCTGAATGAAAATTTTCAGAGACCAGAAAATCAAAGTACTGTTTCCTCCGAATTGTGAGAGGAAAATACTGTCAGATCAAACTTCTTCTGACTGACATTTTTGTCAAGACAAATCTTACTCTAACTAGCTTTTTTTCAGAGTCTGTCCTGCAACGCTGCTATCCATCGAAAAAGGCTGCTATTAGGAGAATGCTGAAGCCTTCAAAAGCAGAGATTAATGGAACGAAAAAGAAAAAGCCTTATAGGTGTGAAAGGCAACTCAGGCCAAGACAGTATAACCGGCATAGTTGGGAGGCATATTTTTTAAGCTTGTGTTTTATGTTTTGGCTTTTAAAATGAAAAAGGGCAGCAGATATGGGAAATTAATAGAGGAAAAGGGATGACAGAAGGAAAAACAGGAAGACAGGAAAAAGCAGAAAACTGAAGGGGAAGGGGTTGTATTTAAGGGTAATTGAGGAAAAAGCCCAGTGCAATAAGCAATAGACTAGAGGCAAGGTTAGTACAGAAAGGTAATACAATTTGTTAAAGCAATTGACGTAGTTAGAAAAGAACAGACGAGCTTTCAGGCATGCAAGCCCTTCTTCAGATCTGAAACAGCAGGGAGTACAATGAAACTTTTCAGGTACTGGATCTCTTATTACCCACCCACAGACAATGTCAGAATCCTGACTGGCAGAGGAGGCATAGATTAATGAAAGGTGACACCATCTGAATTATTCAAAATACCGACACCCAGAAAGTATTAAGATACCACCAAGACATGCTACTAAACCTCTTGGGCAAGGATGCAGCTGGATTTGGAGAAGGTAAATTTTGGGGTCTATTCTCATTCCATTGTTAATTCCTCGCCTTCTCTTTGACCTTTTTCTGGGAGACAGGACCAATTCCAGGGCTCTTCTGAGGCACTGATAATGCAGCACAACCTGCCCTTAGACCCACAGCTGACCCCATAAGCAGGGCAGCATTGTTCTCTTCTTTCATTTTGGTGGGAGGGAGAGAAATGCTCTCAGCTGGATGGTGGAGAGCAGCTCCAGCTCCCACACCTACCAAACATGCAGATCACATTGCCCAATTCTGGAAAGAATATCTGAACAGAGGTGTAGCAAATCCAAGAAATGCAATAGGTGGCCGATCAGATCCAAAAAGGACAGAGCAGAAGATTGCATAAAAAAGCACAGCACAACATTTAGTGTGCCACAATGTTCTCAGCTTCAGTTTAGAGTAACGGTATTACCACAGAGTTCAGGTATTACTATTGTTTCCCACAGATGATCAAGTGTTGTGCCCAATATACAATAGGGGCAGGCTGTACGTCTGTATGAATGTATTTGAATAGGGGTTAATCATGAAGGATGCCAATGACCTGGAGCTCACCTGCATTCTTGAGAAGTTTGGGGTTCTTAGCAACTGCCAGGGTCAGGGCATGACACAGTATCTTTTACTGAATTTACTGTAATAAGGACAATATCAACCACCAAAAACCAGAACCAGTAAGTACTGTCAAGATGATCCTTCCATTTAACTTTAAACTACAACAGTAACAGCAACGTGTTAGAATGACAGACTGCTCCCCAACTGCTATTATTTATTGCAGCAGCTCCTGGAGGACTAGCAGGTCAAGGCCCTCTTGTACTTGGTGGTGTTCATGATATACAGTAAACAATAGTCCCCGTCCCCAAAGCACCAAAACTAGTCAGCTGACACACAACCTTAAATATTTAGTACACTTTCCATACCAACCTAAACACCTCCGTCACAAGATGCTACAAGACACAAACAAATGTTTTATAATATAGTAATCTGAATAGATTAATTAATATTTCTTGGAGTTTTCCTTCCACGTTCAAAAGAACTGGGCATTGAGGGGCTGAGAGAAGCATCTGCCATACATGCTTCGATTTCCAATGCAAAAGGTTATACCAAACAGCAAACATACTTATAGCAAAGTGAATAGACCTACTGATACAGGGTATAATTCTGTACTTACATATACCTATCCAAAAGATGCATGGTGACTTCTAGAGACTTCTAGAGAAAGGAAGACTTTTCTTCTAGAGAACAGAAACATTATGCCTGAAAGAGTCATTCCTAGAGAATTCTGTAGGAGCAAAGATGGTACATCTGGGACAATAGCTATTTCTGTCATCTAGGTAAGTCCATCCTCTTTCAGAAAAAAAATGGGCCAACATCTCTGAGTCACACGACTGCAAACCCATTAGCATTGTCACATTTCAGAAATGCTATTGTGAGTGCCTCTCATGCTGACATCATTCAACGTGTATAATAAAACCACAACCTTTTCTCTTGGTCGGGCCCACAGCTTTGATAGGCTCTTTGGTTTCTTTCTTCTCATTTTTTTTCCCCTATAAGAAGGCTGTATCCAAATTCTGCCATTTCTTCTTGAATTATGTCTTCAATAGTCAGATGTTTCTTTCTGCCCGTACCTCTAAAATACTTGTTCAGGCCCTTATCTTCTGCTTTTACCCTAATTACCTCCTTCACTAGAGCTCTTCCCTTCTAGCCTCCCACATATTCATATCACCTTTTACTTTATACAATCCTCTACAACTAAGGAACATCTGCCTTGCCTTTCAGTCTGACCCGACGTATCTTTCCCACACCTTGAATCCATCAATCCCCTGATTACGACATTTAAGCTCCTTCCCCCCATTTCAGAGCTTTGCTCTGCTTATTTATTCAAGTTGCCCCTTATTGCACATCCTCCCCACCACCCTGGCAGCAATTCCAGCTTTGACAGCTGACTCCCTATTTCTCTGTCAAACTAATAACGGTCTCTTCCTTGCTACCCTTTTTTAGCCAAATAGCAAGGCCACTGCCCTATTTTTCTTTTAAATTCCTTGTCAGTTCTTCTGATGAAATGCCTACATGAAAAAGTGCAGCAAAGGCTGGGGTAAGAATGGAGATTGTGAGATGACTTTTGCCTAAAGCATTCAGAGCAAAAACAGCAAGTGCCTCCCCCTCCTGCATATCCACTTAGGAGCAAGGTCTGTGCTTGACCACTGCCCCATCCTGACCGAGGTCGTTGCCTGCTGCTTTACAAAACCTATCAGCTAGGACAAATGCCACCTCGGTCTCCATCTCCACATTGCCCATCAACTTTGAAGCTGAATGGGTTTTAACTGAGGGCAGAATTTGGCCTGTTTCCTTAATTAAATATGATCCTGTCAGAATGCTCTTACATTAGCTGGGGACAAAAAGAAAAGGCGAAGAAAAATTAAATTATGGAGAAAGGGTTTAAATCAGGAAAAGTCATTAAAAAGACATCATTAAATATATGTGAATTTAAGCAGCTTTTAACAAAGAATGCAGCTGGAAAGAAAGCCTAACTGTATTTTAAAATCTGACAATTATGTTCTGCTTTATAAATCCTAATCTTTAAGAGACAACAGTACTGTGCATTGAGGAAGGCTAGGGAGAATTTTTCATGCAAAGTCAATGACAATCCTAAAATTCAAGGACAGATAAGAGGTATGGTTCAGTCTTATGTTTATAAAGTGCTATCCATCCACACTTGCATAATATATTTTTGCAGAATCCTAAATCACCTAATAGTGTGATAAAATGCATGTTGGCCCAAGTGCCAGCACCAGAATGTTGCAATAAATTAAGTTCTGATACAGAAGCATAGCTCTGCTTATTTATCCATGCACAAATACACATTTGCACGCATAGAGCAAACATGTGACCAAAATCACAAAACAAAAGCCCTGTTTCTACACGTCCGTAAGATGACAAAACTTCCAGTAACGTAAATGCAAAATGAACTGTATAGTGCAAAACCTGAGTCCCACATAACTGCATGTTACATCCTGCAAGATTCATGCTGAATTTAATTAGAGTAGGTACTTAAGCCCTCAGTGAATACCACATAAAATATAGATTAATATCCAGAATCAGAAATCGACTGCTGCCAGCTTTACCTAAATATTGGCATGACAAAATTGAAATTATATGGACATAGCCTTATATATATATATCTCATCAGACTTTCTAACCACTCATACTCTGTTAGAGTGGTCATCATTAAAAACTTTACAGCTTAATTTTTCCAAATAGCTAGCATTACTCTGGCTATTACGGTGTTTTCTATAGCTAGTCTATTCTATAGAATATATAATAATATTAAGTTGAAGTTACTGACTTGCAATGTTATTTATAATGCTTTTAATGGAAGTTGCTGTATTCTTTCTGTTGTAAAATCTAAAGTGTAAAAATTTCTTCTGTTTTCTCTGTTTTAAACAGATTGCTCTAAGAGTTTCCATGTATCTCCAGCAGCTTTAAAGAGTCTATTACTGTGGGAACTGAATATCACCTCAGTGTACTCTATGTGTAATAGCAATGTATGCTTTTATAACAAAAAAAAAAGCTAAGGCCAGTGCTTTTTCCTCATTTACTTTATATTGATATATGACAATCTTGATAAGAAAGAGACAGACCTGCCACATTTATAATGAATCATTTTATAATCAAATACTGTATATTAACCTGGTCTCTGGCCAATCTAGCACCTGGCTGCCAAGTTCATAATTACACTGTTCTACAGTGAAGGATATGAAATAAATTAATTTCATGCCATTTTTGGTCTTACTCTAAAGTACATTTATTAGCTGGCTAGTGTCGGCAACAATTAAAGTTTGCTAATTCAGGTCTTGATTTTCCCTATTTAAATTCTTTTTGATGTCTCGTTGTTCCATATTCTCGAGTCCAATCCATTTTTTATACTTATTTTACATCTTCTTTCTTTGCTTAGTGATTTTGTCCTTTACAGGCTTGTTCTAACTTGTTCTCTAGTGAGAACTTCAAAATATATATTTTTACCCAAACTCCAACAAGTCTAAAGCTAAAATCATGAACATGCTTAATAAAAAACTGCATTTGGATTGCTGACTTTTATGGCACATCCAGCTGTAATGATACATTACTTATCAATCCCTCATTTTTAATGTCAGACATGTTATGTTAAGCTAGCTTGTTCAAGTAATGGATTTACTGATTAGTTCCTGTTTTGGTCTATAATTGTTCAATGATTTCCTCAATATTAGCTTAACCAAAAAGCTTATATATAATTCTTTGCAATATGCTTGACAGAAATACAGAAGCATTCACGAGAGAATCACAGTTTAAGTTAATCAATAAAGGTTTTATCAAGAGTTTTTATTTATAGCTAATGCAAATGTTAAAAAAAATGTTACAGCCATTAATTATTAGCAGTTTTTTTAAAGCACAAAGTAAGAGTTGAATAAATGTACTTTAAGACACTTAAAGCCCAGGCATTCTTTTTAAAATGACTAGCTAAAGAGCCCCTTGGGCTGTCTTTTTACTGCTTTTCAAAGCTCTAATAGCACTTTTTCACCAAAGACACACCCCTTGAATCCTCCGAGAGATACAATAGCATAATTGTTCTTTTAGGTTTTAAGGCCTTGACATATCTGTCACTGAAAGAACAGTGAATAATAATACCAGAACTATTTTATGCAAATTCCACTTAGAGGTTTCAAGATTTTTGTGAGACTGATCTTGCCTCCTTGTTGACAGTTTTATTGTCACATTAGCTTTACATGAGAAAGTGGTAAAGTTTTCTTTTTGTTAAATAATACCCCATTTTAAAATCTTTTAGATAAAGTTAAAAACAAATACAAAAACAATGAGATGGAAACATCAATTTGGAAAGGTATCAAAGGAGAAAACAGTAGTCACTTGTAAGAATTTTTTCCCACTGGCTTTCAGTTTTCAAATTATAAGTCGCACTCATTATAATGTGTAATATGTACAAAATGAATATTTACTTGCATATATGTGTATATTTACACACACATATAGGGTTATGAATAAAACATACCAGGATGTGTATTCTTCGGATAGTCAATGATGAATGGCTCATATCTCAAGGTCGCAAAGCTACCAAATACTTTCTGTGTATATATATGTTCATAGGCGGCTGACTGTATACAAACAAAATACATGCTAAAATGATGCAACTACGAGGTTCAGTTGGCAGAGAGGGGATGAGAGAAATATATGCATACATCATAGAAGATGCTGTTAGGTCAGTTTTGCAAAATTTCTTGAGATGCAGAGATCTGAAGAAGATGACATCTAAGATACAGTCACAAATACATCTAAGATACAGTCACAAACACTCATTAATACAGTATCTGTGAGTGTATCTTAGATTCACAGCCTGGAGTCTGTCTACTCCAGTGCCAAACAGTATTGAGTATAGGTTTCTATAGAATTTACAAATAAATCATTCCGCAAAAAGGATTCTTTCTTTCTGCTACGCTGAAAACAATTCCACACGTTGCCCAACTATCCTGTTCACTAAAGAAGGTAAAGAAACAGCTTTAATTTGAGACAGAAGAGTCTTTGGACTTACATTAAAAGTATCCTCAGAATTCCTCAGACCATGGCTCTAGAGCCAGTTCACTCCAGACCCAATCCTTGTGACTCAAGTCTCTCTCCTTAAAGTGCACTAGAACAAGAAGAATAGCAAGAATGGCTACAGAAGACGCATATTTAAAGAACAAGAGATGCACTTGGGGTCACACCTCTCTTTTTTGGGAATGCCTGTAGGATAGACCAAGGCAGCCCATTTTCCTTTCAGTATAGTGTCACCTCTACATATCTGCATATGAAGTCAGAAGTTCAGCCAGCTCCCAGGTTAAAATCTTTTACAGCAGAAAAACAAATTTACAGCAGAAAAATTTTAAAGACTGAAAGAACAGTGCTCCCTGTTAGCCCAGCTTCTATGGAAGGCAACCCCAGAATGAAATCCAAACTCCCTGCAGAGCAAGGAAAGGGGAAAATATGCCAGTACAATCCCAGTATTTAACCCTGGGATTTTTCACTACAAACTAACCCCAGAGGCCACAAATAATCCTTCTTGGGAATGGGAGAGGAGAAGATGGGAATTGTACTATATGACTCCATATCCTGCTCATAAGCATGGATGTGTCCGAGCATACAGAGCTCCTCCACGTACAGACAGCGGGAAGAGAGGATTCACAGAATCCAAGAGATTTATGCTGTGCAAGTGTTTTTGCAATGGATTTTCCACTGTTCAAATGTATTTTTCTGCATTTATATCATGCCTCTAATTTGACTGTTTTCAAAGCTTTGTATCAACTTATAGACATTCGTTTGATTGTGCAGGGGTACAGACCTACCCAGTACTGGTGGAAAGGTAGGTCTGCTCAAGGGCATACTACAAATCCGTATGATTATGAAAATAATCCTGGGATATTTAATATTCATGAGGAGCAAACATGACCTCCAATTTTAAGCTCTTACCTGAAAGCACTATTACAGAGTAAACTGCACAGAACCGTAGTATAATAAAAAGTTATTTTGCATAAAGTTGTGCAAAAACTTCTACATTTAATATAAAATGGATTCATACTATTTTTATACTGAATCCAGATGCATAAGTTCTTAGTGCTGAAAGTCATGAAGCACCAGGTTCAAACGCACTTAGTTCTCCCTTGAGTTAAACTCATTATGTAGACACAAATCAGATTCATATTTACCAGGTTATACCTCATTTGCAAAAATGTAGAGATTCACAGGACTCTTCATTCTCAGTACTGATTCAATAAATATCCCTGATCTGCAAAAATGCACTTTTTCATTTGTAAAGCAAAGAATTGCTATTGACCAGACTGTGTATCACTTAGTCCTGGTGGTGAACAGCACCTCTACCAAGCACCTGAAACATAGCCAAGGGAATTACTTGTATGCGTAATGATCAGCACTGTGTGAGGAATTCAACACAGTGCTCAGTGAACCCAAAAGATACAATGATAATGAGACAGCTCCCATTAAGTGTCAGAATTACAGAAAAAAAACCCCAATGTACTATACGGATCGGACAGATGCAAAGACTGCTTGAGAATTTTTTTTCTCCCCTCACTAAGTTGTTCTTTAAGTAGTTCATATAATTCAGATGACAGGTACTGAACCAGAACCCCCACTGGCTCAAGCTGTCCCAGCCTGGACGGCTGGATCCTCCATAGCAGATAGTCTTTTTGATAGGAACTGTGGGGAAAGAAAAGCCATTTGAGCAGAAATCTGCCCAAGGCATGCAACCATCACAACACAGGGTATTTGCCGATGTATATAAAACCATGCACATTTGCTCCTTACATTGTATATGTAAACACAATTTATAGGCTAGAAACATTCAACCTCCTTGAGCTGTCAATTTCCTTCCAAGGGTGAGCAGTGGGTGGATGCCAAAAGGTTGGAGAGGAAGTAGGCAGCTAGTGGGTCTACTGCTAGGTAGAGCAGAACATCTTTTTTATAGTGAGAAGAGACAGGGACAAAGACATGTTTATTCTGGACGTAGTGGTACCAAAGAGCAGAATAGAGGGTGCTTGGAATCCAGGTTGCTGGTGGTGTCTTATGCTGGAAGTGACTGAGGGAGTTAAATGAAGTAAGCGGAAACCTGGGGACAGGACCCAGTCTCAAATCTTATAATGCCATCCTTCCCATCCTGGCTTTGATCACCTCACCTGCTGCAGCCATAGCCTATTGATGTGAGAAAGGTGAAATTGGTTTCTGAATGTCTTCCATGTGATCCATGGCAATCCTGAATGAGAAATATCCACTTTAGGGATCACAAGGGGGCAGATGGAGCAAAGTCCCCAGTGGGATCTGACCAGCAGAAAAAATACTGATTGTGTATTTCATGGCTTCTTTGAAGACAGCTAGGGCCCCAAAAATGGGGTGTGTGGGAGACACTGCAAGGATTCACTTACGCCTCAGGTCAGGGAACCTGGAGCTGAGGGGCCCATCCTACCACCCCAGCCAGGAGCAGGGCAGCTAGGGTGGCACTGGTGGCAGCCCCAGACCCCAGCATCAGGCATCTCCCCGGGGATGGACCAAGGCTAGGTTGGAACATAGGCCCATGGGTGGGCCCAGCTTGGTGGGACCCATGGCCGGGACGGGATGTGGCTATTGGGAACTGTAGACTGGCTCTGCTGCAGCATCACTGGGACAGGGACTGATGGCTCCGGGGGGCTCAAACAGGGTCCTGGGACAAGGGCAGGGTGAGGGAGCTGGGCAGAGGCGGGGTGGTCCTGGACAGGGACATTCAGGCCCACCAGCGTCCTGATGAGGCGAAAAGGTCTGAGTTACCTGCTTGGAGATTTCAAGTGGAAACAACCATTGCTGAGCAAAGCGTGTGGACTGCATCTTAAATCCCAGCAGGGACGTAGAGGAGAATGCAGTAGGTGACTTTTGTTTCAAGTGGTACATCTGCATGATCGATAAAGAAGTTCTATTAAATTACTACAAATTCTGCATTCGGACAAGCAGTAATATCAAAAACCATACTTCAGGGCTTTGGTTGGTCAGGAAAGATTTATTTCTTCTAAATGCACAAGTACTCAGCAGCAGGAGAGAACTGCCTTGTTCTCAATCAGCACAGACTGGCTGTGACAGGAGGTAAGCACACCAGATAATATACATCTAAGGTGAATTTTCATTTACAGATGCCTGACTGATATAGATTTCTTGAATAACTCAAACTGGTAGGGATACCAAGAATTTTCTGCCTTTCCATGCAGCCTGGAGTAGGTTTAATTTCCTGAAATTTCCTGTAATCATCTAATTTCTTCCAGTTCTTTCCCCTTCCAGGGGCTCAGGTACTGTGGCACGGTGGCCTTTCCAGTTCTGTGCTTGTTGACCACAACATTAGGTCCTAGGGACTGAGGTGCTTAACTGTAAAGCGAATTTCTGGGATAATCAGGATTAATTCAAATAATAATGACTCAACATTGTATGAAGCTCCATTAAAACCAGGTCTTATTCCAAGCACTTTGGCTGTTTGAGCTGAATTTTAACATTGATCTAATATCTAGTGAACTGATATCTAATTTATATCCAATTAAATCAAAAAAATAACTTAAATTCTAATTAATTCCAAACTGATAGCTGATCTAATATCAATTGTTGTCAGGCATTGCAAGTACATTATGATATAAATATAATACATAAGTTCATCTGGTTCATCTGTTCCCTGAACTAAAAATGGTATCTTAGAGATACAGACGGTTCAGGAATTCGCTCATGGTGAGGCTGTAATGCAACTTAAAAAATTACAAATAAAGACGAGAATATGTGTCTTCAGTATAACTTTGGAAATCAAAGAAATTTTTGCTTTTTTCTTTTTCAGTCAGCAGGAGGCATGAAAGAGAAAGTTTATTTTTAAATACAAGCAAAGATTTTTTTTTTTATGCTTTACCTGTTAGCCTATTTACGTCTTCATTTTTGGGGTCCTATCCTTAATTTGCCATACATTCTCAAGCATCAGCTCTGAACTGAGATCATTATAACTCCACGTATGCAGCTGAAACTTGTCTACCTGCACAAGCTTATTTTCCTGCTGATTTACTATGTACAATTAGATGTCTACATCCAAAACACACCTTTCTTCAAATCCAGCCCACTGAATAAAACTCATTATCTTAAGACATTTCTATGGGCAAAGGTTATGCTTTTCTGAGCTATATTAATCTCTTTGTCTAAACATCACTAACTTAATTGGTTTAGATCAGAGCTATACTGTTTTGAGTAAAAGGGTGTGATTACTGTGAACTAAATATGACTGGATCAGCTCAGCATCACTCTACAGTATACACAAACCTATTATCATTAGAACTGCGAGAGCGTTTGGGAAAACCCAGGCTCGGTAAGCAAATTCCTTGCAAAAACCACCAGAGAAGGTGAGTAGATGAAAGGTATCTTAACTGTGCTGAGGACTTTCTGTCAAAGGAGGTGTGTTGTGAGCCAAGATAGTTTTCATCAGTCAGGAGGGCAAGCTATGACATGAAATGTTACATTGCACTTTTGGCCAGGAGGCGTGAGATAAATAAATAAATATGAAGGATACCCAAGAGCTGCAGAAGCAGTTCTTTCACTGCCAGGCACATCGAATTGCTGCTATGAAACCAAGGAAAGAAGGATGGACAGAGGCTGAGGGAGCCAAGAAGAGTGAGGGAGGAGAGTAGTCCTGCCCTGCAGAAGCGTTTCCTTGCATCTGTCAATTGCCTCAAAGGGCAGAAGCCACTCACTCAGCTAAGAAAGAGGCAGAAAAGGGCTCTGCCCTGCCTTTACAGTGTTTAAGTCCATCTCAGGACTTTAGAGCCTGATACAATGTACAGTTGCCAAAGATGGCAATAGGAATAGCCATTGCAGCAAATGAAGAACTAAAGAAGAGGAGAGCTGAACAATCTCTTAAGATACAGAAAGCGGCACAAAAATATTACAGAAAAAAGGAAGCTCAGGACAATAAATAGAAAATAAAATCAGTAACAGAAGATTCCATGAAAGTACAAAGGGAAAAACCACCAAAGGAGAATGCGACTCACAAGCACAACAGAGCACTGTGCAGATTAGATCCACGACTGCTCCAAGAGAGAAAGCAGGGGCACCTCAACATGCCTGGAGGTGAGCTCCCTCCCACAAGACTTCCAAGCATGACTCTCTCAGCCCCTTCCTTTTCAATAATTAGAGAAGAAATGTCATAAACATTGTTCTCCATTCCACACGAGATGCACATAGGGAACTAAGCCTCACCCAAGTACTCCTTCTAGCTCTTCAACTCTCCATTGAAGTGGCGTGCCTGGAAGGCACTAAAGAGTTTCATAGAACACGCTAAAAAACACCATGAAGTTTTATTCCCTAACTCCTGATATTCCAACTTCCATAACAATCTCATCACCTTTATTTTATTTTAGCTTGTTGTTGGAATAGAAAACCTCATCTTTATCAACGCTATAGCAAACAGAAAGAAAACAATTGTGTCTCTGCATTTATAGCGTTGGATTTTTGCAGCCAGCTAACAGCATCCCTTCATGGCTGAGCTCTAAGATTTCAGATATCTTATGCACTCCCCTGTTTCCCTTACCAGCTTATATCTGTCCAAAGTAAAATCTAAGCCTCTCTCTCTCACACATCTCTTTGCATATGTAAATTAGTCAGCTCAAGCTTAACATAGAGAAGAAAGAGCTTCTTTTCCCATTCTTCCCAATTGCTATGGACAATATCCACAGCCTCTCTTCCACTCAGGCCTACAAAGTCAAAATATTCTTCACCTCAGAGCCTATGCCCTCACAGTGAAACTCTTAAATCTTGATGAGACTTTTTTCTGCTTCCCATTCATCTAAGCAGCATATCCAGACTACCATGTCTCATCTTGATTGCTGCAACATCCTTTTCTCAAATCTTGACAAATACAGTCAAACCCTGCTCACATCCATTCACAATTCTGCTGCAAAGATCATTTTGTCAAAGACAATTTTCTCAGGCTGTTGCTTTGACCATGTCATTCCTCTTTCTGTATCCCCTTGTCTGGCTCCATGTTATGTTATTACATCAAACATAAGCATCTCTTGCTTTCCATGGACCAGCAGAGTCTATCCTCAGCCTATGTGTCATTTCTCAATCAATAGCTCTCACCTCTGACCAATTCATGATGTTACCTTCCTTCTGCAGCTTGTCAGGTATCCTAGGATGAACCAGTTGCCTATTACTATTCACAGAGAGTTTTCAGAGCAAAAATCCCTCCTAAAACCTCTTTTTTTGCTTGGTATATACAAAAATGAATTACTTTGCTGCTGTACTAGGCCTGATTCTCTTCTGCTCCAGGATTCTCTTGGGACAGGATGAGGATTTTGTGTCAGGGAACACGTTACGTCTCCCAGATTACCCTAAGATACCTGTACTGACTCTAACAATTGATGTTGAGACAGGCTCCTTCAGGGATGTATTTACTTACAACAGTTAGCAGTAGACACTTTCAAGGCAAATATCCATCAAGAGTCAGTAGAACAAAGATTCACTTCTCTTGCCTTTTCCTCAGACTCCCAAACCATGAAGGCCATCTTCTAGAAGGTACAGTTGAGCACATGATCAAAGAGGTGTCTCAACTTTCCATTATTATTTGAGTCTGAGCTTTTCAGGACTCTGTGCTGCTCAGACAGATGCTTTATGTTTCTTTCACAAGCACAGAGTACACAACAGAGAAGGGAAGGACTTTGTCCTCGCTGCCTTTTGCCTGCTTCTTCCAACAGACGTTACTTGTATTCCATTCAAACTCCTGCTGTTATTCTCCCTTCTCATCCCTAAGCTTTTGCCGTTTTTGGAAGACTTACAGACAGTACCTCTTCTTCTAAATTCCATATGAGTCTCCTACATACACTTCCAGTTACGGTCAGAGCTCAATCTAACGTTCCACCACTTTTCTTTAGCCCCATCCTAACATACTAACAATATGCTCATTGCTGTTGCCTTACCTTTCTTATTTAGATATTTTCTTCCAACACACTCTCCACTGATTCTGTTCAATTCCTGGGGTGTGCCATCAGCTACAATTCTTGTCTTCATTTCATAAGTGCAACATAATACAGAGTAAAGCTTTTGCTGGGTAGGTTCAGGACTTTTATCAGCTGAAACGATAAGAAAATATAGCTTTTAATATGACTTGAAATGCAAATAAAATTAATTTGGTGGACAGTATTTAGTTGTACAAGTCAATTGTCTTAAAGTGGGTCAGTGCTCAAAAATGAAAGCTCCTACTAATTTGGATACTGTGAAAAGTGCTAACATTTAAACTTCACAGTGTCTAATGTTCTGTGCCTATTGCTTGCCTTGTGTTGGTCTCTTCATTGCTTGAAGGCCAAAATTCAACTTCAAGAAAAATAATTTAAGAAAATAATCACACAGATGTATAGAAAAGTACATAAAAGCATCCTTGACACAAAAAAATGTAAATCACAACACTTATAACTTATTTTCTTTTCTTTCTCCTCCCCTTCTTTTTCTAAGGCATAAAAAGAATAATAATAAAAAAAAAGTAAAACAAAAAAAAAAGGAAACCTGGCATAGTTATCATTCATGTTGATGTCAACAGCCCTACATAGACAGGTAACAGGAAAATACCACCCCAGGGATCCTATTCATGATGCACAGCAGGGCCCTGTCTGTAATTACTGTGGCCTAGTTATTTCTCAGGGAAAAAAGTCCAGCACCAGATCCTTTTTTTTTCTTAATAGGTGAAGTTGAACCTAAAGCACTGTAATTTTAATCAAATCTTTCCCATCTGTGTGTAGTGTCTCTGAGAAGTTGAAGATTTAAGTGTATGTTGTAGGGTTTGCTGAATAGTCCCAGCGGGGGGAGAAAGGGCAGAGAGATGGTAATTATGTTACACTTAAAGGTATTTCTGTTGCCAAGGAAGGGGGTTTTTTTGTTGGTTTTTTTTTTTTCCTTTCTCTCTCTGTCTCTTTTTCCCCTTCCCCTAGCGAGGGTTAAGATGATGTCATGGACAGAAAGGAAATACTGCAATGGAATAGAAGGCAAAGCCAGAGTGAGAGGGGAAAATAATCAAGCAGCAGTTTATAATATGTTCATGAATTGTTTTAAAAAATAAAAGTTTTCAAGAAGGATTATGAAGTAGTTTGAGGTGGTATTTTCTGTATCACTTCTTTTCCCAGTGAAGTCTCATACTCAGAAACCCTAAGTAAGAGTTTATAGTGAATATGTTCCCTTTAGTATTTTTGATTTCTAATCTCTCATCCCTCTTTATGAGGAGATTACATCGCTTGCATTCCCAGTCTGCTGTTTGTGCCATTTGAGTCAAATCACACAATTTTGCAATTATGGCAAAATTCAAACAGGAGAAGGATCAGACTCCTACATCAGATGTTTCAGTCTAGCAACTACTTGGCCATAAAAGAATATTAAGTAAATATGTCCTTTAGCACTTTTCGGGAATGAACAGAAGTCGAGGAACTGACAGCTAATACAAAAAGCTTATCCAGAGAAAGGCTCATTCAGCTGTTATAGTTTTAAAACAACAACACGTTTAAAATCAAGCTGGTATGTGCTTGCATTCTTAAACAAGTGCTATCAAAATATCATGTTGTTTCTTTAAGTTATGGTTTTCTGTTTTGATCTGTTGCCACTCTAGTTTCTAGACAATACCAGCATAACAAAGGTGATGCTTAGTGTTCAGTTGTTGCTTATATTTGAACAGTTTCTTCCCACGGTTGAGTTATGCAGAGATTTGGGCAGCCAGCCTGCAGCTCTAGAGCTGGTCAAATGCCAGCTCCCATTCCCATGGCATGTCCTGTGAGCAAGAGGGTAGCTGTGTTCACAGAGCAGTTAGTAATAATGCAAATAACTGGATATCTCAAACGTGCAGTCTAGATAACAGCAACTGTGGTTGTGGCATCTGCCTTAACATGCTCTCTCTCAAGAAAAGTATGATAAGATTCTGTATTTACTGAAAGTAGACAGTTAATTAATCCCCAAGTTACTGACTGATCAACTCCAATACTACAGATCCACTCCTGTGGTTTTATGTCCTATCTCTTTGAGAGGGTGCAGTGTGAAATACCAGCACCAGTTTCTGTCCACAGCCTTTGAGTTTCCTTAGGTACCAGTCTGGACATGGTTTCTTTAATTTTAGATCAAAATAAATTGTTAGACAGAAAAAGCAACATGAACAAGCTATACATTGTGAAGCAATTGTTTCTTCCAGTCTACAGTTTTCCAGGATATGCAGAAAGATCTTCCTCTTGGTGTCTACCTCGCTGAGGTATCACCGAATTGTGATAAGACATCTAAGTTCAAAAGTGCAGACAATCCAAATATGTGGTCAAAAACCCCTCAAAACTCTTTCCTAAATAGGTGGAAAAGGTGGCAAAGATGTTTAGGGATCAGCTCCCCTGTTATCACCGACAGCAAAGTGGTAAGAATGAGCCTAATTTCCTGGTTCTAGTCAACTTGTGAAGCCAAAGGATAGTTATGGATTTCCTAGTTGCAAGACTATCTGGTCTCAGGTTTTGCTTTCACCTGCCCTTTCTGGATGTTCCTCACAATTAGCAGAGCTATTTTGCTAGATTCTCTTTCACCCTGATCGGACCATTTTGAAACAGGGCTGAAGAAATTCAAGAGGAGTTTTTCACAGAAAATAAAACTGGCACAATTATGTTGGAAGACATTTTGGTTTAGGCTTAGTTTAGGTTTGGTTTTGGCTTGGTTTACTTGGTTGCTGTTTGTATTCATCAAAATATCTCTGGTAGCCAAGATCACTATGGCTTAAGAGCCAGAAAAAAGAAATAACAATTGATTTGCTTCTGCGGCTGGTACCAAACACAGATTTTCTATATTTGTCTTGTTTATGGTAAATTGCCTAACTTACTTAGGGATAAAGTTAGGGATGGTAAAGGCTGGAACATTTTAATGTTTAATTTAATGCTGAAGTAGGCAAAAAGTAGTCTTTTCATGTGGTATGCCAGTTTAAGATTGGTTTTATTTTCCCATAGATCCTCATAATTATAATAGGACTCCTATCCTGTTGAATCAATTTACAATTAATACAGTTGCAACCTGCTGCTTACTTTCATGTTGTATATTTTTCTCTTCCTGCATGCCCTGAATAATTACAAGTGAACATAATATAGTGTCTGAGGGAACAGAATTTCCAGATTGCATTTTAAGGCAGTGGATTGCTTTATGGAAACTTGCAGACAACCTGGAAGAAAGTTACAGGATGGAAGCAAATATGCATCAAATATAATATTCACTGCCTAAGTTCTATTTCCTGCCCTGTGAGTACCAGGAATCATATATCCCACCCTCTGAGTTTCTGTCAGCAATCAACACCATTTACAACACTTGCTGTATAGAGAAAAATTACATTACAATGATAGTTGATCTCTGTTATGACATGCATCTTCATGGCTACAGAGGGGAGAGACAACTCATCACTGAAATAGCCATGAGTGATATATCTGTCTTTCCTCATAAGAAGTGTCATAATAGATATTGGCCCTCATGTACTACCTATTTACAAAACCATTGTTCTTCGGAAAAGAAAGTTTTTTATAAAGGCTAAGAAAATTAAAGCCTGGAAACATAACTAGAAAAGGAATTTTTCAGTCCTGTACCACTTAAGGAAGTCTGAACTTTGCCATCACATGACGTACCTAAACCCAGCCCTACGCCTAAACATTAACATGTGACAGCATATTATTGCAATCACACTTAGAAGTAAGTGCACACACTACATGGAATGAACATCAGAATGGTACACCAAAATGTTATCTTTGAAGAAATTTATTACAGCTAGACTGATAATGGGTGAGGCAAGAATATGTTCTCTACAAAGATGATTCCACATGAGCTCCAATAAAGTCTTTGTAACATTGTGAGCTGCCACATATACTACAGAATGATCATCTTCAAAACTGCTGAGAGGATTGAATTTTGGCCTGCTTTCTTATGCAATAAGAGAAATCCTTCCCACATGCCTGCCAGTCTCTCTTTGTACCTTTTCAAACTGCAGGCCAACTGCAGTTACATTTGAAAGATTAAAACTTTTAAAGATAATTAAATTCCTAGGTGTTTTGTGAGAAACAGTGGCTGAAGAAGGGAAGTCCCTCATGACTTCCCATTTAGGAATAGCAGGGAGAACTCGGCCCCTGCCAGCCAGCCAGCATGTGCACAGGGTAAGTTTGCCATACAGGTTATCTGAGGTCTCCATGGGTATTGCAAGGGGGAACCTGGGGCATCACTATTGTAACACCCAACAAGCACCTTAGGAAACCTGGTCTTGCATGTTCTGCTGCTCACAGACAATTTGATTTTTTAAAAATGAAAACATCTTCTGTGTGTCTCCAATTGTACAGTCAGGGCTGCTCTAAAATCTGCCTTTGCCTCAGGCAAACTTCTTTTTAAGAACTTCAATTCATGGGTTTTATGGCCAGAAGGGAATTTCTAAAAACCTTGAGCTCCTAGCTTGACCTGCATAACACAAGCCACATAATTTTATCTCTTAGTTCTTGCAGGATTATTCTCCTTTTCTATGTAAGTGAACTATATTGAATTTAATAAGTCTAAGGAGCAAAAAGATTTAGAGGTGAAGGATTATTCTCATCTCCTGGCTAAGGCCCCTATCCAGCAAAGTGCTCAGGAACTGGAAAAATCATATGAATACAGTAATAGCATATGTCAAATTAAGCAGGTATTTATGTTTTTCAATGGATCTGGACTAAGCTTGTTACAGGTTGCTATGGGGTTAGGCAACCAAATTCAGTTTTGATCTATAAAGCTTCATCCTTCTACTATGCAATGACTTTGGTCGTCAGTCTGAAAAAGTCAATTCATGTCACCACTGTACAAACACCAAGTTTTTCAAACTCTTCAGAAAGTTATTGATACACCAGGTAGCTGCTATGTAAGATTATGAAATGTCCAAGTGACACGTAAGTCTGTAATTCTCAAAATATTCTTATATGTGCTGAGTTTGATTTTGATTAAGAATAACGGCATATGATGCTATTTTATTTCACTTGCACCCTGAGATGTTGTTTTCCCCATAAGATATAAATCACAATAAGCTGAAATACATACTTTTCAAGCTGTAGAACTATAAAAACTACTACAAGGTAAATAAAACAAATGAATGCATTCAGATTTTGTTAGCTGTTAACTCCTCTGATTAACAAATCAATTAGTAAAAGTAAAAACATTGCTTCCTGATAAAATTTCCATAAACCTTAAGTGTGAACTACTCTATTTCCCCTTAAATATACATAAATTTTATAATTTAATATTATATATACAAGTGCATGTAAGTATTTAAACTTTACTTTGTAGTTTAATATTTATATAACTAGACACTTTTGCATACACTTATATGTGAGATTTTTCCTAGACAAAATGGATATTAAAGTGAACACAACATAAAAGTAACTTTGATCAAATTATGGACGCTTCATTTTACATAAGAAAAATATTTACGAAGTGCTAACCACCTACATAGTGAAAATAATAATTCTTTCTTCCTTTCTCCCCTCCAAAGCACAACCCAAGTCATTAACCTTTTTAGAAAAACTGAGAGCTTTGCTTCTCACCTCAGCAGGATTTTAAGAAAAACATGCGACACTCAACCCAAAGAGATACTTTTTTCTAGTCTCTTGTTGGTTGCACCTTGTCTTGTCTATGCATTTTGATCTATACCTTTTGCAACAACATGATATACCAAGCCGCCTGATACCGAGATAATGAAATGTTTGGGTTAGGAGGTGCTCAAAATGTACCTGTGATACTACATTATGTCAGTATGATTCTTAGGCTGTGATGTGTGTTATTGGTTAATTAAGGCATGGGAAATAATGTATATGAAAAGATATGTCTTCTTTATTTCCAATGAAATAAAAATTTCAAATCAAAAGCATCTGTCTTTTTTCGTTTATATGTCAAAATGTAATTGGCTATGGTTGGGGTTTGTTGCCTTTATTACTTTTAATAGCTGTACAGCCACTGATTGCCCAAGCTGATGGTTAATTTAATTTCTGTCAATACAATATTGGGGCTGTCTGCATATTCAGGCCATGATTAACTGCAGCAGAGTCCATAACAGTAGTGTTATTATTACTGCATTTAACTACCTCTCGGGAGAAGACAAATTAAATTATGTTGAAAATGCTGTTGATTATCATTACGGACTTATTTGTAGAGCACAATTACTGATCTGTTGTAAAATAAATCAAATTTTTTATCATCTTGGTATAAATTAAATGTAATGTAGGCGAATGGAGAGTGGTTACTGAAAGAGTTCAGGCAGCTTTGTATAAGTCAACCGAGCACTGAATTAAAATAATAATCACAGAAGAACATGATATTATATTTTAATAACAAGCTACTTCATGACCAAGTGTGCCTCATAGATTATGGGACTTCAACAATAAAAAAGCAAACTTAAAATGCTTTATGTGCTGTTGACTTAAACAAAGGTTGAGGCCTTCATATAAATTGTTTTCTACTGTTTCTTCTACACAAACTGGAAACACGGTTCAAGTAACCAATTTAAGGCACCACTTAAAAAATATAATTACACTAATAGCTTACATATGATGGTACTTTAGCTCTCCTCCTCCCTCTATGATATACTTATCTCTGCCATACTGCATTAGGACCTTATGGAACGTGGGGCTTTACTGATAATTTCAGTGAAAACAAAATATGTGCGAGATACTTGCAAATATTTAATTACATTGAATGCTCACTATTATATGCCCCTTAACCCTACTACTTCAGAAAGGGCTGGGCAGTTACTTACTGCTTCATGAAGACAAATGTGAGCAGGTATAATGAGTCTTATCCTGCCCTCTCCATAGATAAGTGATCCAGTTTCAGTCAGGTTTCTTCAGACCATCAACAATGTCAGGAAACCAAGAAGGGGTAATGCAAGGGAGTCACAAGTAGAAGATGCCCCCACTTTCTTTCCACCTCAGTTAGCAGAGTTCAGCCTGAATCTTTCTCTCATGGGACTAGTTCCTCAGGTGGCATGTACATTGTATCTCCATCAGCTTCACCAAAATTCTGACAATTAACATCAACTAGGGATCTGCTTACAGGGACCTGTACCACTTACAAGTGCCCTTACAAGTTATACTTGCCCAGCTCAACCATTCCTCAACAATCTCTGATGCAAAAGAGGCCTTACTAACTACAATGTATTCCAGCATTCCTTACATAGAAAAAAAAACCCTTTAGCATCCATGGACATTTTACTTACAAAGCCGCCACATAAAAAGCCTCAGGATAAGCGATTTCAGTAGATGTCCCTCAACTTAAATTACAGAATTCTACTTTTAATTGTTCCAAACATTAATACTTTGGTCTACAATCATCCACATTTTCCCTTTCTGCCTCAGAGTTACCTTTTCTCTATCCTCCCTACTTTTTCAGGAGTCACACAGTCATTCCCACAAATGAACTAAATCTGCGCTAAGAGTACTTGAGCTCCACAGTTCCTGACATGCCAACTCCTCTGAGTTTTTGTTCCCAGCACGCTGAGCTCCTAACTGCATTAGGCATGCCTGGAGCTCCATGGCACTCCCGATATGCTAATCACATCCATTATACTCCAAAAACTCATATACAGCTCCAGAGTATACAAGCAAATTACGTCTGTAAAGCACCCTTTGGCCTAGCAAAAATATGATGGGCAGTGAGCCACAAGTTCTAGTTGCAGCTCTTCATCTGACGTTAATAATTCTGTGCACTACATAACCCTTATTATGCAGCAAGGCCTCATTAAGAAAGAGACAAGTATCATTTGCCATATTTTGCAGATGGATTAACTCAGGAGCTGTCATTTGTGGTGCAGCAGGAATCAAACCCCAGGTTTTTAACAGAGTAGACCCAAGCTGCACACACTTAGCCAAGCTGCATTTCAAATCTATGTGTTTGGCTGGGCTCTCCACAGTTACCAAACCACATTTCCACACAAAGCCAGAAGCTGAACCAAGAAATCTTGAACTGCTGATAAACCTATGAACACTAGCATGATGTTGCATGACAGCAGTTTTCTTCCTTTGTTTTCTCTTGTTTAAAGACATGGAAAATGTCCTACAAAATTCCGTCTTTCAGTAAAACAGCGATAAAAGTAATTTGGAGAAGTGTCTTAATTAGAAGATCACAGGATCCAAAAAAGTGGAACTGCTCAGACTGCTCTCTTATACAAAACATAAAAGCAGTGAACGAGGTACAAGACATTGAAGTTTGTTCCTTGGTGTTTGTACCACTGGGCTGTAATCTAGAGAAGTTGAGGTCTGTTCCTCACTCTGCTATAGACTTCCTTTGGTCATGGCAAGGTATCACTATCATATTTCAAACTCTTCTTCGTATTTTTTATGTTAAAAATACATCATTACATTTCTACTTTCTTTCTGCTTGCTTTACTGGCCTGAAAAACTCACTTCTGGGATCGTTTAAAATGAGAACATGTCTCACACAACCTGTTCATTCAAACCATGCATACCAGCATCAAAACCATCCACAGAATTGCATATAACCAGAAGAGGGTTTTAAAAATCTTTAACCATTAGCTTTGCAGTATGCAAAATTCTACTAGGCACTTCAGACTGCCATAAGAAGGAATGGGCCCTGCCATATAGAATTTACAATGTTATTTCAAGTGTGAGACAAAAAGGGTTAGCAAAAAGACGAAACAAGGGTTAGCAAAACCAGAAGAGGAAGATTTTAGCTGTACTTTTAGGAAGAAAAGATATACCACAGAAGGAAATAGAAAATGTGCAGATATAATCTGTGCTTAAAATATTCTCAGAATCCGTTATGAAAAAGGGTGATAGACTCTGAATGAAAGGAAGTTGCTACCAAGCTTTCCGTAATACGTGAGGAAAACACTTTTGTTCAGTTTATACTAGCAGCCAAATGATTTTCAGTTTTCAGTGTAGGACTCACTGCTGACTTCCTTAGTGTTTCTGCTTTAAAAATTATGCAGAAAAGGCAAGTCAATTTAAAACTTTGTTTATTTTTTAGCCATTATTTCTGTTCACACACTGCTTCCCTCATCCTAAGATGGTGCTCTGTATTACAACAGAGGTCAACTGAAGCTACACCAAAGTCAAGGCTTTAAAAAAAGCATTAAAGGTTTCAGTGTATGTAGATATATTCCCACCAGCTCCCACTCTTTAAACTTCTTGATATTCACTTTCAATACAGCAAATTAACACAAAATTGACCAAAATCTGATCATGTGACATTGACAGAAAAATGCGTGAAATCATACATGCAGAAGAAAATGAACTCAATACAGCGTCTTATATTTTTTGAAGAGGCAACTTATGTGAGGTTTGCAGAGGCAGGAATATAAAAAAAATACATCACTATTAATAATCCACTTGATTAAAGATTACAAATACCCATAAAAAGCAGCCTGCAGTAAATGCTACTGATATGTTCTCTTAACAATGAATGCTTCGACCGAATTCAATAGCTATGCTCAATACGGGTGAAATGTGCTCCATGAAGAGGGAGACCTGAAAGGATCCCGATACAGTAGTGGAGGGCACTGAGCTTATTTGACGTGACACACTCCATTCATCTTCATGAAAGTTTCAAACTCATGAGATACAAACCGATGTCTATTGTCATTTACTGGCAAACTATGAGGTGTAAACACTTCACACAGCTCCCTCACAAACATGAAGCAAGATGATAGCTTTGATGGCACTGATGGATGGTGTCCTTATGGCCAGGGGAAGGAGACTCACATCAGCACTGACACTGTGAAATCTATCAGCTGTCTTTAAAGCAAAGCGGATCGCAGGATAGTACCAGAGCACAAACAGATAGCAGTGCTAAGACTTCATCCACTCCTCAGGAACAATGCCCAGATAGTTTGATGACTGCTCACGAGATGCCAGCTGTGAAGTTCAGAGATGAACTGTCCTTCAATATATGATTATGCCTTATAATTATGCCTTCCAGGTATGATTAATATATTCCATACAGGATGAATCATATTATGGTACAATAATGAACTGACCCTCCATATATGATCATGCTACAATAGGTAGACCTCTCTCACTACACACGTGGGGAAAAAAACTACTGTCACTGAAATAATGGTTGCGCAAAGCTTGGTATATACCTCCGTATAAAATATACCTAACATGAACGTCTTCAGTCTCTTACAGAAATACTTACGGATGAGAAACAGGCGGCTCCAGCTTAACTTGGGCAAGAGAGGTAATGCTGCTGGGTAGGAAAAAACTCCTCCAGTAGCCCGGCAAGTTATTACCCTCATTAACTGTCAAAGCCATCTATCTGCTCTTGTCAAAGCAAAGCCATCTAGGAATCTTCCCAGAGCTTGTTCAGCCTCAGGACAGATTTTCAGCATGATCTTCAGATATCTTTAGAAAAACACCTACAATACCTTTAGCTATCTGCATCAGCCCTTCCTTGGACCTCAGCATACTCAGATACAGCTTTCTTAATTATAGCCTAATAGCTTTCTTAATCATTCCAAGTTATAATGAATAGCATCACAGAATAGAAGTAGATGATAATATAATATGTGGCACACTGACAGAACTCAAAGCAACTGCTAAGGAAGGGTATAATTATTCATATTTCGCAGATCTGTAAAATGAGGTGTAGAGGGGTAACATCTTTCCCCGGACACAGGGAAGCTGTGGCAGAGACAGAAGCAGTCATGTCGCCTTCACTCCTAAACTATCCTACCGTGTTTTGAAATATGGCGTAAATGAGACATTACCATAACATATGCTGTAATCATGATTTTGATTAAACCCAGATCATGTTAAAATACTGGATTAAGCTCAGTATTTTAAAAACAATTACATCCAGTTCAATAATAGAGGGACAGGTTGAGCATTTTGTTTTATTGAATCTAATTAGAAATATATGCTTCGTTTATCGTAATACTCTCTATAGCAGATCAAGGTGCGCAAGAGATTTCAATTTGGTGTCAATACATGAGCAGGTTGGGAATAAGTACTTATTAATAAATTAAACTCAGCCCTTTAATAGGAGAGGGCAAAAATTGTCTACAGAAATGAGTAAATGACTGTTACATCAGTACACTTCTTACCTCGTATGTGACTTTTATATTCCTACTTTTAATTCTTCTTAGGAAAAATTTTCACCTGGCTGTTAGATTATATTTACATCTTCCATCAGATAGTTCCAGGCTAAATGTTACAATGAAAATTCTGCTTTTCCAGGGCAACCTTATACAAGCCACTCAAATGTCTCCATTTGTTAAGTCAGTAAGAAGATTGTTGTAGTTCTGTTGGACCAAGAGCTCTAGATTCAGTTATATGTGGCAGATAACATACTAATGCCTGTAAAATTTCTTTTTCAAACAGTATCCTATGCTACTTTTGGAAACCAACCACTTACCCAATGAAAATGTATCTGTTCAATCTTGTAAAATAATCAGATACTGCTATGGCATATTTTGTGAACTATGCAGCTAATGAAAAAGACTGTCTTTCTCTAAAACACATGGTCTGACCTGAAGCCTACCCTTGCAATTGTAATACTTTAGACAATTATGTTATTTTTTAGGGTGTGCTCTGTGAAACATTTTGAATATTTGTGCGAGATTAATTTAGCTGTTTGTCACAAATTGGAACTGATGTGTCATTTATGTTACGAAGGTAAGTGCTACGGAAATATTTCATTCAGACAAAATATTTATTTTCCACTATTTTTTCCATAAAGGGGAATGTTTTATTTGTTAATAACTGACCATTAATCAAGTTCCAAATAATAAAATACTGTTGCAAACTTGTGTACATGCAGCTTCCAAAGCATTTCAACAGTGAAGATCATTTGTTTTGCCAGTGCTGTTTTAATCTCATGATTTGGATAGTTAGCAACTTTAAATTTATCATTTTTAATAATTTCTCAAATGTATTAAAAACAAAACAGCAACACCTTGTACCTAGCAAATCAAAAGAAAGCAAAATGTCTACCTGAGAGATAATGTGAGGCAAACATAGGACTTGTTTCAAGAAGATGCTGACGTGAGTCTAATGCTAAGCATCACATCATAGTAATAACGTGTCTATCCATGTAGCATTACACAAAAAAATTCTCAAAAGCACTTTATAAAATCAAATGTACCATATTTTACTGATGAAAAATCCAAGCTCCCCAAATTTAATGACATGGTATCACTCTGTCAGGTGGCAATATGATCAGGAAAGAATCTACCCATCTTCAGACCCATTTTAGAGCTATATACACCATGCTAAATCAGCCCTGTATCTGTCTTTTATATCAACTGATGCTGATACTTATTTTGACTAAAAAAGAAAAAAAATGCAAAAAAAAATACAGAAAATTTGTCAATAAAAGAAAAAACAGAACAAAACAAAACCCCAACAACTTAAGGAATAGCCTTTTCTTATTGTATTCTCTTAAGCTAAGAACTTAACGTATTCTCTACATTATTTTTAAACCTGCAGATTCACCATATTTCTTATGAAACCACAGCAACGAGGCCCAAAACACTTAGAACGTCCATAAGACTACTGCCTGGAATAAAACACACAACACAACACACATACCAGATATTAATCAGATTCTTGACTCCACAGTAGGCTTGTTGAACAAAACAAAACAAATCAAATCACAGTTATGCACAGAAGTTACAGTTTGTTTTAACGTTCTGTAGTCATTCCAGGCTCAATGTGAAATATAAATGCAGAGCAGGCACAGTGTTTGCAGTCATTGTGTACCAAATAACTCATATTACATCTTTTCAGCTTTTAAAAGGTGCAATTAGACAAGATTAGTCTAGTACTTTATCTGAAACCTGGGCCAGTTCTGGATGAAATTTTTCCTAGTCTGCAACAACACGTTTTTAACTGATTCCCATTACACTAATTTTATAAACATGACTGAAATTTCCCTCAGAAACTTCCCCCATTCTCTCTCACAAAGGAAGTGTACTTGCTGCACATGTTCAAAAAGTGCAAATAGCAGAGCAAAAGTATTTGCTACCAGATTTATTTGACAATTTGCCTATGACTTAGCATTAAAAAAACCAAACCTTGAAACATAAAAATAAAAATTGTGGAAGCCTAGATTAAGAGTACAATTTCAGCTGTTTGTGTGCGCGTGTTTTTATTATTGTTGTTGCTGCTGTTGTTGCTGTTATTATTATTATTATTATTTACCGATACACTGACATTTTGAATTCATTCATGATCCATTCCACAAGTATCTCTAGTTAATATGAAAGCATATCAACAGAATAATCTTAGTCCTTTAAGGCTATGCAGACAAAAATGTATGTTCTACGCACCAAAGTCTTGATTCTCTTGCAGTTAATGCATAAGCAACAGACCTGGGAGCAGAAGGTTCATGTCTCTAATCCAGATCATCAGGCCTTATATCTGGTTTTCTCAGGAGAGCCTCAGAAAATGAGTACTTAAAGTATCTCATGTTTTTGTTTGCTCTTATTGTCAATTACAAACACTTTGAACATTTCTGCATGCATTACTCAGAGTAGCAAAAACCAAGGGAATACATCCTGACAGACGTATTCTCTCTCTTCCACAGAGAGTTCTGTTTTTTTCTGACCAAAACTGAATTATGGTTTTCTGGACAGTCACACTGAAAGGGGCATCCCTACTGCTTTCAGTTTCTCTAAGCAAGAATCTAATTGAAATACAAGCAAAGCCACAAAAATCTGAGCAGCGGGAAAGAGTATTACAAGGAGCAGAGGAGAAAAGTATTGCAAAGGCAGAATGCAACAGTAGCTTGTTTCCTGCATAGGTGAAGAAGTTGACTTTGAGGCAGTACATTCATGAGCCTGACTTGTGATATCAGCTGAGGATCCCCTTGACATGAACTTCAGAAGTATTCACCCTACCCTCATACCCTGTGCTACAGGGATTTTATTATTTTGAGACTCATTTTCTTAGTACGCTTTTGAACATGATACCCTAAATGATCGAGTACACTGAAATCAATTGATGAAAAATGCTAAAGATAGATAGAAATTTTATTATCAAGGGCACTGAAAATGAGGTTGAGCTGCTTTAAATGCAGATATGTGTTCCTAGCTAGTCTAATCGATCCCATATAATACATGTAATTGCAACTTTATATCTTATTATTGTCTCCACAGGGGTTTTGTGGAAACAAGATGCTACACATTACACATTTCGTATAACACACAAACATTAAATTATGTTTTTAAAGAATACAAACATGGAAGCCTTAGTGAAAAATGGGCAGCATTCTTTTTCATGGGAAATCTTATTTGTAGATATGCAGCCCAAGGACTCGCTTCCCCCAAAATAGCACAGAAAAATGTCCAACTGCCTTTGATCAAAAAAACCCAACTGGTAGTAATCCCTGTTAAGCAGAAAAGTATAGCAGTTAGCGAATGTATGGGAAGGACTAAATTAGAGAACCCAGCTGAGAAAGGATTCAAAACAGAGAATCTGTTGTGGCAAAATGAATCCTCAGTTTTAAATGCCACATCAGAAAAAAACCCTTACAAAATCCGTTGATTTTTTTTTTAGCATCTTGCACTAATTCGGCAAGGAACCAGAGGGATGAACAGTCGTAAGAAATTGTTAAATTCCATCACCTTCGATAGGATTCAAGAAGTGAATGCAAAGATGCTTAGGTGCTGCGATACCTAAGCATGCAAGTTAGGCGTGAATCATTTGTGAATGATCGTGTGATTTTTACTTTACATCCAGGAACCTTATCCAAGTCACAAAACAAATCTAACAATTTTGTTGCTCACCATGTCTGTGCCCTTTTAAATAATTATAATTATTATTCACAATACATTTTTACTCTTCCATTTATCCAGGTATTCTGATACCAATACTGTGGAAATTAAGCACATGTGATGCTGACGAGTGCTATGTGTATTTTACTCTTCCGATAAATCAATGCCACGGAAGGCCTATGTAGACAGAAACTGTGATGTGTTCATTATCATAGGCTTCAATATTTCACTAACAATATGTGACTTGCTTTGGCATTGTAGGCTAAAAGCATTACTGCAGTTTAATATTTTCAAGAAAAGGAAATAATCAGCTTCAGAATAATCAAAGGCTACTCTATGATACTGGTTCTGGTTATCGCCTTTGCTTCAGGTTATTTCTGATGTGCAAAAATTATTTTTTCTAGGAATAAATTTTTAATATTCCATTTTACTTTAAATACATATCTGCTGATCTAGATTCACAGATCAGCTTTAGACAAAAATATTCCCTCTCGATTTAGTATCTTACATAATGAAAATGATCTTGGGATTAATTACTCTTCCTGCTAAAAAGTATTAAATTCCTTGTCATCTTCTGTCCAACTTCAGCTATCAATAATTAAAAGTTTTTGTTCTAGATCTACCTGACAGCTCAGAAATTCCTGTCATGTTCCCCAAACAGATGTCTAAAACTGTGTGAACAGGTTAAACATTATTTTCTGTAGGATTTGTCTTTCATTATGTTGATCATTCCCGTGGTGTTTTTTTCCCCAAGTTCTCCATATTTCAATATTCTTTGTAATCGTGGATATCAGGAATAGACACATTATTCCAGGAGCTATTCCCTCTGTATCAACTGTATAACACATCTATTCCCTTATTTCTAAAAAATTCTTCTATATTAGTCCCTACAGATTCCATTAACCCGTTGGGCCATGGCACTGCATTAAGAACATGAGCACATCTGAATATTCACCAGTAAATTCTTTCTGGAGTTGTTTCTCACAAAACAATTTTGTCCTGCCCTTCTTTGATCCTAGATACACAACACAGACAATCAAATGGAACTTGTACTTAACTTTTACACCTCTTTACTTTTACATCTAAAATGTATAATCAGTAATCTGCCGCTCTGCAAGTTTTACCAGTTTGAATGATTGGCTCACTTCCACGTCATCAACAACCATGTTAAAAGTGGTATTAAGTATACAGCTACATTCTGCAGGGCCTCCTTGATCCACACCCATCTTACAAAATTGAAATACTTAATTATAAAACTTTACATTTTACTCTTTCATTCTAGGTAGTTGACTAACAGCTTACAATATGTAGGAGTAAGCTAGTTTTCTTTCTCCTGGACCCAAAAATCATATTCAGACTTTATCTAATAGCCTGAACGTAGCTGTATGTTTTTATCCCTCCTGAATTCTTTATCTCCTACACCATACATGAAACTAATTTGTTATCTCTTTAAAGAGCAGGATGATAATTCAACTCTGCCATGTTTGGGCACACAGACTGTCTGAAAAATACCAAGTAGGTTGCAATGCTATTGTTAGGAGAGTAAAAAAGGGGGAAAAAAAAAATTATATTTCCAGGAGACAATCCTAACAGTAGTGCAGCAACTGTGTTTTATTTTCAGAAGTTTGACATGAGTTATACATTCTTGCATACAAAGAATGGCCTTGCTCCTCTCTCTCAAGGCTTTTCGGACAATAGGGGTTGGCTGGTCAGAAGGTTACAGAACTCAGCAGAGGTCACCTGATAAAAACTTTTCTTTTCAAGGAAGAAGATAAAGGTCAGGTCAGTGGTTCATATAGGAGATACAGCTTTTACTCAAATAATGGTCCTCTTTCCACACACTGAAAACAACAACAACAAAAGAAGACTTCCAGCCTTATTGGTCTCAAGGGATGTCAATGTCTTCTCAGACCTTCTGATGTCAGGTCACTGCTGACTGTAATGGCTATCATATGAACATTTAAATGCAGAGGTCTAAATGTGGAAGGTCTGTCACAAATTCCTTACATCTTATTTGAATATATTTAGTGCATCATTGTGAGGCTCCTGGCAAAAGGCTCTAGTTTGGTCTGAGAACATCTTACAACCACCCATAAGACACAATTTTTTCAGAAAAAGTCCATTACTTAAAAACTGGTTTTGATTTTCTACTACTGCAAGCCCTTCGGTAGAGCACGTCTTTTACAAAGAGTTCACGATTAGCTTTAATTATCATGGTTACAGATGATCTCTTGGGTCATCTCTTTGAGAATACCCACCCCCTTTTAGGTGCCTTCTTCAGTTAGTTACAGATAGACTCTTGTGAACTGAACAGCTGTAAAGCAGAATGCTGGCAATAAAAGGATTTGAAAATAGTCATAAGCCACAGAGAATATTTTTCTTGCCTTTGGAATTTTTTGGTAGATTTGCCAACCTTTATGCAGAGAACATCTGTGTTAGTGGAGTAACAGAAATTTCAAAAAACTTACTTACTGTCAGCTATGTTTCATGAAGATAAAACTGTGCTTCACTAAGTCTGAAAAAACAGATAGAGATAGTAGCCTGGTACACTGTGTAAAGAATAACGCAGAGATGCCTAAAATGGCACCTCATCGCTGAAGTCAGACAAAGATTTTACAACAGTATAGTTGTTATCACTGAGTAGCTGGTAAGGACTTGGATTGAAGTAGGGTTATTCATTCAGCAACCAACCTGAGCTCAAAATATCCTCTAGCCTATCTATATTTCCAGCGTGACATGTGAAATGTATGCTGTGATATAATGTCTGTTTCCCTCATTTTAGAAGTGGCCAGAAGAACTAGACAGAAGACTAAAACTTGTTACTTAATGTCTGAATGGGGACCACTTCTTTTGATTTGCGATTAAAAAAAAAAAAAAAAAGGCAGGCAAAGCTTTAAGTGTCAATAAGTCAAAAGTAAATACTGAGGAAATATAATTAAAGCTGCAGGATCAACTCACGCTTCAGAACAAAATAGTTCCCTAAATTCCGCTAGTAATAGCTACAAGAAACAAATTTCTCTATATTCTGCAATGTATATCAGGAAATTGTAAATGTTAAACAAAGATCAGCTATGAAACAGAAATAGAATAGTGAGGAACTAATCTATAGAGCATAAGGAATAACAGTTCTTCAGAAAGGACCCTTTCCAATATGACAGATCACCGGAGATTAAAGGTGCTCTCAAAAGGGAGAAGCAAGGTCATAGTTATAACATGTACCCCAAGATTTTCCTTTCACATTTATCAAGCAAGGGAAAATAAACCAAGTATAGAGCAGCACACGAGAGATCATTAGCAAGATGATGAAGACAGACTTTAAGTTACTATAGTAGATCTTTTCTTGTACAAAATTAATTTGGTTGACTCTACTGCCAAGAGATGTTTGGGAGGGAGCCAAGAGACTTATGGCAATAAATCAACAGGAAAGAAAATAAACACAAATTACAGATATTGTCAGAAAGTTAGTATCTTGCTATCTTGCTTTTCATAATACAAGCTAATTTCCCATAAATGTTCCAGCTATTTTTATAAAGGAGTATTTCTTTAAAAAATTACATTCACTGTAAGGACAGCTGAAGGGACTTTAGTCAGAATAAGCAGAAAGAGGCAAATAAATCTTCTCTCAGCTCAATACAGTGTTCAAAAAAATAATAATAAAAAAAAAACCAAAACCAAGAACAAAAAAAAACCTTAAACCCAACCAACAAACACCAAAACAAAACCAAAACAACAAACCACCAAAAACCATCAGTTCAACTGACGCTTATATTGAGCACTAACAGAAAGTAAACTGGCCTGACACTGGTCAGTTATCAGAAGAAAGAAGTTCAACAAAAACCCAAGTACTACAAAGCGTGATGGTTAATGTTACCAGTACAATTTGTATCCTCTTTGCAAAATCATGATATTGTGAGGCACAAAGACCATTAAAGCCAGCTTTCACATCAGATTTGAAAAAGGACTAGGGTACATGCAGTCATCAAAAAGTCATGACACTTCCCTGTGTAATAGGTATGTATTCAGGAATGCAAGTAATTACATTCTGTCTTATCTAAAAAGGCATCCCTTTTGTTCCATCCTGAGAATCCATTCTTTCTTAGAATCCACTCTGGTGCAGAAGTGTGTACAATTTATACTGTATTCTATCACAGGGAACTTGGGTGTTTTTAAAGGAAAGGGATGATCGCTGTCTATATCCAGCTTTTGAAATATGTTAACACCTTCTGATAAAATTGCTATATAAATACAAGATATAAATTAGTATTATTATAATCAGCAACAAACATTTCCTTATTTGAGAGGATTTTCTTTCTATACAGCAAACAGAAAGATCCAAGAACCAAACTGCCCATCCTTTCATGTCAAGGAATGCACACACAAGCAAATGAAACGGATAATTTAAAGTAAAAGTAATACAGAAATCTCACTTTCCCCTTCCCCTCCCTCCTCTACTTATATATACACCACACAAGAGAGGTGAGGTGCTTAACAGCATGATAAAATGATACTCCAATAGCAGCCACTTTAGGGAACTGACTTTCAGCTTCCAGACAGTCTTTAGGTTGGCCTTATTGCTTAGGTTGTACAGTCAGAAAGTTATTTAGCCGTACACATTATGTTCTGAGTGGGCTGAGTGCATGTAATTTATGACTGTTGCACTTTAATGCATATTTAATAAAGCTGCAGACATTTATACACCAAATCAACTGTGTCAATTTTGTTTGCTTTGGGAGGATGGAGATGTCCCATGGCAATGCTGACACTCCTAGCGAGAGATTTAAATTGTAAGACATTTCATTTGAGAGGAGAGCACTTTTAATATACTGTAGCTTGATACAGCAAAAATAATCAGCAAGGGCTGACTAACAGATACAGGCAATAAGAGAAATAGAATAAGTCTTGTAAAGAGTCTCACCTTTTGTTTTCAGACAAAAAGAAGGAAATTGAATGCTGGCTGGCTCAGAAAACCCCCAACCAATAACCAAAGCTGACGACTAAATTTCATTTCACCTCAGGTTTTAAGGAGAGAAGGGGAGGGGATGGAAAACAGGGAAAGGAGGATAATCTTTCTAAATAAGCATTGTCTACAGAAGTTCTGAGCATCATTTCTTTTTTTCATGCAAGGACCACTACATAAATAAAAGTGACTTTTCTTCTCTGCCATTCAGATCAACTGCAGAAGCAGCCTCTGTCTCCTGATTGCTGTTCCTGTATTTAGATGCAGAGGTAAATCGTTCCATTTTTTTAATGATACGAGAGGCATGCCTTGCAATATTAATTGCAGTTTTAATCTGAGATATTTGTATCCATTACGAGGAAGATATATTTGCATTTCATCTCCTCTTATGCTTTTCAATCAAATCAATCAAAACGTTAGGGCAACAGTATCAACTGACTCGATGGTTTATAAGGGCTTGCCTTTTAACTAAGGTTTAAGCTTTCAAGCTGCAAGGAAGCCTGCACTGAAGCTAGTTGTTATTTGAAGGGTAGATCTGGACTGCAGTCCTTGTTCTGGCAGTCTTTCATACAGATCTACTTTACCTAGCCAAGCCTCAATACTGCTAATAGCCTGGAGGTCTGCAAGGCAGATTTTAAGAAACCATGCCAAGTTGCATACTGCCGCAGCTATACAGACTATCAGTAGCCAAAGCAGATAACTTGAAGATGTGTGGGTATGTCAAAGCAGTGATTTCAGGGTAGGCATGTCCTCAAATGTCCAAGTCCTGCCCAGCTTTGATGGTATAAATATTGCTGCTGAATCAGGTTGTGTATGTGAACCTGAAGATACGTTTAGATACTTTTTTCTTTATAGTAGACGTGAACTGCTCTGCTGGGTAACGAGCCAAGTAGTGACATATATATATATATGCACTGTATTTGACCGAGGAGCCTAAAATCTGAACTAACCAACACAGCTGAGAGGTGTTAAAACCGCAAAATCTTTCTTAGACAAGAATGCACTGAGACATATGCAATATATATTCTGGAAGGATTGATGACAAAAAAATATGGTCCTAATTGAAACAATGAACTATAGCACTCAACAAAAATGTGCCAGGATATCTGTACTTTTTTGTAAAGAATCTAAGATACACAATTATTTAAACTGGAATATTTTATTCTTTAAAGAACATGAAGAAGAGGAATGCAGGGGACAAAAATCTGACTATAGGAAAATCAGTGGGAGCTTTGTCACTGGTGTCAACAGACCAGGATTTCACCTGGTAAGGGTACTTTGCTCCTACATATCTGATTGTTATTCTTTGTAAGGCTAAGTAAGATCACTACTTGTACTAATGGTGACATTTCACAATGTTCACGTATACATAGCATGCATCATATTTATTACTCTCAAAACTTAGGGCTGTGGTAGAAAATTACTATTCCTCATGCTCAGTTTACAGAGAGAGGGACCATTGTCTTTCAGTCAGGGAACCGGGCCCCTCTGGAGCCCCATGACTCATAATAGGTCACAAATCTCAAAAGCAGGTATTTGTGCTAATTAATCTGTGTGTACAAACAGGTAAGAGTGAAATATCCTGTTTTTCTTGAATTTCATGGTATATTTCCATTATTTTTTTTCCAACCAATTTTCCAGACTTCTTTCTTGTCCCCCTTACCCATCTTTTTTTTAAAATGTTCAGTAATTCTGTTGTTTGGGTTTTTTTAAACTTGTTCTTTTAATCTAATTTCTACCTTCCCCCCCCGCCCGCCGCCCAATACCAAGGCTTTCCATCATTACACAGAAAGAAAACATACTAATACAAACTAGATAAGGACTAAAAAAATTTACCCTGCATGTAGCAGTGTTTTCCAGTCTGAGAAGCAAAAAATGTGACCAAAAAGCCACATGTGGTATAAGTTCTTTTGGACACTGGTTATTTTTGCTGTAGCACCAGTATACAGCACAGTACGCTATAGGCTGCCTATTCTGATAGCATGATTTATTCCTGCTCATCTGGTGTCACTGACTCTGTCCTCACTGTGGATGATTACAGTACAAAATCATTTAAGGCTACAAAACGCTGCTAAATCCACACTATTCAGTCCAGCAGCTAAAGGGTGTAAAAAAGGCACTGTATCAACTGTTTTCTATTCTACTGTATATATTTAAATTGGACCTTGGGATGACCATTTATTACACTGCATGTTATGGGTTCCCAAAAATAAATGACTTTTTGACACAAACTTTCAGGCTTTCTAAATCCAGCTTCCACACTGCTTGAGGCTAGAAATTTCATCTAAATATTATTGAATTCCAGCACAACATTAGCATGCAGAGATATTTACAATAACACAGCCATTACAACTCAATCAAAAGCTGATTTCAGCCAGAATTATGCAGAATTAAATCTTGCAGGATTCAAATTATTAAAAATCAGAGACTCAATAAAGTGTGGTCTAGAAGTCCCATTTATCAAGGGAGCAGAAATGCCTCTACAGTTATAGTGACTTTTTCATATATATTCTGCAAGAATTTGCATGCATTTCAAAAGATCTGAGTTTAATTCTTATGGAATTCAAGTAACTATACTATATTTATATGGCAATAGGAGCCAACTCAGAATCATTTCTTTATGTTTTCCTTTCTACATATCATATTTTAAATACATTAGGGTTTTTTTCTGGTTCCCACTGGGTAGAAAAATGCTAAGCCAAAATACGAGAAATGTATGTATGTTTGGTTCCAATAAAAGCTGAATCAACATACCGTTAGAAGTAGTTAGAATGAATTCAAAGGAACAATTAAAACGAACATTGCTATGCAGATAATGTACTGAAAGTAATCTCTCACTTCTTATAGTTGACCAGAGTGATTGTTTACAAAATTCAGTATATTCACAGTGGCCTTTTTCCAACTCACCAAATCCAAGCAGGGGCAGAGAGTCCAGTTCTCAAAAGTAAGGCACCTCTCACTCATATACTCTACTTAGCCGCCTTCTCTTACCTCTTCCCACCCAAACCCTTCAAACAGAACATCCCATAATTAATTTCAGGATTTTTCTTTGACCTAGTCAATGTGTGATGGAGGGAGTCCTGGCACCTGTCTCGCTGTGAATCCGTTTCATTACTTGCTTCTCCAAACCACAGCACTAAGATCCCAATCCATGTCTCCAATGCTCACAGGTAAACCCAGAGTCTGACTTGGCCCTTATAATATAAAGTTAAGAAGTAAAGGAATGGATCTTCAGCCAGTGACTTTGACACTCATTTTTCACCAACTGAAAATTTAGTTACAGAATGGTAATATTGACATAAAATCAGAAGTTATCAATTCCCCTGGTTTTTACCCCTCCTCCAGAAATGATGTCGACTGCATTTCTGAGTAAGTTCCAATTTTTTTTTGTATTAAACAGTTGTAATGAAACAATGTCATATACAGAACCTAACTGCACAGTCTGAACGCTTCTTTAATTTGAGATATTATTAAGAATTACCAATGTCAGTGATGAAATACCACAGTTGTGCCACGTCCTGTGTCATGGCCCGTTTTCACAGTAACTAAAATAGTCTAAATAACAAAAAACTACATTATATACTGATGCCAAAAGAAAATACACTGTGCATCTTCAGAACAGTAATTAACCTTAATCACTGAGAATTTTCCTAGGGAATTAAAGAACTTCTTCCTCACCCAAGCTACAGAGGATGAAGCCAGCTGATACTAAAAGCTACTGGTTAAAGCAGCATCCATAAGTAGCATCCACAGCCCTCTAGGCAGGACAAACTAATCATGGACCCACCTTCCTGACCCTCTCTTATCTAATCCCTGCCTTTTGTCCTGCAGCAGACATTGTGAACACACACACAGGGCTCCCCAAGCTCTCTGTCTTTGTGAACTCACATGTCAGCATCGTGCTGCTTTTATGGAACCAGTTTCTCCAGTTCTGTCATCACACAATAGCTTCATCACATGCAATGCAACTACTGCAACTTAACACTACACAAAGATCTGATTTTAGGCTTTCTGCTCTCATGACTAGAGAGGGAGGATTTGGCTCCAATTTGCCATATTCTAACTTTAATTTCATTCTTATTTAAGATTAATTTCAAATTGACCAATAATTCTTTAAGTAAACAGCTCAAAATTAAAAGGAAATAAGCTCAGTCAGCAGTAAGAACAATCCAACAGCTAAACCACCACTAAGAAAAGGTGTTAAAACACCATCTGTAGATATATTTAAAAAGGGATTATAGGACACACTGAAGATTAGACGATCTAACATCCTTTCTAGATGTAATCTCTATGATTCTATTGTTCAATTGGCTTAACAAAGCACAACCGTATTGTATTAAAGGCAGTCATACAGACCAACAGTGAAGGCTTTCTCAGGCAAAATTGCCATTGACTGCACAGGGAACCAGCATAAAGTAGTCACCAACCATTTGATCTTGTACTTATGATCCACAAGCCTAAAACTATGTGTTCTTCACTCAGTTTTATTGCAACCACTTTCCCCCCCCCCCTTTTTTTTTAAAATTAATATTACCAATCCATGAATAATTTTGGTGAACATATAAGAGGAAAAGGGTTACACAGTATTGGCCAAAATTTGACTTTGATTTAGGATACAGAATACCATTCAAATTAATGGAAGCTACAGGAGCATATCTAAAGGCAGAATTTGCCCCTCTACGATAATATAAAATTATATAGCAGAAGAGGGTGAAAAACTAAAATAAGGAATTAAGTAATTTAAAAGTAGAGGTTGCAATTTCTATCAGAATTTGAATGTCTGTAATTGCAAATATATTATGCTCCTTGACATGTCCAAAGAAAAGTGATTATTTTCCACTCAGGGAACATATTCTAGTGTCACTTAAACTTTTATGCTATAACAAACTTCAGAAATGAGCCGTTCCTCAAAGAAAAGAAATTGTTTCTTTATATTGATTTTTTGGTTGGTTGGTTGGTTGGTTTTTTTGGTTTTTTTTTTGTCCCAGGAGATCTCTGAATAAAACGGTAAAATTACTACATGGAAAGTGTGGGTGCATGTGGGTGCATGTGTCAGGGAGAGGGAATTATTTTCTCAAGAAAATAAAAGAAGCGTTCTAAAATCTTTAAATCACATTTATGAAAGCTAATACTTTTAATAGACTTTACTATGGATGGGAAGAAATTTTCATTCACAAATGGATAGATGAATTAAGAGACATACTCAGATATAATTAAATTTAATTGCAAGTATACAAAGAGATCTAATTCAGATATCCCTTATGCAAGTACCAAGTTAACAACAATGCATCAAGAAATCTTTTCTAATATTTTTGGCCCATTACATTTCTTTAACACAAAGGAAATTATCAAATGAAATCTTGAGATAGCATTTATTCATAAAGAGATGTACATTTTATTGCACCATCTTTCACATCCAGTGTTCCCCAAAGTGTTTTAGAAACCAATATCTGAGGCATATGTGGACACTGGAAATGAATATCACCGGAATTTAGCGTTGAAAATTATAGCTTGTTTTAGTGATAAAGGGAAAACACTGCCAAGAGGAAAAGAGTTTCAACTTTCACTCTCAACACTAATGAACAAGAAGGAATATTCCTTCACTTAAGGCAGCCACCGCTGATGGGCTGGATGGAGCACAGCTTAATGTCTGAAAGGCTGGAACCTTTTTAACCCTTTAATACAGCTCACAACGCCATGGTCTTCAAATGGAAGATGAATGAAAACTGGATTAAACTACAGATGAGGCACATCTTTTTTGAAAACTGAGGTGATAACCCTTCCATCCAGGCATAAACATGCTGAACCCCATGCAAACTGAACATTTTTCCAACTCATTTTGATGTATTTACAGGCATTACTGAAGCAACAGTACCAAAGAGTACACTCTTAGGTTTTATTTCTCACGTTCTCAAACAGTATGAGACAAGTAAAAACAGGGAGAGACCATGAATTTTCGTATTTGCACAGCACCTACCACAGAAGTTTTTGAAGCTAATGCAAACTGGAGATACAATTCTCATTTAAATGAATGGGGAACAGGTACCTAGGATCAGCCATAACAAATAGATTGTCATCACAGTTTATGCTAGTCCATCTGAACTGAATTCCTTTCTGACAGTAAAACAATAAAAAATTTGTTCCATACAATTTATGGTAAATAATTCATAACAAAAAAGATGAATGAAAGTTGTGTTAATAGAAAATGAATGAAAGATGAAAATTCAGTTAAATAAATATATTAGCACCAGTAAATTAAAATAAGACTAGTCTCTGCTAAAAACAGAATTGTTAGAAAAAATCATTTATTTCTTAATTTTCAAATATCAAATATATTCTTTTCTACCCTGCAGAAACTCAAATAATTTTATTTTCTCTCTGTCAGGCTAGAAAGCCTTAGAATCAATTGTCAATAATCCTCTTGACTTTCAGTACTTTTAAGGACTGTCAATTCAGCAAGCTTCGCTTACATCTAGTTTATTTTCGTGGGATTTAACCTAGGCCATTTCTAAATGTTACAAAAATTACTTTGTATGATATATTACTTATTTTAATCAAATACAATTTTTTCTAATTGTCACTGCTATGGCAAACTCGCAGGGGATGGTCTGACTTGTGTACATTTCTGACAGTGAAATCGGTAACAACAGCTGCTTTGTGCCAGCTAGCGCATGTACCGTACCTCTCAAGCCTTGTCATTCACATCTCCCCTAATTACCAAACATCTGCTTTCCATTTCCATTAACACTGCACTACCAGCTTGTCTAGTTTAATACCAATGACTCTTGACCTCCCCCAAGGAAGACACTTTCTGTCAAAATTCCCCCAAAAGAAACCAGCTCTGCACATTAAATTTGTGTTAAAAAAAAAAAAAAAAAAACACACCACAAAACACTTCCCAAAGGAAAAGCCTCCTGCAATCAGATAAATAAGATTAAAAGTAATTTTGAACAAAAGCAAACATCCCTTGCAAATTGTGCTTTATATCTCCAAGAAGCTTAATATCTTTAAGCCCAGAAGCATGAATATTCAGGTATAACATACAAAGCGATGGGTTACACGACAGGTTACAGTAACAGCCTATAGGTTAGGGTGACTGCAGATCTGGCAAATATAGAACTATTATCTGTAATGATATCTGTCTACTTAAATAGAGACCATAATGGAAGGTCCCAACTGCCTTTATTATTTTTTTAATTATAGGTTATTATAACGGTGTTAATGTTCACTGGTTAATCCAGGATCCTAAAATTCAAAAGAATTATGACTCTATAACTTACAGCAATTCTTTTTCTTTATTCCAGGTTGTGATCTCATAAAAATTTATTCCTATTTGGAAATCAGATGGTACTTAAAATATTTAATAGCTTCATTTTGTTTTCAAGTTACAGTACACTATAAAAGTACAAGAATAAAAAAAGGTTAAAAATGGGGAAATGTCTTCTTTTAAAGTGACCGTAGAATATAACCATTGCCCTCAAAATCACAGAGAAGTCTACATTTCCTTTATCCTTGGTGACATTCTTACCCTGGACAATGATACGTGAATTAAGACAATGGTTTCTCAAATTGAAATCCATGGGAAGAGAGGGGTTATACTGCAGAAATTCCAATAATAAATGTGAAGAAAATCAAGCTGAGTGTCTCCCATTTTCACAATCATGATCTAACTCATATTTCTTTTTCCACTCCAAAGTTTTTCATAGTGTTACTTCATTAACTGTGAGGCAAATAACCACAACACAACCAGGCATTTGTTTGCCTCCATAACCCAGTGACATAATTCCTTAAAATGTCGGCAGTAGGTTCATTGCCTTTTACACTACAGCTAGTTTCCACTAGGGGAACAGACACTCAGGAGAGATTTGCACCACCGAAAACACAATTCTAGAGCATAATCCTCAAATCTGTCAGATACCGAACATTCAAGTTTAACTTTACTAATGAATGGGAAACGTAAATTGTTGATGTCAGGGGAAGGGAAACCAAAAACTAAAATCATTAGCAAGCGATACTACAACATCTTGCTATTTTGTACCAGTAGGTATAAAAGGATTCGTAGTACTTTGCTGCAGGAAATCTGCATTGGTATCAGCTTAGTGTCAGTGGATGGCACCATGGACAATGAAACAAAAGGGAACTAAAGAGAGGAGTATGGTTTGGGGCCGGGGGGGGGGGTGGTGGGGGGGTGGAGGTGGGGGGCATTCGATGTATTTTGGCTGTTTTTTTAATAAGAAAAGAAGGTGACAAGATAAAATACTGGAAAAACGATGATAAAAACTGTGGGGTTTCAATATATAGTATCTTCCTAATTGTCAACCTCCCTGAAGAACCTATCACAGAAAAACAGTTTAACGGAAGGAGAAAAAATGATCTTTTAATCTCAACAATAAAAGCATTCCAGCCTTTGTATCTGCTGACTTACAAAAAAGTGCTTTCTAACAACAAAAGATGGAGCAGTAATTACATAAATCTCTTCATTCTTGATGAAGACACAATGGAGTATAAGGAAATCAATAGTGTTTCTGCTGTAATTCTTGTTTTTATTATGAGCTGAAAGCAAACTTGTTAAAATTGGATTCTGCTCCTTGTGTGTGTATGCCTGTGTGTATGAAAAAAAAAAATTAAGATCCAACAACACCAAAGCAAGAACATGCAGCTTTTAAAAGCTTTGAAATTCTTTTCCCCCTATAATACTTATAAGACTTATGACGCTGTGAAATCTTACATTAGGAAATGGGTATTATAAGAGCAATTTAGCATTTTACATATATCTTGAAAAATTGATAGCAACATAAAAAATACCGGTTTAGTGGTTGTTCTGCAGACAGCCAAAATGCCTAAAGGTTACCAACAGAATTGAAATCCATGTATTAAGTAAACTAAATGCACCCTGAAGTCAAATGTTTCCACCTTATTTTCAATAAATTGGCTGTAATGATTTTATCCCACAACATACATTTATAATATATGCCGCTCAAGAATGAGTAATACTGTTGATTTTGCAAAGAAAAGGTGGAAATTATTGCATTTAAAAATAATTAATAGATGGGTCTGCATACCTTTGAATTAAATTAAAAGAAAAATATTTCTTTTTTGTGGAGATGATTGCATTCATATCCTGTTTGGTGTGAAAAGTAGATTCCAAAAAGCTTTTAACTAATTTGTTCAATTTGTTTCAAAGCCAACATGAATAGGCTTGGTGCAAATTCAGATTCATTAAAACTTAATTAATATGCATCATTATGCAAATGAGGTTGCAGTTAATGAGTTCTTAAAAGAAGCTTTCTTTAATTAGTTCAGTTTTAATGGCATCATCATTTATCTGACTTGTTTTTAAAGCCACATGACATACAAAAAGTGACCATCCTCTACAATGTTGCAGTTTTCTGTTTCCTAATTGTGTTTCATCTTAATTCTTTAATGCTGAAAACTTTGAAAAAGTTAAATGTTTTGATGTTCGGTTCTGCTGAATATTATTTCAATTAAAAATACACTGTTTTGTTTAGACTACAGATATGTCTCCCTTCTTTTTAGTTATTTTTGTCTCCTACCATCTAGTCACTGATGTTTTTCAGTATACATACAGAAAAGGCAAGATATGTAAGCGTAGTAATTCTTAGACTCTGGGATGATTTAGTCTCTGCATTATTAGTGGAGTTCACAAGGTTATATCTATACTGACAATAGTAAAATATGAGAGTTCATTGAAAAGTAGTACTATGAGGAGAATCAGAGGTTAAATGATGGTGTGAAACTGAACAGGTTAAACAATTGCCTTGAGGACTGGAAAGACAAAAGTAATGTAGTTACACATTTCCATAGTTTCAAATCTGGAAGCTTCAGAAATGTAATAAGTTTTAAAACATCTTTAAATCTATGAAATATCGTGCTACATAATTACCATTATGTTTTGACAAGATTTCTTCAGAATCTAAGTTCTATGAGGGGAAAAATTATAACTCTCTTAAAAAGGTGTCATTTGCAACACAGCGAAGAATGATTCTTAAGACTATGAGACTACCAGGATCTCTGTGACAAGCTCGTCTGACCACCTGCGTATGCTGATCATATGCAGACATGAGACTTCTGTGCTTGCTTGTTTGAACATCAGAAACTTTACAACCTAGGTTTTAGGTAACAGAAAAACTGCTTGCAGTGACAGTAAACTCTCTGGAACAGGTTCTTGAAACACACATAATTCAGTGCAGCGCTGGCCTGCAACTACAGACTCAAGTTACAAGTAACTGGAACATTCAAGACTGATTCCAAAAAATACACACCTATAGTTTGCATTTGTTTACAACTTACGTTCTGATAGGCAATCAGATTGGTTGTATCAATAACAATTGCCAAGTAGGAATTTTGAATGCCCTTCACGTTTTCTTTGTTCGTGTCTAAAACAGAATGAATTTATGTCAACACAAAGACTTCTAATGTTTCCAGTGAGCTCTGAATCAGGCTGTTGGCATGTCACACGTTAAGGGAAAATGGGGTTCTACACAGCTACTCTTTTCTGTTTAAATCTGTAGAACTGTTTGCATAAGCAAGGACAGTTTACCTCACTACATACTTGAAGGATGAGGCATGTGACAGATAATTCTTCTTTCCATCATCATTAGTTATCAGCTGCTGATTTAAAGCAGTACCTGTGAGAGGACAGTTACTTTTGTAATACCTTGTCAGTGGTGGTCCTTTTTCCAGGCTGCTCCTCATTCAAAAGCAAATCACTTCAGAAGCTGAAGAGATGGAACAAAAATAAGCAACTGATACCTAGGTCATTTGGTTTTAATGTGCAAGGATGAACCTAGTGAGACCATATCATGCAGAGGAGGCCATCTGGGAAAAGGTACAAAGGCAATTATAAAACTTTGGTAGAAGATATAATAAAGGAAGGGGAGAATATAAGATCTGGGCAGTGAGGAAGAGTTCACATATAGAGGCAGATGAAACATTAACAGTACAGGGGCACCTGAATATCATTACCAAGCACTTGCAAAATGTTTGGAATTCAAGTAGTTTAAGTGACAAAAAGGAACCGAGAAGCCATTACAGCACAGGGCAGGAAATTCAGTCTTTTGATGTTTTACCAGGTTTTCCAAATACAGCAAAAGCAAAACAGTACATCAGCTCCTGTTCTCCATCACACCTGGACTTCGCTTGGAGAGCAGCAGCTATATTTTGGCTGTAAGTCTCAGACAGCTGGACAGACCCATCAGAAGAGTCCAACACAGATCTACTCTATCTTCTATGAGAAGTCTACTATGCCCTTTCTCTGTCATTCATGCTTTATTTATATCAAATTGGTCAAGCACTGAAACTAATCAGGAAATGCTCCACCAGTTATCTTCAGCCATTTTAAAGCCAAAAATCCTAGCCAAACATTTTGAGAGATAAACTGATACAGAATATGATTTATAGATGTCTAGCTTCCTGGACAGGAAGGTTGAGCTACTCAAACGGAGGTTCACTTCACCTCCATGAATGCTTTGCATGGAAATAGATAATGAAATGTATACAGACGTGAGAGGATGCGGAATGTTGGGTCTTGCCTACCATAACCTGCTCTATCTGAGAAGAATGCGGCAGTTAAAAGCTGGGAGCTTTGTCACCTGGAAGAACAGAGGATTCAACAAACAGAAGACTGGTAGACAAAATCCAAGAATTTCCAGGTTCCAACTACTATGCAGATCATCTGTATAGACCCACCATTTTAAACTTTTCTGTCTGTGCCTTTTTAATAATCAATTGCCAAACATGGATATTAAATAGCAAACATTTTGACAGGGCAAATTCCCCTTCTCTCTTTTATTCCTTTTCTTATATAAATATTACAACTAATTAACATCATTTCTATAAGAGGAATACAGTTCCTCCGCCCACGAGTTGTTCTATCATTTCAAGCTTGGGTCAAATATCTAAAATGTCATACTATCATCATTAAATTGACGTTTTAATCCTCCTTAATACATGACAGAAATTAGCTGTCAATTACAAGAGGAATATTGACATTTTATTCCTGACATCATTTTCAATGGAAGGAATAAAATACCAATTAAACAACAATTATATACCAAGGTATGACATGTTATATATTTGACATACAGTATAATAATAAAAAAAAATCATTTCTCACTAATAGAAAAGAGAATAGGAGTTTATTAAGAACATCAATTACTTCTTGTCTTGATTCTTTATCTTTGTACACCTTAATACTCCAGTGGGAGTTACGGCCCAAAACCACAAACACCAGCCTCTTAAGTTAGGAATAAAGGAAAAATACTCAGGAAATGTTAGAGGAGGCAGTGACTGATTTCTGAACTTGGGTCTAGAGAGTTCCAAGAAGGATGGAAGTCTTTCAGCAGGGACAGAGACAGAAGAAAAAAAAAAAAAAAAAAAAAAGAAGCAGAGATTAAAATAAGATGACTAATTTTAGGGAAGTTACTTCCATTTGCCAGTGCTTCCTCTTTGATCATGACTTCTTTCAACTTTTAGCACACCTCAGTCTGTGCTCGCATGTTCAGAAAATGTTTCCTTAGATGCAAGGAAAATGCTGTACCAGCAAATCACATAATTCCAGGGGATTCATCTACGCTGGATTCCCAGCAGAGCACTGAGAAAGGAATCTGCCATTAGTACCAGCTGCGTGTATACCACACAATGGCTCTCTGGTGATTGCAGGGAAAAGGCAAGTATTGGTTGAGCTCAGTTGTATCTTTCATTTTAGAGACAGCAAATGGCTATAACGTGTTAGGTCCTTCACAACTTCCAATGCCAGCTCTTTGTGAGAAAGCTTCCTTGTATTAGGCCTGAACGAAACCCATCTTCTTGGCAGACTGACTGCAGAATGGGAAAATCTATGAATCTAGCATAGCTAAAATTGCTGCATCCTCCCCAGCTCTCACAAATTAACATTACAACCTTTTTTTCTGATGTCAAGATAAGAGGGATCTCAAAGGATGGCTGTCTATTTTAACAGGGTAAAAAATTTTACAGCCCATTAGCATTTGCCTTTAGAATTTCACCATTGACTTTCACTGAGACCAGGACTAGGCCTTATTTTTAAGCACCATATAAAGGCACTTCCTAAAGGCTTAGATTCTTTAATTACTATATATATATATATATAGTTAACTGTCGACAATAATAGACAAAATTCTAATCTCAGACCCCACACATTGCATAGAAGATCTCAGTAGGACATTGTTAGGAAGCCTGAGAATGTCTTGCAAAAGGTATTTAGTAAGATACAGTCCACAGACTCAGTCTTGTACTCAGATAACCACACTCCACACTGGATGAGTTATATTTATATTCAGCTGAAAGCTTCGTTATCCTTCTGAAGGTGGGAGAAAACCTTAATCTGAACAAGAATCAGTCCCCAGACTATCATAAGTGTCTTTCAAGTACAGATAAGAAAGTTTAATTCTGATTTTATGCTCATGTAAAGAAGAAATAACTCTAGTGGAAACCTGTGTGAAAGCATACAGGATGAGTTACCATGGTTCCAAATCTTAAAGTCCACCAGCTGAGTTCTGGTAACCCATCAAATATGTACTCCAAACTATCCCAGCTGCAAAAGAAGACTTTTTTTTTTTTTTTTTTAAATATGCTACTCTGTGGGCAATCAATAACTCATTAACTGCAGTGTCTCCTTAACTCCTTTAAACACAGCGACATGCAACCTCCCTCCATTTTTTGTTTTGTACTCTTCAGTAAATCAGACCTCTTCATCTACATTAAAGCAAGAGATAGTTGTTGTCACTTGATCTTACCCTCAATTTTTGCATCGTTTTCCTCTGGTGGAACTGACACATTTAGCAAACATCCTGAGATACCGTCTCCATTACAAATGTCTACAGCCTTTTTGCCATGGAAATGGCTGTCTCTCAGACTCAAAAAAGGTGTTGAATAGTGACACCCTTTCTTAGCCTGGATGCTCTCAGGTGATTCTTCTTAGCAAATACCTTTCCTTTGTTTGCCCCTAGGCATCTTATTTGTAGGCATTATTTCTCTCACAATTGATTTGTCAGGCTAGCCAACAAAAGCAAAAATACATTTTTATTTATAAAGCACCCAAGAAAACTTTGTTTATCTAGTTGTAAAACACTGTAAGGGGTAAGCAGTAAATAGGAAAGAGAACATAAAACTGATGAGCGCTTACCCTCTATTCCCTACTGATGCTTCTACTTAGCCCTGCTTAGCATTTCAATCTATATAAAGTCAATGGGCCATATAACCTTCTTCTATATACACTAACCAATTAACATTATTCTTTAATAGGAAGAAGTTTAGGGAATTCTTTTTTCCAGTTTGATTCAAAGTAACATTGTTACTAAACAACAATGGTGATAGGTGCAAGAAGAAGCACTTGTTCTATGAAGACAACTGATATCTAAACTACTGAAAATATGCATTTATTTTCAATAATAGAGACATTTAAGCAACAGATTCTTAACATCAAGTAAATAGTGAAGTTACAGTAAAATATTTGGTCCTCAAAGTAAAGAGTTACAACAAGATAACACAAGATAAAACAGGAATGAGCTAATGCCAACAAGGATGAATCACCTCCTGAGGAGGAGGATGGGAGAGGGGGAAGTGGGGTTGCCCGAAGGTAACCTAAGGTAACCTAATACTAATTAGCATGGTAAAGATCACACCCCTGGGAGGAGACCTTAGGTGCTGATGTCAGACTGCCTTTGTATAATAAACTAGCCATTAATCAGAGCACGTGCAGAAGGCTATAGTATGTATTAGTTATGTATTATGTATTAGTTATACAATCGAAAGACGACCAATGAAAAAGTTTTGTGTAACTTTTTCCTTGTTGTAAACTGCATAAAAACCTACAAACCCCCTGAAGAGGTGGGCTGGCTTTGTGAATTATTGCTTGGCCCCCCTTTCTATACGGAACCACATTAAAGGTTAGAAGGTGGATCTCGGCTCTGTGTGCTCATTGGCTCCTGTGCACTGGGCACAACCTAACCCCGACCGACGGACAACAAATTAAACCTACATAACTACTTAGGTAACCATTAATTTAAAGATTTTAAAAAGATACAGAAAGGTATAGTAAAGTAAAAGTGCTTCAGTCAGGCTAAAACAAAAAATTACCTTGCTTGTCTGCTTGTTTGGGTTTTTTTTGTATGGGCAATGAAAGTAAATTTTTCAAGTCCATTTTTGTTCAGAGAGTGTTTATAACTCACTTCACTTGCAGTTCTTCGAGCACAAAAATAATGCCTGTTTGCTTGCAAACTTTTTAAAGGAAATAGATTGCATAGTTCTAGTGGAGAACTTGGGCTTTGAGATTTGGAGTGGGTTGGATTACTTTGAGGGAAATTTATCTTGTTGAAGCCCAGATTCAACAATTTTTAGTTGGTACTATCTTTTCAATATTCTTTTCATCTTACTACTGCAATATGATAGTATGATGATTTGAAAATGTGTCTTTAATATCACCCCAAAACCAGGGCTCAATTTACATCATCTTTGGTCCAATATTACTTATTTAATTAAGCTTTTTAAGACTTCATTGTGGAGGCTGTCAGCTACACCATCCTAAAGAAGGACAGTGCCTCAACAGTGAGAAAATAGCCCAGTGTCTTGCAGATCTCAAGCCGCACCATCTGTTTATTAAGTATTTCTGGAACCTCATTCTTCTTTCATACCAGAGAGATGCTTGCCTGCACCAGCCCTTCAGAAGCAAATACATATGCTTCTCAAGATTCTTCTCCAGGGTTCTTCCCACCTGTCTTTACTTTTAAAACAGTAAATGGCAAATGTAGCAATACAAAATAGGTGAGATTTTTCCTCATATGGGAAGGATAGCATGTAAAAAAGTGCTCTGGCCATCTTCTCACTGGCTTCTTGTGTGCAACATAGGCAGCTGCACCAATCATTTAGACATGGAGTGGGAGAGCTTACAATGATAATTTAGGCTTGGTGAGAGCTGATAGACTGATAATGCAGGAAACTGATTAATCAATTTAATAACACAGCAGAGCAGCTCAGTATTATTAATTCTGACCACTAAATCAGGAATAGGCAGATGAGACATTTTTTGAACAGTTAATAAAGAGGAGAGCCCAGGACCAAATGGCAACAAGGATATAATTTATTGGATTAGCAACGCTGCAGGACACAAGCTGTCCAACATTTCCTTGGAACACAGCACCAAAGACTATGGATTTAGATGAAGATGGTAACTAAGGAGAAAGTTATTTCAGATTTAATTCTGATGAGTTTGATCTGATTGAAAATCTGAATGTGCAAAGTAATTTGAAAGTTACTGTGAAAAGACTGCCATTTGAAAAACAAGGGAAAACCAGAAAGTATTAGTAGAAGAATGAAATTCACAAAAGAAGAATCCAGAAAACTTGGAGAATTAGTGGTTAAAATCCAATGGAAATATGATCTAAATAAATTACTACAGAAAAGAAAGCAACCGACTAAAAGGCTATTAATTCAATACTTGGGATACGGTGCCTAAGGAGCTTTTCCCAAATCCAGCAATATTCAAAATTTTGATTAGCAGCTTGGATGATACAATAAAGAATAAATTTATAAAATCTGGGAGGAATGGCAAGAAGGAGAATTCAAAACAACCTCAGTAAATTAGAAGAATGGTCTGAAAATGGGAAGAGAAGAGTGAGAACTGCTTCATACAAGGATAACACGCAGAAATCTACAGTGACTAATAACTGGCTATGCTAGTACTGCATGCAGTGTTTAGGGGATTACAGTAGATCTCAGACCAAGAATGAACCAATGCTGGTACTGCAAGAAACATCAATGTCATACTGGAATTTATCAACAGAAGTATCTCAATGGGAAGAGAGAGTTTTCTCCTCAACTAGGAACGGAGTATCCTCAGCATAAACTGTGTCCATTTGGGGCACTCTATTTAATCAAGACATAGACCAAATCTGCAGGAGTGTCAAAACCAGCAAGAAGTTTAGAAAATATCTACTGTAAATTAAATCTGAAGGGACTGAATATGTTTAGAACACAGAAAAATGAAGGAGGAGCATGACAAAAGTGTTCCTGTATATATATATGTGAAAAAAACGTTATAATGAGAGTAAGCAAGACTTCTTTGTGCCTACTGAGGACAAAAGCAACCTGTTATTTTGCAGGAAAAAAAAAATATATTATTTTTTAGATATTAAAAAACTTTCTATATATAATACTTTAAAAAATGAACCAAGTTAACTAAGGCAAAGCACTATCTTGAAGGTTAGGTAAACAAACATCAAGGATGTCTATATATACATTTTAAGAGAAGATGTGAACAGACCACGTTAACTAAAAAGCTAACTTTGAGTTGCCCAAAGTGCAAGCTTCCCCATATATCCCCTATATTTTTCTCTTGGAAAACAGATTTCCTTGGGGTTTTATTCTCCTCTTTTTTTCAGCCAGTTGAAGGCTATTCTAGAATCTGTTCATTTTAATGGTTCAGAAGTTTGTTCTCTTATCCACTTTAAATTTCTCTATTTGCCCTTCTGCCAATGCTTCCTCATAGATATTTAATTTCCTTCTACATTTCTCAATGTTATTTCACTCTAGATGCAAAATACAGATGAAACATAATTGTATTAGAATCTTTTACAATCCATGAGAAAAAAAAATTAAATTCAGAAAACACTGATCCACAGAATTTAAACAACGAAGACTTTCAGATAAAAACCTAAAATGGATACAAGCTTTGTGATTTTTCACTAAAAAACTATTGAGTGTCAATTTTGGAACTCCAGATGGTTTCTGAGCTTTCTCCTTATTTATGATTTCTGTCAGAGCTACCTCAATCACTGTTGTTCACTATTGACCTGCAGTTCAGTTTTTTCTTTACAATTTTATTTGAGTTCCTTTTCATATGGACAAGAGACTGTTTGCAGCTAATTATTCAATTTCTCTGGTAGCTTAAGTTACATGTCAGTAGTACACTGAAATAAGAAAAGTCTGTTTCACTTTCCTTCACATGCTCTTAATGGACCCTATCAGCATACTTAATCATAAGAAAACTCCGCAGTCATACTCAAAACAAGATCTTCCTTTGCGGTTAGAACCTTGCCTCTGCTGTAGCACAAAATTATTGTGAAAGCGTACACCAGGTTTTTTCCCCGTAAGTTCCTCTCTCTTTTACTAATGTTCCAGTACAGGACCTTGAGAATATCCCTTAACTTCTCTGAGCTGTTTCCAGTTGAGATTGTTGGCCTGGTCAATTAAGTTTAAAAACTCTTGAAGGACAGAATGACTTCACCCTATAGACCTAATCAACATCTAGCATGATGAGGCTTTAGTTTTGGTTAAGGTTTTCACCTACAATTGCACTGTTAATAGTAATGTTTATTGATATTTATTACAAACTTGCTATCACCTTGTCTGATAACTACCGGGCAATTTGATAGTGTGAGAGGGTCAAACAGCTTCACTGTTACACATTTTTGATTCATTTTTAGGCCTAATGAGATTATATTTCAGTCAATAATGTTTAGTTAATATTAAGTGTTCACCGTTTATATTACGCAGTGTAAAGATTTAAAAAACAGTCCAACTAAAATACGATTTCTGTGAACTTGGACAACTGCATCTAGTAAAAAATTGCAAATAATTTGGACTTGTACATAGGGGGTAACTAGTACACAGCCATCTATATGAAAGAATGGGAAGTCTCTTCCTCCCATTATAACTCTACAGTTTCAAATTTCTCTGTCATAACACAAAAGGAAGATCAATGGAACTAAACAAAAACAAGTTTTAAACTGATAACTGCAACTCCATGCCAGAAAAACACCCCAGCTCTTTCCCCTGAAAACAGGAGTTTGGCAGGATTGAAATAAGTTAATTATAAATGTACATGGATAGAAATATACTTAATATCAGATAAAATATTCAGTACCCAATTAAAACAATCAGTATACTTCATCAGACTGCTGGATATGAATCAACTGGAAGGCCTTGTCTAAAGTGTAATGTTAGTATGCCTCAGTTAACGTGAGCCAATTAGCAGATTATACATGTTTGCGGAGAGGAGCACATGACTAGTTTAGCATGTCCTGAAGGCAGAGTTCAACTTAGGTTTCCTGTTCTCTAAACACAAAATTTATGTTGCTGTCTACACAAGGCCTAACAAATTTTGGATTACACTGCTGTCCTGGAGCTCCTTATAACCTCCACTGATGCAGTTGCTGCCAGTTAGAGATAGGATATTGGACCAGAGAGATTTAGAAATGCTCAGCCTGGCATCCTGGGTAACGAATCTACAAGAGAGCTGCTTAGCTGAAGTTCAGGATTCGAGCCAGTCCCATGCAGCATGACCAATTTTTTCCAGGAGAACTAACTGTGAATGCTCAGTCAGGAATAGCAAATCACTCACTCTCTGTTACCAGCCAAGTTTGGGATGTTCCTCTGAACCTTCTACAACAAAATTTCTATTTCCAAAGGTGTGTCATTTTGGGGGGCCACCACTTAATGGATCAATTTTCTCCCTGAATCCCATGGAAATACGCAGTGTCAGAATCACTTTTACTCAGTGGTAACCATGGGTTAAGCCACATGGTACTCCCACGGTAAAAGGAATTGTACATGTTTTCATTTGCAAGCTTTTTCTGTGAATAAGATATATTTTTTAAAAAAAGAGAGCGTGTGTGAGTCAAAAGGTTCACTTACAAGGCTGTCATGGAGACAGCATTTTTAAATAACCACAGCTACATCAAATGATAATCATCAAACCAAATAAACTAAATGCCAAAATACTCTGAAACCTAAAAATAAAAGCGAGGTCTGTAAATTACTCTGATTTCTAAGGCTTTACAACATTTCAAAAGGTAAGTCACGTTCTGAGTGTATTCTCTTTGTTTTTCATTCTTGAAGAGCAGTGAAGTGGTTTGTGAATCAGGCTTTTAAGACATTTGGCTGTAGCAAAATTGTAATAAAAAATGCATAATATGTACTTAACAAGGAAAGTAACACCTCTGCCATAAATTGGTTCTTTGAAATATTTAAATTAAAAAGTCTAAAGCATACTATGCTTGCATAAAACAGAATTAAACAGTGCGTAACTCAGATACGTGGGTTTCCTCACAGGGATAAATTTAAAATTGTGATTGCTCAAGGAAAGGAAACTTTTTTCAAGACAATATCAACATTGTTAGTGGGATTTTCTCCAACTCAGATTTTCTTTTGTCATTCTCAGAAACCTTCCTTTCCATTGTAATTCACAGAAATTATCATTAACAATGAAAAAATTACTCATTTACTTACATTCCCTTTTGAATAGTGGAGGAATTTCACTGAAAAAATAAAATAAAAAAGCCTCCTTTAACGAACAGGAAAGTATATCTCTATGGCTTAATGCCTTATTCTATTCTCCAAACACAAAACCTTAAAGTCCTTACACTCAGTTCCCACTCAGGCACGATTCCCACTCAAGTAAGCTGGCATTTTGCCTGAATAAAATGAGTAACACGATAGGAATTCAGCCATGAGACTGTATCAGTTTATTGCAATATTTCCCTACAGACCACAAGCAAAACTGTACTCTGGATGACAGAAGAAGGCTGCCCAGCTACTGGAATTCTGCCAGTCGGGCAATATCCATTGTATTTCTTCAGAATGGAGGAAGAAACATATTGTGAGAGGCAATCAAAGCAGAAGCCCAGGGCAGAGTTAGTTCTGCAAGCAAGGGCATATGTCTTTCTAAGTTACATTTTAATATATTTGGGGAAGACACTAAATTTAAAACAAGATGCAGAGAACAGACATATCACAAGTTCATGAGATTGCATCTAACTTCCAGTTACCAATAATTTTAACACTGAAATATGTTTCTTCTTGGCAAATAGAAAACATAGAATCATAGAATAGAATCATAGAATTGCCTAGGCTGGAAGGGACCTTTCAGATCATTAAGACCAACCATCACCCTAACACTGCCAAAACCACCACTAAACCCTAAGCACAACGTCTACACGTCTTTAAAATACCTCCAGGGATGGCAATTCCACCCCTTCCCTGGGCAGCCTGTTCCAATGCTTGAGAACCCTTTCTGTGAAGGAATTTTTCCTAATATCCAGTCTAAACCTCCCCTGGCGCAACTTGAGGCCATTTCCTCTTGTCCTATCGCTTGTTACTTGGGAGAAGAGACTGACCCCCCACCTTGCTACACCCTCCTTTCAGGTAGTTGTAGAGAGCGATAAGGTCTCCCCTCAGCCTCCTTTTCTTCAGACTAAACAACCCCAGTTCCCTCAGCCGCTCCACGTAAGACTTGTTCTCCAGACCCCTCACCAGCTTCGTTGCCCTTCTTTGGACACACTCCAGCACCTCAATGTCTTTCTTATAGTGAGGAGCTCAAAACTGAATGCAGTGCTTGAGGTGGGGCCTCACCAGCGTTTTTTTACAATTTCTCTGTCTCACTTGAAGTTCAAATGGACTGTGAACCAGGATCTAATAATATATAATACATACATTCAATGCAAATTCAGAATGCCCAGAATACACTATTCCAAAGTGGAAAAGGATAAAGCAAAGTAAAAATAGCTGAAAGTATGTACAATCCCTCCCTTCTACACGTGTGTGCCTCTCTTCTGTCTTTAGGAGTTTGTCTGTTCCATTCAGTGACTTTTATGTAGAACCCCTGCATGTTTTGTTTTGAACTCTTCTGTATTTGTCTCAGTTTAGCCTCTTGGAACCTGTGGTTATTAGTACATTACCAAGAAAAGTCCTTATCTAAAATGAGAACCACCTCTATGGGCTATAAATACAACACAATTAACTTCAACCATGAATTTACTACAAAATGCACCAACCTTCTCATTACATATTGACTAACACTTCAGAGGAAAGAATGTGTATCAGCAAATATATATTTATTATTGCATTCATTCTGCTTATCATGTTTATATATCACATACACAAACAGAATTATTAATAGCCTTCTCTCTTCATTCTCTTTATTTTTAGTGGCTAATAAAAACTCTCTATTTATCCTCTACATCTTTTCTTGTTCAAAGTCACTTCACTGTACGTATGACTCTCAGAATCTCTTGGAAAATGGGCAATATTTATTAACTATCCAATTAAATGTATGTATTATATAGTTTCTGTTAGTGACATGGTAGTAAAGATTCTGTCAGCGTTTCCCTTACAAACCCTGCTTTCAGATATATATAATTACAGTGTAAAATTGGCCTCTTCCACCACAAAGTTTCAACTTGAGGAGAAATGTTGTTCTATAAAGATCTACTTTCAGCTGTCCAACACGTATTATTTAATAATGGAACCAAAATTTTTATTAACACATAATGACATTCGTTATATATGACTTTCTTTCCTTTTTTTTCTTTTATTTAAAATGAGATGGCCATATCCATATGTAGGTTGACACTTCAGACACCTACTCAGAACCTCTGAACACAGCTTCTATAAGGATTCTCATGGGAGCTGGGTGACACAAACAAAAAGATCTGTATTTAACAACCAAAATAATACAGCTCAAGGTACACAGAATTGTTCCTTTTCCTAAACAACTCTTTAAAAGAGGCTGCTGATCAAAAGCACTATGTTCAAATATTACAACTTATATGGTCACTATTGTCTCTTGGCTAAGCTGTTCATTTTTATCTGTCTGCACTGCAAATGTATGTAGTCGTTATTGTTCCACCTTGGCTTGGTCTCTCTCACTACCAAATCCATCAGCTGAATTAAAAAGAAGAAAGCTGCCTATGTAATAAGTGAAAAGAAAGTCTGAATTGTGATACTGGTCATTGGTTACATCCATAGCTGGGAATATCTCTACCACAATTGTAACATCAGTTGTTCTGTATTATCCAGGCACAAACGTAGATCTAACTTCTAATTCTTACTTTTTTATTCATGCAGATAATAGTTTAAGGTAAGAATTTAAATGTGCACTGTATATGAATAAAAGTACTCAGCCATACTTAGGGACCTGCACCTTTACACTACATTTTTACATCGCATATAAAAACTTTGCTAAATGGAATCCATATAATCACAGAGAAAAATACTTCCTACATGTATCCCCAGTAACACACAGCAGTCACCAAAGCTCTTAAAAATGTTGAAGTTGTAATATTTTTCCTAGCTTAATTTTGTCTGAGGCCCACACATTTAAACTTCAGGTACCTCCATGAATTCAGTTTCTTCTAAAATTTGACCCATTTTTCTTTAGCTCCTCCCTTCGTGCTAGGCCAAAAATGGGGCTCTGCAGCTGCAAGCTACGAGCGAAAGATCCAAGTAGGTGGTCTGTGGTGTATCTATACTGGCCTGCAGAGGCACATGTTCTTTCCAAATATATCAAACTTAAATTGATTCTCATTCCTCAAACAACGTGCTCCCAGAAAAGTTAGTCTGACCTTTGAGAAGAGATGTTAAGCAGTTCCTGGTTAGGAAGACTTCCTTTGGTTTTGATTGGCAGCTCCAACTGAGAGAGCTCTTAGTGCATCAGAGCAGGGCAGTTTACAAACAAAGCCAAACACATTTGTGTGAGATGCAGTTTGGCTGCAGAATGTGATCCGAGAATGGGTTTTGCTAGAGCTCTGAGAAGAATCACAATTATAGCACAATGCGTTTTGCCTTTAACTACCTGTTCCCTGCCTCTGTCCATACTTGCTTTTCTTTCTCTGAAGGAGAGAAATTTCCTAAGAGGAAAATACCTCCCTCAGGGTGGCCTACGTCATACATATCTCTCAGAACATGAGTATAACTACATATGTGTACATAAAGAGATGCTGGCCTTAAAAAAAAAAAAGAGCAGAACAACCTCAAAACTTAAGAGGATTTCAGCACAGCTGCCTTTCTAATTTTTTCTCTATTCTGCTAAAGTAGTACACAAACACTCTGCTGAGCCAGCACAGAGATTGAGGAAAATCAGAGCCCAGAAGGAACCTGATAACTTGAACTATGTTGCTTCTGTACCATAGTCTAACCTAGATCACCTTAGAGGCACCACTTTAGCAGCTTGAGGTTGTACTATAATCCGCTAAACTGTCATCACACTGCATACTCCAACATTTCTCTCACTGGGCTCTTTCTGTCCTTGGTACCATCTGGCTTGCAAAGGCGTCTTCAGAAGTCCTCATTCTATAATGACTCTTGTGGAAAGACCTTCTTCCCAAAGAAATGGCCAACTTTAGGAGCTCATAAGATCATTCCAGAGCAACCTCAGAATTTCACCTTGAATGATTTGTCTCCCTATGCTGCACCCGTGAGTGATTTAATGTCAGCTCTCAGACTTTGGTGATATTTTTGTTTGACCCACAGTGGCTGGAATCAAATCATTAACCTCAGCTTATTTTAAAATAGAACTAATTCCTAGCCCTCAAAGTCACTAAATTAAGTTTAGAAATGTGAACTCTGCCTTTTCCAAAAAAGCAGAAGGCAAATAAAAGTAATTTCAAATGTATTTATTTTTTAAGTCTCATGAATTTTGAGTCAAACTCCTGATTTTTGCCAATGTTTGGACTTGGCAATACTATCTAGCCTAGTAATTTTACAGTTATGGCTGCATCACAGTGCAGTTGAGATAAGGAGAGATTAGCACTCCCTCAGATTTACCAGCGTAACTGCACGTGTAGCTGCCTTCTAATTCCTCTCCTGTCAAACTGATAGGGAGTAGGGCTTTACAAACACAGCTGATTTTGACTAATGTAGGTTAGGGAGGAATAGACAAAAAATTATGCAATGGACTGAAGCAGTGGTAACTTCTGTTATGGGAGCTATGGCAAACAGATGGAGGAAAGGCAGAGGTGGTAACCTCTTCAGCCAGCTCAGCTATGTTCAGAACAGGATGCTGAAGACCACCAACTTCATTTAAGACAAGGAACACTGGGAGAATAAAAAGAAGGATTTGAATATCAGGCCAGGTAGCTACGTTATAGACAACATCTTACACAACAAATTTTATCATAACTTGAGACATGAATTTAAAAATTTTATGTAGTTATTTTTACTTTTAATTATTAATGTTATATTACAGCATCAGGAACTACTGTTGCAGTTACAGACAAACATCTTTAAAAGTATTTTTATGCTTTCAGCTGTCACAAACAATGCAAAGATTGTTCTAGAAGGTATGCCCACTCAGATTTTTTCTACAGACACTAAGCATAGTTAATATTAATTCAACATTACAGATAGATTTCACAATGGGATTCTCTGTTGTGACTTAAAAAGGAATTTGTAAACACATACGTCTGCAAAACTGATCTTATAAATGTAAATCACAAGCAAAAATTTTCACCCAAATTTTCAAACTATTGTCCTTCAGCACAGATCCACACATCACCTGGCAGCAAGAACAAGCATAGCCAAGAGTTATCTATAAATCTGTGTTTTTTTCAATATACCTGGCTTCTCTAACATCCTTATTATTGTGTGACTAGCAAGTCCAGCTCTGATTTCAAGCATACAACCAATGGTCCAGAAAAAGCTTTTCTGCCATTTATGGAATTTTGCACAAGCATGACCATGGTCAGAATCCCAGTTTTCTGTTACAAACATTGTCCTTTTGGAGCTTAAAGACAAGGAGAGAGAGAGGAAAATAAAACCAGAAAATAGTAATTCCATATAAAAAAATCATTAAAAAATACTGCTGTGAAAGATTATAACTGTATATGTAGACAGAGTAAATTGATTTACTGTATTAACTTCCTTACTAATGAGAGATATTTTCAACATGAATTTTTATACAGAGCAGAAGCAGGCTAGCCTGCAGCTGCTTGCCCAGCCCTCTGGAAAACATGTTTTCCATGGAATTTGCCACCTTGAACCACTTTATTCAAAAAAAAATCCAAAGGATTTGTTGTATCAGGGCTTTTAAAACAGTTTTTGCCAAAAGTGTTAATGTGTCATTAAAGCTGCCAAGCTGTACGTAGCATACAGAGACTCTTGCTGGAGTTTATAGAATCTGACATAAGAATGTTAAAGAAAACAGAGCACATATATGGAAAGTGACAGCTGATTATTTATTTTTACATATTTTTCAAAGTATCAATAAATCCATCTGAAACTTCATAGGCTTGAGATGTTGTAAGAGCAGCAAACCACAAATTATAATTTAGTTTCATTTGCCTTCTACACAGTTTCCTCCCAGCCCTCAAAGAAATTTAAACAGAATATACGCCCAAAATGAACTTTTAATAATCAACCAAATTTCAGCTTTCTGGAAGGCCTAAAAAGGTGTTATCAAAAGAAAATTATAAAGTAATATTCACCTCACCAAACACCTAGAACTATTTAAACCTCATTTCTAGCTTAATAGTTCAGTAGTATAATTTAAAAAATATGTTTGATCCACCACAGAACTTATGCTCCTGCAGTTTCCTGCTGAGGATGCAAATCCTGCCTCGATCCGTAGCCTGTGACATGCATAAAGTTGAGAGACCACCTATACACACAATTAAAAGTGAGGCTGGTGATTTAAGGTAAGATATATCATACAAAGCTAGTTATAGAATCCTGCCAAATTTTTGTCATTTGGGTTGAAATAATCTTTATTTGGCCATCTGCTTCATAAAGTGAATTATTTGGGACAGGGACTTTTTGGTCACTGCTGAATCTTCTGGTACCTCCATGGAAATTTTTCTACATTTGATCACTTACTAAGCCTTACAACTATATTTTGTATATGCTCAAGAAGGACCTTTTCAGCGTTCAGCAGCTCCCTAAATATTTTGATCACAGAACCTCTAAAGACCATTTCAACCCTGGGGTCAAGCTTGTCTTTACAAGCGACTGCAAGAAACAATTATAAGCACAAAGGATACTGATGAAGACTTGCATCTGCCTTTTTCTTGCTTTAGCCAGATCCCTGGAATCCAGGCCAGTTACCTCTGAGGACTGACTCAAAACGTGTCCAAGGTCAGGACCACTAGTGCAGGGGAGAGGAAAAGGCTGCTGCTGAGATCAGCCCTCCCCTACAGTGCTCTCCCCTCCCGCAGCAGCAAGCATGACTGTCCCGAGCTCTCCTCCCAGATCTACCTCTTACTGTTACTCCTCCTGACAAAAGAAAAAGCCCAGCTGGGACTGTAGTTCCTTATCCCTTTAAATTTTGCCTACAGAATTGAAAAGCTTTGAAGTGGCTCTGAACACAAAGCTGGCTCCAGGTCTCTCCCTCCTGTGTTCTCAATGGACTGTACGCCTTGCAGCCTGCAGGACAATTCAAATACAGTCGATTCAAATACAGACTGAACAAATTCTAAACCTACTGGAAGAGCAAGAGAGTCTATGAAATAATCCAGCATTAGTTAAAATTGAGACTGGAGGCTGCTAAGGAGGGAGAAGAACACAAGGAATAAGTTCAAAGTAAATAAAGCCTAGGGTCTTTCCCTGAGACATTTTGAAGCCATTCCTCACCTCCCAATAATAACTTGTGCTTGGAACGCCAAAGGAAACTAGGAGGCGGATTTCTGCTACAAGAATGTTCTGGAGATCCCAGGACACAGCTGAAAGTACCTTAGTCAAGTCCTATGCTCTGTACAGGCAGGAATGGCTAGAAGATCTGGACACATAGAAAGAGCTAAATTTCATTTAAAAAAACACCCTTATTACTATTTCCAATGCCATCAATCTGGTGCTTTAGGCATCTCATCCCTAAACTGTAAAACATAAAAAAACTCCCTGCTCATCTGCTGCCTGAATTCACCAGAGACCTTTGGAATCACCTTAACTTCCCTCAGTGCATTGAGAGTTCTCAGTTTTCAAATGCCAAAATTACTCCAATCTGCATGGCTCAGTGCCCACCTTCAACTGGGATCCACAAGTAAGGTATGCCCTGCAGAAATCTTCTAATAGGCTTGACCTAGCACGTTAGCTGGGCAATGTCAGAATATATTTTCTGATAATCTTTTACTATTTAAGCACAGAATATAATCTCCAGGGTCTCCAGTATATTGTAGTATAGCTCATCTCAGAGCAAAAAATTCCATGAAAAAATAAATATATCAAAAAGAAAATCTGTATTAATTAGTGGCATGCTAGAAGGAAAAGATTTCCTCTTTCTTATTAAAAACTTGCTATATATTATATTCCCTTAGAGCCTGGCATTCAAATATAGTTGTTTTCTTTGTTTCCAATAACATCTCAGCCACAATTACTTAATAAATTATAAATCACGATGTAGTTTTTATGTAAATCCATTTTTGTGTTCAAGCACAGGATTACTGTTTGTGTATGCAAATGAACAAAGGATATGTTCAAAGAGGTCGTGGTTCAAATCTTTGCAAACTTTAAAATGCTTTACTGTGTTAATAGTTGAATATGACACTGTTCTGTTCTTTTTTTTCCCCCTTAACAATTAATAACTTGTTTTAAATGCACCTGTTGCTAATACCTAATTTCTGTTTAGTGCATCTTCATGGAAAATATGGTCATGTGTCAGTGTATAGTTCCTGCTTGATGTTGCATATAATTCTTATAATATTCTGAATGGCATGTGCTAATTATTTAGCACAATAGCTCATCTTATGGAACTGTAATGCTGTAAAAGAAGGGTGGTAATTACTTAGGATGGGAATGTCTATTTTTTTGTAAAAACCAAAGTGTGGGAGGAAAAAAATTTTTTTTTAAATAAAATAAAGCGGGAGAAAAGATTGAGTAACAGCCTAGAAGCATTGGAAGGGTTAATATTTTGAAGGTTTTATTATCTGTAAGGCTAGATCTGAAACCTACAATGCAGCCAGAAATGTGTAGCAGTTACTATGTGCTGTACTAAGTGGCCAGCTTCTGTTCTTCCACCACTTCCCACACAGCTGACAGAGCATAAGTTCTTAACCTACCTCTCTTAAAACTTGATTATAAGAGCTCACCTATACACTTTATGCAGAGGATATATGTCTTTGACCGATGTTTAAAGCAGTTTAAAAAAATCCATGCACAGAGAAAGCAGCTTAAACTTATGTAGAAGTGAAGGAACTACAAAATGAAAGCAACTAAAACAGCAAGTTCACAGAATATATATACTTCTATGCACATAGTAGGACTAGATTAAAAAAACCCACATACCCATATGTGGAATTAACAGAAATAATTAAAAGGATCAAGTCTTCTATTTTAGAATATGATCTCTCGGTGTCCTGAGTGTCACAACTACTGCAAGCCAAAACAAAGAAGGAAATATTCAAAACCTCATTCAGGCAAAAATGAAATCATGACTTGGAGGACTAATCTGGAGATTGAGACAAATTGGATGGAATATGTACAGTTTATGGGTCCAATCCTGTCCATGACTACAGGTCCTACTGCTTTAGTCACAAGATCCTGTCAGAAAGGTCACAGAGAGAGACTGGATATGTGAGCAGGATCAAGACAGACTGCAAAAAAATATACATGGAATACAAAAATTGACATAAAAAAACAGAACAGCACAAAGAACACACAGAACGGAAAGACTCTCAGATTATACTCTGAAAACTCAGTAATTGTGTAGAGAGAATAATGAATAAAATCATATGAATACTCATTTAAATCTAGATATAAACACACTCCAGACCTTTTCTCACAGTAGTCGTGCAATCAAGATTTATTAGCTCAAACGTTCAGGGACAGTGAATCTTCAGCTTCTACGTTCTACAATTCACCGAGATACAATTTAAAACCCACACTTTCCAAAATCCTTGCAGCAGAAAGCAGGTTAAAAGGCTTCCATTTATCCAGATGAAGTACAAACAAGGCCATGAAAATCACATCGCCAGTCAGAACTAAGCTATACATTTTACATTTCTGTGTATTAGGGATTAGTTGTAAGTTTCAGGTTAAAAGAAAAGGGTGAGGACTGCTCAGGAAAAGCTGCTTTCTTGAATTTCTAAGAATGGAATAAGTGTTGAGAAAATTGCAATTTGCTTGTGAATATTTGTATAAAAGAACTGGTGAAGTCCACTGAACAGATTATACGCCAGGGTGTAATGACAGACCTTAGACGACATTTTAAATACAAATACAGCCCACAGAGAGGCTAGAAAGTCAATACTTAAAATTGAAAAAGGATAAACTAATATTACCTTAAACTGCTCTAGATCATCTTTGAGGCAGGACTCGACACAGAAAGATCCAGCTTAAGCTGAAATTTTATGGGACATTCGTGAATAGCTGATACAGAGTTCACAACTAACTCTATGCCAAGCATTTATCTACAGTGGGCTTCCTGCTTCCACTGATGATGTGAACATTAAATTGCCACTGACTTCTAACAGAACCAAATCAAATACTATAATTATACACTTTGTGCTATCTGTACTGTACTGTATTATTATCTATAATTGATTATTCAACTCAGTAGCTATTGTTCTTTAAAATGCTTTTGACACATGGTAGAAAAAGTGCTATATAAAACAAAGTTGATGAGCGTAGAGATTTCGGACATACTACCACATGTAACGATGAAGCTGGTGAAAAGCAGACTAGTTCCACTTACACAAAGTCACATCCAAATTTCTTGAGTCTGTGTTCCACACTGATAGCCTGCAGCTGAGAAAGAGACCTCAATATTCTGGATACTGTGCAAATCTAGTAAGAGAAAAAACCCTACTGCTAAAAAACTTTGCTACATAGACAAGAAAAACATGCAGTGTGGGGTAAGAAAGGCAGAAAAAGCATAGAGCAGCAAGTTATTTGACAAAGAGGTACAGCATCTTGGGTTACAAAAGTACAGCCTAGCTCAAGTTTCTGGAATCCCCATTTCAAGCCACAGTTACAGCATCATTTCAATCGAGTGTGAATCCAGAGAGTCACAGAGCAGAAGCCTGGCTATTCTTGTCTGCATACTCCTGCCTCCTCTCTTGGGGCAACCCGCTTGTGCTCATGTGGCCATGTAGTCGACTGGATGAAATAACAGATTTGCCTGAAAACTAATGATTTTCTTTTACTGGTCTAGTTTTCAATTTTTGTCCTCAGCCCTTAAAACATACAAAAAAAGACATTTTCAGGCTGTCTTTAAAAAAAAAAAAAAGAAAAGTCTTTAAATATCCAGTAGTGAAGCACCCAAGATTATATTCTCAAAACAGGAAAACTCTGTGGCCTATCCCCTTGGATTCCTATATATCCACCTGTTTTATAAAGGACAGAAAATTGTTTTTATATTCCCCTTTTTTATATGCCAGTAAGATAAATAAGGGTTGGGTTTTTAAGCCATCTAGAACTAGTAGGCTTAATTCCAAGTAGCCTCAGTATTTACAAGAACGCCAAAGTAATGTCTACATTATTTTCAGATTAAGAAAAGAACCCTGAGAAAAAAATTATTGTTGGAGTGTAACAAGTTGCCTAATCACAAAAATATTTATTTTTGTGTCTTCAGAACGCATACTATTGCTTCCCATAATTAACAAATGAGATTAAATGTTAACCAGCTTAAATATGTCAAAATATTTTAATAAAGGGGGCAGATGTTCTGTTTTGTTAAGTATCACTATTTACTTTATGAGGTAATAATAACCTTACCTTTCCTCTGCAATAGTTAATAGTAAATGGTTAGAGCTTGCCAAAGAGCAAATAAATCATTACACTAAATACAGGTTGTCAGGCTAGTTTAGTACCTTGTACACTCCATTTTGCTTAGATAAATGGCTTAGAATGGGATTTACTGTCTGTGCTATTTTCTAGAAAGATTCTGGCTTTCCCATTGTGTGTAGTTTCATATCAGATGTTAAGAAAGGTACTATATCAATATGTAGATTTTACACTGACAGGCTTACTTGTTTGGGTTGACTTCATAAATGTACAAATGTGAGACAAGCTACAGACCTCACAAGAATGTCATTAAAGAAAGTACTTTTGTAGAAAGATCGTGGCTTTTGTAAATAAATAAATACACCAGTGCAAAACTCAGGCAAGTTGAATAGTATAAAATCAAAGGTCTGGCGCATTCCTCAGAGTTCTCTTTGATTTAACCATATTAGTACCTTTCATATTCACTCTTCATCAAATTTGCAATTGTTCAGCTCCAATAAAACACACAGCCAGGTTTTAAAACTATTGCTGAACACAGTAAGTGTGCATTAGATGTCGTGCTTTTCTGAGTACCTGAGACATTTTCAGGGCTAAGCACAAGTGGATCTGGCCAACATGAGACCCTCACTCCTGAGAAGGCTCCTGTTGTGCTATTACACAATTCAAGCCCCATTGAAATCCACCTGTAAACTAAGAACTTACTTGTTCTTACAATTATATAGATAATGCCTGCTTTTTGCACAAATAGACATTTGAAATTTGGTACAAAACAGTATCTGCACAGAAGTATATTTATTCAAGATTCACTATTCCATTTTTTCCCCACTCTAAAAGTCCTCCCATCCAACCACAGAAAAACAATAATTTGGAAAATTATGCAAAGCTAACAGCTAATAATGGTTGAAGGAAAGAGATCACAAGTTCCATTGGCTGACATTTGTATAAACTATTTGCAGAACACTTGAGAAAAGCAACTCTGGTCATGGAAAGAAGGATGAGGTTGTGAGTGATCTGTGAACAAGGAAAAGGTCCAATAAATTGGCTCACTTATTCACACTGAATAATTCAAACATCTTGACTCAACACTAGACATACTCCTTATTCCTTTTAAAGGATTAAAATATTCATGGTTTCTTCTGTCAAATGCCATTATCGCTCTGTAATGTCAGGAGCAATGGTTATCTTCCCAAAGGCTGCGGAGACTTGGATGTGGGTCATCAACTCCAGTTGTGGAAGCTGCCCGGCAATCACTGCTTCTACCAATGATCTCAGACTCATCTCTGTGTCCCACATGACACTAGTCCTGGCAAAAGCAAGTTGAAATGCTATCACCACCTTTACTGCTCCTGTTCTTATCCCACTCAGGCACATTTGTGCTGCCCGAGAGCACTGTGTAGCGAAAGCTCAGAAAGAAGGATATCTCCCTCTGTATCACAGTTGTGACAAGGTCACCTTAGACAATATCCTTACCTCAATAAAAGAAGAAATTCCATTCACCAGCTCAAGAATGAACCTCCCTTTGCCCCTTTCCACAGCCAGGTGCACAAAGCTGAATGGGAGCAAGTGAAGACAAGGAAGGGGGCGACATGCCTTAAGTATTTTATGTCAGAGAAACCCACTACAACAGGTTAGACAGAAGCCACCAACTTCCTTTAGCACCTCTCCTCAAAATAAAAATATAGGGGACAAAGAGCTACTACTCAGCACATCAGCTCCCAAAGACACTTAGAAGGCAACTGTTCTCTGCATCAACATTCCAGTCTACTTCAATTCATGTTTTCCAAGATGAACACACTGCGAATTCTTTAAGAATTCTCTGTGTATTTGGTAAATTCCTCTTTAAGACAATCCAACCTGTTCAGTTTTTCAGTAGATTTTTTTTTCTGCTTTCTTTTAAAGACATCTTAATTAGTCTAATCCTGACTGGTCTCTTTCCAATGTTCCTGTTGGCACAGTAGGATTTCAATTAACATTCTGCTTTAGCACTGCAAATGCCCTTGCTCAGATTTTTTTTTTTTTTAATGTGCTATTTTGGATGCCATCTCTCTTCTCTTTTCTTCCTCAAAAATTGTTCAGCTTCTAAAAGGTTTTGGAAGCAGAGGTTGTTCTGCCAATTTGTGCTTTCTGAGCTTATCAAGAGATAGTGCATCATTTTTTATTTTTTTTTTTCCACTTGAGGGTTATATTCCCTGTCTGCTCTGACCACATCACTCATCCCCCTTTCAGTCCCTCCTGGTTTCACAACAGCAAGTTCATGCTTCTTGTCCTCAGCTTCAAGGCTCTTCAAAACTCCACCCTTCTTTATTTGTCTGTTCTTGTCTCTAATTGCATTTCTCTTTCTCCCTTTCACACACACATACACACACGCACACACTTTCTTCTAATCCACCAACAATAACAATCTTCTCTGCTGTTTGTCAGCTTCTCTCACACACAGCTCCACCCTGCCCCTCACACATGGAGTGCCCTCCCTGAACTGAGCTGTCAGGCGATTGTCCTCGCTTTGAAATCTATCCTTAAAAATCCACCTCTGCTGCAACGTCTAAAAGAAATCAGCTAATTAATGACGGTTATGTTGAGGGGCAGATGGAATAGCTGACATTTACTTTACAACAATAACGAAGAAAAAAACCCAAACCCCTTTTGTGCGAGTGTGAGTAAGTATCTTAATCTATGCTAGACTGCTCTTCCAAAGGAACAGCAATATGGATGGAGCAGTGACTAGATCCTGCAGGCTGTGCACATCATCCCTGACTGATTTTAGATCATGGGAAACTCTCTCTTTTCTACTCTTCAACTGTTTTGCATGTTTAAACTATAAACTCTGCAGGATAGCATCTGTGGATATGTCTACTCTGCAGACCATGTAGTAACTGACAACCTTTAAGTGAAATCGGAGAGCATAGTCACAGTAGCATGGAGCTAATTTACTCAGAATGTATTCTGTATTATGCAATACGTGTCCACAGTAATTAACACAATGACAAAATTACCTTAATTGAATTATCTTGGAAGTGCATAGCATAAACAAAAATAACAATACTGAGATAAGTACCTTGCTACTACTGCAATGCCAAGTAATAAAAATATAATATAATGGGACTTAATGCTTAACCTGCAAAAAGCCAACTGTTCAAACATGTGGGCTTGACTTCAAAGACAGTGCTACACAAAAGTATCCACTTATGTCCACTGTACGTATAGTTGCTCACAGGCAAACAAAATCCTACTGTGGATCTCAACCTGTAAATCTCAGTTCCAATCCAGATTTATGTAAAATGCTGGTACTTGAATACAACTGGAAACCTCATCTATTAGGCTAGAAAGCAGAGTGTGACACATCTGTTGCTAACCTCTCCTTTGCATTGCTCTTGGCTACAGAAACTGGCACACCTTAACCACATGAGCCCAATAAACCAATCGGACTTTTCTGTGCTTACTCATCCTCTCTGGAAAATTAGCTTACGTTCTTGGTGCATCAGTTTTCAATCACTAAAAAGAGTGTAAAATATCTACTGGTTGACAAATCTGTTGCAAAACTTAAATATTTAGAGAACGACAGATGAAGAACAGTGGTAAACCAGGATTGCTGCCACAGTAAAACTGCTTCAAACTGGAACAGTTAATCCAGATAGTAATCTGCAGCAGGTGGATGAAAGTTTTTAGCTGTTGCAAAAGATGTGGCTAAGTAGCAAGCGACTAATAAGAAAAGGTTCGTTTCCACTCCTTTTACAGAGGCTGAATAGTGCTTACTCTTTGTGACTTAATATTACACTCCCCTGCTTCCAAAATCCACTAGAAAACTTGAAAATAAATAATAAAATAAAATAAAGTAAACCCCACAACACAAACCCAAAAAACCTACTGCAACATTTCTCCTGCGTTAAATCCAAGTATGCTTTCCACTCTACAGTCTTATCTGAAAGCAATCCAGATCACCCGGAATGCTGCTCTGAATTTCCAAGATTTCACAAGAGATCTGGTACAACCATATGGAGACCTAACACCACCACCACCTGAGGAGCCAAAATGATGATCCCATCCCATTTCCACATTGTATGACCCTATTATAACCATTCATAGGTGACCACTTCATGGCTGCACCGTGAGTTTCCATTCCAAGGTAGGCCCAGTGAGAATGAACACACAGCCCAGGTGTCACCCTATTTAACACCTTCTCACAAGTCTTCATACTAAGGGGCCTCACCCATGGGTTCTGATGAAAGGGCACACTGCAGAAGACACCCAAGCAAGTCTGCCAGGGTGGAGGAGGAAGCTAATTGAAAGAGGGTTTGCTCTGCTCAAGGATCATGTGAACATAATTTGGGCCAAACAGTTCAGATTGTGCAATATGTCAAAGTCACAATTAATTTAGCACCATCATCCTGTAATATTACTGGGTTATCAGTTCTATCTATCAGGGAAATATAAATGTCCTATTTCTTCAGCTTCAGAAAACAACATATGAAATGAGGTGTTTACACACTTTATATTTTGAGTGTGCAAACCTATACATGCTTTTTTTCTTCTTTTTTCTTTTTTAATTAAATTGATGGTTCTAGCAGGTAGGGAGAAACACATAGCTGGTAATGGTAAGGAAAAGAAGTGTGTGGGATCTTCTTTTGAGTATAATTCTTCAGTACATTAAATGAGACGAACAAAAGAGAAATTAAACATAATACTGTGCCATGGTACTGTGACATAAGTGTCAACTTAGAATTTCAAATACAATTATAAGAGTCTTCTAATAATTATATAGGTGGCAAACAAGGCTTTAGGGCAAACATATGTGGCAAAAAAATTACTAATGGCATTCTACGGAAAATCATCTAAGTCTGACCCTTCCTATGCATCATATTGTGGTGAGGTCAACTTGGTGGAAAGGTTAAGAGCAGTTAATGTTAAACACTGACCCATCCCTCCCCAGTCTTTTCCATATTCATAGGAAACTATCATCCATATTCATGCAACAAGATAAGTACCTTCAACATACAGAGGTTAAAAAAAAAAAGAGATTTTACTTCTTTACAATCTTATTCAGTGCCATGACACTAATTCCCAGAGCATGGATCAGGACATAAATTAGTGTGTCTGTAAGGCTGGGCAGGATGGGTGAGCAGAAAACATAGAGCAGCATCTGGGTGACACTTAAACATTAAAAATATACATTCTGTAATCCTGAAATTGTAACAAGACACACAAAATCACAACTTTTGTACATGGGTAGAGCACAATGATTTTAGGATATATGACACATGCAAGGGTCTGCCTTACACAGATCCAGCTGCAATGCCTGTAAACACACAGATATTTGGAACCTGAACTTTTCTTCTCACAAGTAAGTGGCATTAGAGGCCCAAGGCTGCTTTATCAAATCTTAGGCCAGTATCCTCAAATACAAACAAAAGGCACAGACATCCTATTGCCACTGCAAGACTGGGGCTACTGGTACTTACTTCTCTTTTTTTTTAAGCAGAGAACTGTTTAATAAAATCATAATGTCTTACGTACCTCTTCATTTGCTGTTTGTACTTCTTTTGGTGCACAGCAGTGAATGCACTTGGAAAGGAACAGGGCTCAGAAACTCCCGGTCATTTTGCAGAACTTACCTTTCATGCACCTTGTTTTGCCTTTCCTGTGAAATAACTTTCCAATCATGAGTTCCCCGCAGTTTCTTCTTTCTCTGCTATTATTTCAGTCTCTTAAAAAAAAATTAAAAATTACTTTATATTTATTTTATATTGAATTGACATTCCTTTGCTAGAAGTCTTTTTTTTTAAACCAAAATGTGAGAATCTGAGTTGATACTAAAGCAGCTACCCCACCCCTTTTTGCAGGTGAAAAACATATCCAATTAACCAGTCTTCCCTCCAAACAGAACTTCTTTCCCTGCCTACTGAAACAGAGAATAATGAACCTCACTAGAAGAATATTTTTTATACAGTAAATGCCAGCTTCACTCCCTGCCCATTTTTTTCCAGGAAAAAGTTACCATCTTTCTTTCCATTCCTACAGAAGCATTGACTCCTTCAGTGTATTTCAGTAGGAAAAATGTCTCCATTTTTCTTTGCACTCCACTCATCGTTATTACCATAATGGTGGCAAAGCAGTAAGAGAGGCTAGATGGCTAAACTAATGGCTTTCTATTGTTACTATTGGGTATAGATTTATACAGCACTTTTGCAGGCAACAATTTACTCTACTGATTTTTAAATGCAGATTGTGTCTTCCAGGGTTTACTCACAGAAGCCCAGGTGCCTGTGCTGGGACTTTGCTGAGGGGAAGGTCTGGAAACTTGCACATATCCAGAGCATGGGGAGCTCCCTCTATCTCCAGTGATTAAAAAAAAATTAAAATACGTTAGAAAAAAAGAGGGAGCAGGTGACAGAGGACTGCAGGCAGCGGTGGAGGCCTGACAGGCTGCCTGCACCACAACATGGCGGCCGGGAGCAGCCAGACTGCTCCCAGCAGATTACCAGGGCCCCTGAGGCGTGGGGCCCACACCTTTACTGGCACACTCTCTCATCAATGAGCTCCTAAGAAAAAAAGCTTTATTCTTTGGGAGGGAGTGGGGTTTGCCCTCAAACGCCAGTTGAGCCCCATGGGTTTTCCAGGCGGTTTGTGGACAAGGGGCCACACCACCTCCTCCATGCTGCAACCTGGCGGAGCTGAGGCATTGTTCCCTGACTTGCCGCCTACACAGGAGCCAGCCCCACGGGCAGCAGGAAGACATGGGGTGACCTACAACGCTGAAAGGGGCAGAAGGGCCCACCGCCATCGCTGCCACCCACACCTCGTGCTGCACAGCTGCAAGGAGACAGCCACGGCCAGGGCTGGGCTTCAGGGGAGATTGCAGGGAGAGGGTGGCTGGGCACCCGGAAGCAGGAAGCCAGGTCTCTGAAGATTAATTGTCTCTGAAGATTAAAAGGTTTCATTAAAATCTCCACTCTTGTTTGTAATATACAACTAGGCTGTAGGGCCTCCTCTAATTCCTAATCATCGGTGTTACAATAATACCATGCCAGCCTTTGCCACCATTGTAGCAGCCTTTCATTTTCTTACCTTATACTCCTTTCTCTTTTGAAGGATAGGGCGTTTTTCCCCTTTTACGTTTACTTCAAAGAAAGCGAAGCTGTGTCTGTATTAATCGACTTCTGTTCCTAAGGTGCTTAAACAATCCCATGTTCCCCCTCCAAAGTTGTAATGTCTAAGTACCTGGCTGTCTTTAATATATTTTATCTTTGCAACACCCTTCGGAAGTGAGGATGCCGTCTCGTTCCAGACGGGTGGGAGCCCAGATCTCGCAGCCACTCGCCCAAGGTGTCCCTTCACAGCCCATGTCTCAGCCCAACCACTCTCACCTCAGGGCAGGAGAGTTTCTTCCCAGCTTCCCCAGTACGCTGCAGAGAGCGGGCTGCCCGCGGGTAAGACACTGACAGCCAAAAGTCAACAAGCACCTAAAGCCCAAAAGAGTTCTGGACCTCCCCAATTTGCTTTATGACTTTGACACTTTTCTCATCTTGGTTCTTTAAAAGACAGGTAAAACAGAAAAAAAGATTCATAACTCTTATTATGTAGTGCATTTTCTAATACACCACTTCATTTTGCATGAGCTGATGAGTTTTATAAAAAGCACTGAGAAAGTTTATGAATATGTAAGTAAATACTTCCTTCCCTTGAGAAACATTTTTTGTCACTAACTGCTGCAAAGGGAGTTTATTATTGATGAAATCAACTGTCCTGGATGTCCTAATTTAGTAGGCACACACAAAAGAAGTCCTATTTCTGAATTGTTATACAAAGGAAATTATCAGTCTTTTAAAACTTTGTAGATTTCTTTTGATGGGGAAGAAACCAGGCAGAAGTAAACAGTGGTAAAAAAATAAATAAATCTCTAAATAATTTCATTTTATCTTTGATTCTATACCAAGATTATTTTTTTCCTGTTTGTTAGCTCTAAAGCTTCACTGAGAAGCAGATCCCTGATCACAGAATTAGCTGACGATACTGCAATTAGAAACTCTAGGAAATAATTTGGAAAGACATGTGGCTTTTAAAATCCAAGGACCCTTCTTAACCAAAGTTATTTCAGAACATATTACCCAGAGTTGTCTTTAGACAGCAAAAATGAAGTTAGAGCAACGGTGAAGACACACCATAAGGAGAACAGACTACCTAGCGTGATAGTTTAGGGTACTTTTCTATATGTCACGTTAGAATGCCATGTAGAGATATCTGAGACAGTTGGTCTCCGGAAGCAACACAGTCATGTTACACTGTGTCACCCTATGGAGACTACTTTTTTTAGCAGGACTTAATCACCCCCTGCAAAGCACCATGCTGTCCCAGATTACTCATGCCTAGCTCCTGTGTGGTTGTATCCTTGATATACTAACTGTCCAGATTCATGATTGCTTCTAAAAGTTACTATAGATTACTAAAACTGAAACATACTTTATATGCACAATTTTTCACTCTATCTCACCTGAATAGAGTATTTGACTCTTACTTTTCTGACTCTACACATGTTGTGGCCTCTTCTCTGGACCGATTGAATAGTCACATAACAGCAATGTTGGTGAACAGAAGGCTTGCTTGTGCAGTGAGAACATACCTGCAAAGAAACATCACAAAACGTAACAGGAATATTATATGCAGCAGAGGAGAACAGCAAGTCTCCAGGCTGGGTCCTAGAACATCTGCCCCTTTCACAAATCAGAATTTGTTGATTAGAAGTCCTTCAACAAATATTGTATAGTTTAAATGTCTTTAAGAGAGTCTGCAGAATTCCACAAGTCTGTAAGGAACAATCTAGCACATTTTGTGCTTTCTTGGCAAAAGTATGGGGAAAGTCCTGTCAGCAGCCCAGGCCATGCAGTGTGGAAAAGCTAAGTAGACATGCTGAGAGTATAGCAGTGGTTTAGGTTAAAATATATATTACTGCCTTGGATTACATGTTTTTCTGTGTTTATTTTATGTTTCCATTTGTCAGTGTATCTATAGTGAATTCTTTGTGGCTTTGGCACATTGCAAGGGAGCAGTTCTTCCTCCCACTAATCTACAGAATGGCTTCAGTTCTTTCACAATGAGAACTACAGAACCTTTTACTCAAGTAAATCAAGCACTTCAGGATTCATGTAGATTTAATGCTTCTCGGAGAAGTTGTACTACATAGGCTCACTTGGCCTAGGAGTTTGAGGGTCTTCAATGAAGCCTCTCTTGGATAATATCATGCTAAATAGTCTTTCCTTCTGTTTGTCCCTGCAACTTCCAGTTTCCCCCTTCATTCCCAAAGTTCAGTTCAAGATGCAAGGTTATAACCTCATTTGTTACCTTTTCTCCTGACTTGTCAGTGACTGGGGGGGCCCTTTTTCTTCTTGCTCTGCCGTTCAGCACGTCTTGAAGAGAAAGGGAGATTTGGCAACGTGCCCTTTGCCCATAGTAGGGAATTTACCAGCAAATGTAGATCCTGACCTTGCTGGATATCCCAGTTTCCACAGACAGCATAGTCTACTGGCAGAGCACTCCTGCCAGGAGGAGTGAGGGATTTGGATTCCGAGTCTATGAGGCCGGGACATCAGCTCTGGCGTCCGTGTGCCCTGATCTCCCTCCACTTTGCTTTTTATTCTGTAACTCTTTAGTCCTGTAAATAACAAAGCTCAGGCTGGTTTTTACCTAAATGTGCTTTGTGCCTTTTTTAGGATTACATTTTTAAAAAGTCTCTCCACCCCCATCTCTTGTAATCAATAGAACGGAATCAATATTTAGGGGTCAAGGCCTTTTCTTTTTCCTGTGGCTAAGCTTTTTCCAGCCTTGCATTTTAAATAAAACCTGTATTCTGAGCCATCTGTAAAAAGGATAGGAGGAAAAAAGCCAGCTGATTAGTGTCTCTCTTTTAGGTCTTAGGGTAATGGCTGCTTTTACCTTTCTAGTTTAATTCAGCACATTTACAAAGCATTAAATCTGTCAGCATGGCATTAACTTCTATCATGTGCATATTAATAGGAATAATAATCAAAACATCGAGTGAGTTTGGGTGTTAAAACTGGTAATATTTTCTTTAAGTGCTAGTACACATTTGGCTTGGAAGGTGCTCAATATTGCAAAGGATTTTTAAACTAAGATTTATCTCCTATCTGTAGAGAAGCGTTTTGCGGTAAACCTGCTCATTTGTACCCCAAAGGGCATGACTATGTCATCGTGCTGATGTTTTCATGGAACACATTTGTAAAACGCAATTTCGAACTTTTGTCGCCTCCATTAAGAAGAATGTTGATTAAGTGGAATCAGCATGTAAGAAAATATTTAGCAGCTGTTCTCTTATTGCAAAATCGTAAATATATGGAAAAATAATCACACAGATATTTTATGCCAATTAGCAAATACTTCTTTTAATTAAAGCATGTTGAACACTACGGCATCGTCTTAATATTACTGAAATTCAAATAAAATGTATGGATGGTGGAATTAGAGAGAAAACATCTTCATCAATATATTAGAAAGGTTTTGTTAACAAGCCAGGTGAATGGGTTCAGAGGGATTCCTGTTTTGTGTGATTTTTCAAATTTTCCCTCTATACATTTTACATCATTACAGCGCTTTCATTAAAAAAAGAAAAAAAAAAAAACGAGAAGCTGCTTTCCTTTTAAACAGCACAAAGGATGGGAAAAAATACTGCATTACTACAAATTATTTGCAGCTTTGGTGTTGCCAACATATAACAGTTGTAAATCAAGGATATATTTTGAAATATCCTAAATCAGTTTTTACAAATCAGCACTCTTAGCAACAGCTTTCAAAAATAAAAGAATACAGCCATGGGAATTCATATTTATGGCTGAGGATAAGTACGAATTAAATGTATCTATTTCACTTATGTTGCAAAGTACTATTATTCAATGGTCCAAAATATTATCAATTTATCTGTATTCACTTTTTATTATGAAAGAGGTGCACAACCATGCCGGTTTCAACGATGTAGATAATAATAATCAGGAAAAGAAATACTCCCTGGTGAGGATGAAAGGAATGCATGCTACTTTCTCAGAGGCTCAGCACTGTATCTTTAGGAAAAGCAGCATAGATGCAAGAACACTGTCCTGGAACACACTAAAGGAGTTGACTGGCTTTGTCGACTGCAAAGCAGAAAGAATTTGCTGTACCCTCTGCTAGTATCTAATCATTTTTGCCTTGCACACACCACCTACACACCTAACACTTCACTGACAATGCTTTGCCTTTCCCCACTACCCCCCAAACACAATGGAAAGTTAATTGAATGTTTTATGCTTTAGCAATATCAAAGAAATGAAAAGAACGTAGGTTTCAACTATATTTCAATAATAAGTGCATTAATTTTTACCTTTTAACTGACACTTGTACTAATTTCCTTAAATGCTCTTTTTTACTCTTTTTTGATCTGTCTGGCTTTGTCGGGTCTGATGATGAGGGCTTACTTCAAATGCAAAAAGATTAGCTCTCTTTCCTTTAATAGCACAATTATAGCTTGTGTGATGTCTAAATCATGAAAGATATCAGGGACAGACTTCTAAAGTCGCATCAGTTTATTACAAAAGTGGTAGTAATCATTTTAATATCAAAATTACTCTAATTTCCTAGTGGCATTTAGAAACTGTTGGGCACGTATACACATACACACAAAGATTAGTAGCCATTTACTTCTAATTTGACTTAGATAATTGTTATAAATAACACAATGAAATTAAAAGGCTCTGTGTTACATTTTCACCTCTACCCAGGATGTTGTTCAGGCACTACAAGAATATTGCCACATCAAAGCAACAACCAAGAGATCCAGTTCGACATTTTCAGATATGCCAGAATCTACATCTCATTTTTGGATTTAGTTCAACACGGGACTTAGCACTAAACACTAAAGAATAAATGTGCCTTCCCTAAAGATATGTAATATGTTTAATCCCATCAATGCTTAGTCTACTTTTTAAATCCTGGATTTAATATACTTTACCACGAGAGGGCAAGATTAAGATACCCTTTCTCATACTGGATCGCACCTACCTCCTCAAGTATTACCATTAGTTACATTACGACAGCAAGAAGAGTCCCTGTTCAAGATGAGGGCCTGCAAGTGATGAACCGGAATGCAAATCTAAAGGGAGAAAGAAGATTTAGCTTACACTCCAAACTGACTTTGGTTCACAAACATTCATGGAATGGTCATTGTTGGCCAAAATGAAGAGGGACACGAGATCTCGGACAAGGTAGCAGCTCTCTTCTTCAAGAATATTCCCTGAAAAGACTACACTTCTCCTACATTAGAGATAAAGATTTATAAACAATAATAATGCCCTAAAGCATCTGCATAACATGTTGTGTGCAGCAGGTGAACGTGGAAGACTGTTGCAGTGATCTTTTTCAAATATTTTAGGATGTTGCAGCTGTTAAACAGTAGTTTCGAAGGAGAATTTGATAGTTAAATCCAGGAGTGAAAATACAAATTGCTCTGGGAAGAGCGAATACTAGCTTTGATAAATTTTAAGTTCATAACAGATAAAGTGGAACAGTTTGACCCATTGTCAGTCTATTTTAAGATGAACATTTGTTAAATTCTAATGAAAAAATGTAGCACTTAAACTTTGGCAGAAGGACAATTAGGGTTTTTTTTTCCCCTGAATTGAATAAAATCGCATGGCACTGATTTTTACTTTAACTACAAGCAATAAATATGAGCTGCAACAGACTCTAACAGCTATTGGCCGTATCTACATGGATATGTCATACAAGCAAAGTTCACTTCAATTTCAAGCACACAAAATTTATGTCTACACCATATAGCTTATCATACATTAAGCCCGTTCACACAAGAGCCGATTTTCTAGTGTTAAGAACAACTTGCACCTTTTTGACGTGCAGGGCTATAATCAGCCCAGCCAATCAATGCTGTCTGCACCAAGGAGCAAGAAAAAGGCTGAGCAGCTATTATACACCATCAGCTAACTCCTAACCACTTCAGGCAATTCAGCCTGGGAACTTTTAACTCAATTTACATTAAAACATATCCTTCCTGCCTGTTACATGCCACGTGCATTAGGATTATTTGTTTGTTTTGCATTTTCAGAGATTGCTAGCGAAGCGCGGTGATTGGGGAAACACACTGTGCCTCCAGCAGGCACTTGAGAAAGTTTATAGGGCAAACAAGCTCCCAGTTTCCCTAGTCACAGTCAGTAGATTTACACGTTACTGTAATGAGAATGAACAATAAGCTGTCATTCATCAGCAGACACTATATGGGTCTGTCCACAGAGAGAAGATTTTGGAAGTGGATAATCTTTGCATTCTTCGGCTCTGCTTTGAATGTGTCGACTTAGAGAGAAATAACAGACAAAGACAGGCAGACCAAAAAGAAACAGCAGAGGTCTAGAAAACCTCTGGAAGCAAAGCTGATAGTTAGTGTCATTTATAAGATTGAGCAAAGTAAGTGAGGAGGGGGTTAGGGGGTTGTCTGCACAAGTTCCACTTCTGTGACTAACTTTTGCGCGAACCCAAGATAATTAGAGGATGCACCAGCTCAGGACTTTTAGCACTGACACAGCACATTGTGGAATGCATAATGTGAATTCTGTCTCAAATGCTGGCCCACTATCTTATAAACACAAGGCATAAGCTCCCAGATTCAAGTTTTAAGCTAACTGGACACAGAAATCATAATATGGCACTTGGTCAGCCTTGAAAGTGGGCAAGCTGTCCAGGTGGAGCTAGCTAGAGTGCTGCTGGCCAAAAGTGCGCTTTTCCTCCCCAGTAAGGTTTTCAAAATCATCCAGTGATTACCATCATATATATTTCCACGCCAGCACAACAGGGCGAGGGTAGGCAAAGGATGGTTACGACAATATTAATAGAAACGGTCTCTTTTTAGTAACGTGTATGCTTGAGAATAATGAGCTTAATGTTTTGTGCTGTTGTTTATTTGAATTTCACTTTATCTTCTAAATATATTAAATTCCATATTACTTACCATTTAAAAACGATGAATGGGGGCAAAAATTTTGCCTTTACAGGCTTAGCAAAAAATAATAAAAATTAACAAAATATTTTCCTTTCATTTTAAGAGTTTATTAGTGTATATGGAAAATAAAATTTTATTTTATCCAGCAATAAGATCGAACTACTTAATTGTCTTATTTAATAAACTTAATAGGAGATGAAGATGAATTTTGTTACAGAATTTCCAGAAGAGAAATTTTAAGGGAGAAGCCAGAGCATAAATGAGTCCCAAGATGAGAACTTTTGATGGGAGCTTAATCGGCTCTTACTAAAATCCTCTGTGCTGATTTATGGTAATTATGATGAAGTATATGGCCAGAAGTCTCTTTTACCTTTAGTATGTCCAGGCTTCATCCTATATACTTCTGCCATTAGGATCCAGCCTGCTTTTCCCTCTCTTGCCAAGCTTATTGAATTTCTATCTGTCTACATCATCTACAATTTCCTGCTGAATTAATTTCTCGCAGCCTACTTCTTGAACCTATTCAATCAGATTTTCAGTCTGTACTCCACTGAAACCCGTCTTAAAGGTTTTTCTATTCTTCTCCTAGTCAACTTTCAGGGTCTGAATCTTCTTACATCTCCCTGGAACATTTCAACAGCTTTTCACATAACTGGCCGTCCTTTCTCTACAAAATATTGTCCTCATCAGTTCTTGCTACTCCAAATTCTCCTTCTGTTCTTCTATCTCTCTAAACAATGCTTTCAATGTGTCACTCAGTGCACACTCCTCATCTCTATCCACTACTGTGTGGGGTGACCTCCCACCCCATCTAATATAGAAGGTAACATACAGCCTTTTCTAATATAAATGTAATATAAAGGTATAAAAATGTAAGATAAATGAATAAATAAGTATTTGCTCTGTAGTAGCTATGAAGATAGGAAGAAATCAAAACTATGGTAGATAAAGATTTTATAGCTGCTTTAAAAAAAAAAAGTGTTAACTATTTGAATGACCAAGTGAAAAAAGGTATGCATAAGGCTAAATTATTCCCTTTCTAAGCTTCATAAATTCACACATATGCGCTCCAGGGAGGGAGATAATGCAACCCTAATTGTGTCTTGTTGAACTTGGCCATTTAGGTGGCTAACCCTTTTTTAACATGGTCTTTTTTTATATTAATAACTGTTCCAAATGATGTCTTTTCCTATTAGAGTGACATTCTGTCAGCAGTTTGGGCCTGATAAAAAAAAGAAAAAGTGAGGCAGCGAAGCAAAGCAGTCTTGGCAAAATGGAGAATACGATATTTGGCAGGATCAATTGTTAATGTCTTTTAAACATCTTCAAAGAGTGTTTTTTAATTTCTTTTCAAGTCAAATACTAAAAGCAAACCTTTTCTTTCAGGCCCTATTTGGTAAAGGGGCAAGAGAGTCATCTACTGTAACATCACATTGCTTTTCCAAAAAGAGATGTCAGAATGTTTGGTCAGTATGATCTGGCTTTCTAGACATTCCTGGCAGCTTTGCCAAAGGACTGCTCTTCTTTGGGATGACTTACAGTCTCTTTCTGTGTGGTGTTCTCGAAAAAGTTTGCGATGGTTGAAGAGTCAGGTTTTTTTTTTAATACAGTAGGCAGTGTGGAAATAATGTAGTTCACACAATGGGCCAAGTCCTAGTCTTATTACATATATGTATTTTTATATTTTCATATATATAAATATATATATGACTTACCTTTTCTTTTTTTCAAGTTTCTAGGGTGGTTTTGTCAATTTTGGATCAAAACAGCTCCTACAGCAGATAAAAATAGATGAGACCCAATCACACAGCAATGACACTGACTTTAGTCAGATTAAATGCAAGAAGAAGAGGTCAATTTTTTTTTAATTGCAAGTGGCTAATTCACTGATTGCTAAAAACTATTCATGAATAATTTATATTTCAAATGTTATACTATGTATGGGATGAGTTACTGGGGAGAGTAAGGAACCATAAACCTGCAACTCTTCCTCTCTATAAAAGTCTGCACTAAGCTTTGACCTGTGTAACATCTACTTCTCAGTTGTTTCAATGATTAATCTTAAAGCATGTAAATAGCTAAGTGATTTATTAGATGTTATTAGAGAACAGTTTTTAGCAATTTTAAGGAGAAATAGTGATGTACAAAACTAAATACAAAGAAAACAAAAATCTCATAGGCCAAAATTGGAGACTGCCATTTATCATTGCTTCACTTACAGACTGCAGATTGTGATGACTTTGCCTCTACAATCTGGCCTACTTAGAACTTTTTCTTTCTTTTTTTTAATGACCATAATATAGTATACATACACACATAGTGTGTATATATATGTATATATACACATACAGAAAAACATACACACACGTGTATATTTGCTCCTTACTATTTATAATAGTCTAGGGCTTCAGGGAGGATTCAGCCCAGTCTGAAACAAGCCATGACAACAGGAAAGGACAGAGAACCCAAAGGTCCAGGAGACGGACTTCATAAAAAGATTCTTCATCATAACAATGAGTACAAGCACAATGCTCAATTTCATTTTTTTTTTGCCAAGCACATCACAAACATTTTCATGCCTTACCACAAGCCTGGAGGCCACAATATGTAAGTCTTAGCAGTTCCATTTTACAGCCAAAAAATTAAGGCACAGTGAAGTGAGGATTAATGCTTTATAAAGAAAGGTGCCCAGTTTGAGACATATGAGGTCTGGCTGATGAAGGTCTGAGAACTACAAAATTACTGTAAATGGAACTGCAGATCATTGGCTTCTGAAGGCCTAGCAAACAAGTTCTCCTCAAATTTACCAAGCAAGCGCAGTAAGCTTTTTTTGAAAGCGTCAGCCTAAACAACGTGATGGACATCAGGGTCATGTCTTACTGACCTCTAAGCTTTGTTTCCGTTCCCTACGTAGGTCTTTGGGCAGAACTGGATCATGAGGGCACGTGTTGCCCAGATGCAAAAGATGGTCCACACCATAGGCCCTGCTTCTGTCCTGCGCCCAGGGCAGGTGTGGAGGACGCCGCTGCGGCAGACAAAGCCAAGGATGCTCCCCAAACCATGCAGACTGCATCCAGTGGAGGATGCATTCCAACCCCGACACTGGCAGGACTCCAACCCTGACACCCCATCCGTGCAAGCTGTGGGTCTGTCCTCTAGCTTCCTGCAGAACTACCGCTTCACTTACCGTGTAACACCTGGGACACTGCTTCGACTGATCCAAGGGGAAGAGTGCCACCTACTGAACCTCCAACACCAGCTATCAGTTCCTGCAGCTCAGGAGAATGCTGCTCCGTGGAGAGCCTGGACACGGTCCGAAGCAAATTGTGTACCACAAATTTGAGCTAGAAAACAAACATACACAATCAGATTGGAATGAAGTAAAAAGATAGGGCTGGATGATAGAGCAGATGTTGCTAAGTGTTACTAGGCAGTGCCGGTACATGCCCGTGACTGTCATGCATATGTCAGTGCACAAGAAAATAATGTGTCTATTAAAGATCCTGAATTATGATATTCATTCGACTAGAGAAAGACTAGACTGAGCTTTTCTCTCAACCATTTACCGAAAGGATTGCTGAAGCCCATCAGAGAAGAGGACACGGTGCTGAATCATGTGGAAGAAAAATGCAGAGCTTAAGCAGCTCCTGTTTAAAAATACTTTTTTTTCCAGTACCTTTAAGAATCCTTTTGTTTTTATCTTGGGATCCATCAGTCCATCTACACAATTTCATAACTATTATGCAGCTGCTTAGCTTGCACTGCTGAAATACTTCCACAGTTCACTCACTATGTCCTGTTTTATTTACAACCACCATCAAAATCACCTGAAACTGACATTTTTCATGTAGAATCCATTATGTGGCAGAGTGCCATATTCACATCAACATCTAAAAATATATACAAAACTTAGTTGGAAAACCCAGCTAGCTTACTTTTCAGTCCTGCTTATCTTCTGAAGTAATATGGAATTTAGATCTTTAGCAATATTTCAACCTCAAACATTTTCAAAAAGCTCTATAAAAAAAAAAAACCAACCAGAAGAGAAATGGTTAAACATTTTATTATTCACATTGCATTCATAGTAAATTGTGTAATAGTTTTCATGTCTTAATTACTTAAATTTTATATTGAGCTATAGTGATATTATCTCTCTTTTTGTCTCCACACAATTGTATTTTATAATAGCTTTTATTAGGGCCTACATGAATGGAATTTAAAATGAACACATCATTTCTGTTACTTCTGCGGTTGAGAAAAGAGAACGCTTTTCTGATATTTGGCGTGAAAAGTGCTTTCCTTTGTGTTTTATGACATATAGCAAATTGTCTTAGTTAGGGACATATTTTAAGCAGGAGGGTAACTAAGAGGATCGCAGATCACTTCTGTCACTTTGAGTAGCTCCACCTCAGTCTGAAAGTGGGTGCGACGCCCAGCACGTAATGGGGGGAATATTCCCCCTAGAAAAGCTTCATCTTGTTCTCATTGAAAGAAAATGGCAAAACTTCCACCGGCTTCCACAGGAGAAACATCAGAATAGCAGATACACAAGCTAATGGTGTGTTGATACAATCTGCCTACCTACCTTTGAAAGCAGGGTCAGCCCCCCTACCTCACCAACTCCACCTGCTCTGCCAGCAGTGCCTACCTTGATACCATCACGAATGCCTCCACCATCTCGTGTTGCTCCTTGCATTGGGGGTGCCTCCCTGAAACCTGGCTGCTAAGCCATTTCCTTCACCTTTCTGAAATCCCTCCTAAAGCCTCCCTTCTGCCAGCACACCTACACTCAATCTGTGTGTAGGATGTGTAAATAAATTTAAATAAACATTTGTTTTCAATTGTTAACAGAACTAGCAAGGCACTCGCATCCAGGGCTTAGGCACACAAACAAGATACCACGAGGTAACAAGTTTCTGCCGAGCTGCAAGAACCGTACGCTATTCCCCCCTGGCAAACGCAAGGGGAGCCAAGGTGGCCTCACACACCTGCACTGTGGGCTGAGCACCCCCCCAGTTACCCTGCATTTCTTGGAGGCCAAGAGGACACGCATGGGCAGCTACCACACATCAGCTGGCACTCGCTAACCCCTTTGTGTACAACTTGGTCATCCACAATGATTGTTGCTACCCTGCCATTTCTCACAGGTAGTTTTGGTATTGTAATATAATCATTTAAAATGCGTGGATAAACACATTGTGAAATCAAGGAGATGGGAAGGGTGAGGGAGGATAACTATTAGTTCTATTAAGAAAATCCAAACCTGTAGACAGATAGACTTTTGCTTCTTCTTTCATTACAATTCAATAAATGTTATTTTAAAAAACGTGTTTACAAAAGTTTCAGCGACACTTGAACATGAAGCATCACTTACAGTCCTGAGGCCAACAGATTTCAGCAAGAAAGGAGAGTAGGCAAAGAGCATCATTCCAAAACACTGATGAAAAATGCAATAAAATCTGAATTTCACTCAGCTCTCTGCAAATGTGTGCTCGTGAGCTTCAATCTCCCTATTCAAACAGTGGGCCAGATTCTGCCTTCAGTTATTACATCAGTAACCAAAGGAAGAATTTGTCTTTTAATTTCTTTCCCCCCCAATGCCAAAAGTTGTGAAATGTCACCTTATTACACACCTCAGCTCTTTGTACAACTGCCAGCATTTGCCTAGCAGTTCCATTCAGTCTTTCTCTTGCTAAACAAAGTGCCTTCAATGCTGATCTCCAAGAACAGTTCCTCATTCTGAGCATTTTTCACTATGAAGATTGGTTCTTTTTCTTTTTTTTCTCTCCTTTTTTTTTTTTTTTATTAACATGTCCACACTGTTACTAAACATAAAGGGTTTCTCAAGGAACCAATTTTACCACATTTGTTTGGGTGTTATATGGATGTTCGGAATAGAAATCAAGAGTACAAAAATAGATTTTCTTGATTTATGAGACATTCCTGTTTTCAATTCACCATCAGTATGTGCAGACACGATGCAGTCAAGAAATGAAGCATCTGGTTCTCCCACGTTTCATTTATGAACTTTAGCACCAGATGTAAATCATTCATAAAATCCCAAAGTGTTGGAAGAGTCTCTTCCTTCATTTTAACAAACATATACTCCAAGTACTGTACCTAACACTTCACATCATTTGTTACAAATGATGGGATCTGAATTTTAATGACTTCCAGAAATAAATTTCAAGAAGGAAGAAAAGAGGAAAAAATAAAACAGGTGAGTATGGCATTCCTTGTTTCTGACCGTAAATCCTCTCTGAAACCAAAAGATGTCACTTTAAGTTATTATAAACAAAGTCTACATGTTATTACCTGCATACAGAATGTTTTGAAGAGAGCAAAATCTATTAGCTTATAACTATTCTTTTCCCAAATCCTTTCCATTAGTGTCACGTTCATGTCAGCAAATGCTGATTCAACTTCAAATCTGAATTGCTTTCCTATTCTCCTCCGCCAATCGCCCTTCCTCTCCTCCTTCAATCCCTCTTTCAGTCCCATTTGTTCAGAGAGCCCCTCTTGCCTTTCTCTCAACATCTGTAATCCCTTCCTCCTCCCTTCCCACTCCTTTGTTTCACTCTGTGCATTGAATTTCATAGGATAACTCACACTTTGGGAATTAAGCACCTGCCAAAATAATTACAGGATCGAGGCCTATTCTTTATGTCACGGAAACCTGTCGTCTTCTCTGCATACAAGAATTCTTTCAACGATATGCATTATACAACACTTTCAACAACAAATCAGTCTTTTCTGGCCCTTTTTTTAATACTATGTTTCTTCCATATCAATTTAACTGCAGGATTATCAGGCATGTATTTCATGCTCTGAGGTTGCCTTACAACACGGAGAGCCGAGGAAGCGCAGAGAAAGTGCACCAGCAGACAGAGCAAGAAGGTTCCTCTACGAAGGACCCCCTTGCTGGAGAAACCTCTCCATGAAGGAACAGAGTGGTTAAGAGTGTTTGCGGAGTCGCAGATCCTCCTCAGGTCTACACTCCTCAGGTCTACACTCCTCCTTCCACCCCATCCACCCAGCTGCTTTGCAGGCTGCCGCTCAGGGCAGCTCTCTTAACTGTCCTCCCTCCCATCGTACAGCTGCTACGCTGCTGAACTCCTACAGCAATGGGCGTAATTAGCCCCAGCATACAGATATCTGCAGTAGAAATCTTACAGTAACATTCACATCGTAATAAACCCCTCTATAAATTTTCTTAAACGTAAGAAATTTTCCTCATACTTCAACAAGATCCGGCATTTATTTAGCTCTTTATTAATAGCTAGAGCACTAATCACTACAGTCGCTGAGCACCTAGAGTCCTATATAACACAACATTTACCTCCAGGAATGGACCTGAGACAAGGAAGAGCCTTTCCACCGGTGGCCAGGCTGTGGGCAGCCTACATGAATTGATAAGGCTGTGGAGCAGCCTCCAGATAGCCCCCAGCCCGATGTGCAATGCTTTCTGCAGGGACATGCTGGGAACGTAGCGAGCTGCTGTAAGCAGGCTGGGAACACAGCAGGGGCAGATCCATGGGCTGCAGATCTCCTGCAGAGATCACAGCTGCCACTATAGCCCACACTTTATAGTACAAGCTGTAGATCAGTTGCTCGGGTGCCCTAAGCCCTTGGGCGGAGAAGGATTCTTTCCAGTCTCTTGCAGCCTTGTTCTCCAGGACAAACACCAATTGTTCAGCCCCTGCCCAGGGAGGGTTGGAGCTCCAGTTGAGTTAGTTCCCCTTAAAACTCAAAAAAAAAAAAAAAAGAAAATAATCTCTTCTCTCACAGGCAAAACGCAGCAACTTTTGAAGCAGAGCAGATGTTCAACAGTGCGGGCAGCAACGTTGCACTGTACCGATTAAGGCACCAAATGAATGATACTGTATCAAATCAAAACTTCAGGGGAGATTTAGGTAGGCACAATATGAATGCCAAAGTTGAAATCAGGCCTGAACGTGGGGAGTTAACCTCCCTGTTCCTGAGAAACGCGATACAGGAACTTTAGTGATGGCATGTGCTCAGCATCTCAGCCTCCTGCGTCACCCCGAAGATCCCATTGCCAGGAACACAGCTGAGACCCCGCTGGGACATTGGTTACAGGAGGCAGAGTGTCTACAGACCGATGGCATCTCCCCTCTGCAGTCACGGGGTCCCCTGACTGGTGCTAAAGGTGAGCTGCCCCACGGCTCCACGTTACAACTCCTGGCACAACCCTGAACCCAAATCAATGGGTGACCTGGCGCAGTGGACGCCCGCATCTGACTGCCAAAGCCGTGGGGTGGGAAAATTCCATGGGTGGAAGACACAGCATTTTTTTTTAAAACATGCATTTTCACAGGAACAGTTTAAAAATCATTTTAAAACAATTCAAGATTGTCTACTAGAAGAGGGTAAATACAAAGTTCCAACATTACTTCAATCAAGTTTTTTTAAAAAAATTATAAAATCATAGAATATAATAGAAAAATGTCAAGAGGTATTTTTCTTTCTTTTAAAAAGAAAGGATATTTTTCTATAGAGACTCCTTTCATACTTTGCCTTTTAATTCCTACAGCCTTCCTTACAGCCCAGAATTCATCTAATTCATTACTATACGTAGACTGATAAGGCTTCAATCACTATTGCTGTCTGTAAATATAAAAAGGTGATCAGCTGCACTCTAAGAGGTTTTCCTGTGAAAGATGATAATACCAAAACTCAGATCCCCTTCTCCCTTGCAAGTTGTAACTACACATATATTTATAAGGATACTGTCTCTGGCAGGCTCCTTTTAACTTAGTATTTTTTGGTAAGACACATCCACGTTCTGCAAACCTTATTCGTGTGGAATGGGTACCTCTTTCCATAAGCAATTCCTACTGACTTCAATGGACCAGTTATGATGCAAGATTCTTCTCAATGCCAATGAGAGCATCAGACTTCAGCTTCTGTATTCTGAAAGTCACTAGTGGCAAACAGTGAAAAATGTACATAATACATCATTAATATTTTTTTTTTAATTGCACCTAAACATCAATTTATTTCCAAAATAGGCTACTACACCTTTGCCATTTTTTCTTTTTTTTTTTTTTTTTTTTCATTTTATCTACGCTGGCAATCCAATCAAAGGCAAAAAAATTAAAAAATTAGCAACAAAACCAGTTCAGCTAAAAGACAAGTCATGCCTGCTGTTTGAGAAATACTGCCAATTTTATTTTATTCCCCACCTTCCTACCATGTCAGGGGCTGCAGCCTGAGCCTTTCAGAGCTCTACAGGCACAACGCACAGTCTCATCTTAGTCCCACAGTGCTTGGGTGGTCTCTCTCAAACTAACCAAGGCAGGGATACCACCTCCTTGATCCGTAATGTGCTCATCCATTTCACTTGTCTGCTCAGACGTTCTAGGCCAATGATTTATTTGCAGAGGTGAAGCTAGGTAAACCTCCCCCCTTCCAAACACATGTACACATACTTCTATAAACTGGCTGAAATATTCAGTAACTTCCCAGAAGGGAATGGGTTTCCTCCCTCCCTCTCCTATATATTTTATACGGTTTCCATTATTAGTTGATAAATGTGTTATGACACACTATTTACCTCGGTCAGCAGCTCTGGGGAGCTTTGTGCAGCTTTGCTCCCCACCTCTGCCACCCACCAGATATTTCACAAATAAATCACATTCCCAGATTAAGACAATACAGTTTGGTACTGAAAAGGGAGAAGAGAGATAGGACGAGAGATGCTGGAGGAGGCTTTGGTTTCATTTCTCTCTCCTGAGCCACGTAGAGCTGATCCTCAGGCTCTAACAGTGGCTCTGCCTCAGCCAACTCCTTGTTTCTTTCAGGGGCAGGAAGATATTCTCTGTTCACTGCGCTAACTCTCTGCCTTTGAGGTTCCCAGAGAAATACTCAGAGCTCAGTTTTCGATACAGGCAGGAGCAAGTCTAAGGAGGTCTATTGTACTGCACGTATTCACAGGTATTGAGATAATCTTTTCCAAGGGCAGGAAGTGTGCCAGGATGTACTGTATGAAAGAAGGGCTGCAGACCTGTAAAATTAATTTAAATAAAATAAATATATTTAAGGTGGATGACCACAGCCAGTTTTGTGTGGACTTGCTCAATAGTATGCTACAATCAGAAATTTGTAGGGAGGAGGAGGAGTTATCCTCCAAAGCAGTTACCAAATTATATTACTGCAGCAACTGCACATACACTCAAAACAAGAGTTGTCAGGGAAACACTTGGTGTCATTGTCACTTCTTTTCATATGAATTTTAAACCAAAATCCAGAGGGGATGCCATGAGTAGGGTCTGCAGGCACAATGAGCAGTTTGGGAAGCATTTTGAAATCAATGATGCAGATGTGTGTACACATATGTGTGTATCAGAACAGGGCATTATCAAACCTGATTAAGCCGTCTCTCTTCAAAATTGCCGAAAAGCAGATCCTTCCTAAGGATCCTTTGAAAAGCAAAGCAAAGCATAGAAAAATCCCTACCAAGTAAATTAGAGATAAGAATTAGTTACTGGGAAAAAAAATGAGGAATATCAGTTTGATTTGGTAACTGACTCATATACCAACAGTGGTTCTTTAGCATGACAACTCATATTTCTATATTTTTTGAGTCCAGATTGTTATGGTGTTTATGTGCTCCTCTGCCTTTGTTTCTCCTCAGCCCTATTGGAGAGATGCAAATTTACAGTAATGAGAAGAAAATCAAATCCACCTCAACATGCTAAAATAATGGAATTGCCAGATTTTAACTTGTTGTTCATGAGTTTGCTAAAACATAAAAATAATTAAGGAGAAGCAGGTGAAATGAATTTGTTGCTTTCCTAATAAGAAACAGGATAATCTTCCGTGAAAATCACCAGGCTAAAAAATAATCCATAGATTATGGACAGTTAAATGCTAAAATTGGATCAATGGGGGGGGGGGGGAAGAAGGAGACAATTGTGTCCTGTGATAATTTTTCTTGTCGTTCTTTCCCTTCAAAAATTTTAAAGTGTTATGAAAAATATTGTGAAAGCTTTGAAAAAACAGTCATGATATTTCATGAGAAGTAGGCCAAATGAAACTCCAGTTTCTTACAAGTGTTTATCCTATATCCTTCATTTCCCTGGACAGAATAACCCCAGTTCATCTATCAGCCCTCTTCTCTCCCCACCCCTTGTAACCCCCAGCAAGCAAAAGATAACTCTTGCTATAGTTAGTCTGGAATAGCAAGCAGGCTGCTTGCCTAGCCAGTACACGTCTACTAATTGGCTTGCTGAGGGATAATTAGCATACACTATTTTTTCTAGCCACTTATTCATTTTCATTAAACTTACAGGAATTTAAATAGCGACTTCCACTCCTCAGTCAGGTTTGTCAAAATTGGGCCTTGCTTGCAATTGACTTTGGGGACAGCAGACAGACGACAGTGCCGTTGCATCAACCTTCATTCCTAAGGGAGCTGAAGCAGGAATTGAAGTGTCTCTAGCAAGGAGCATAACCTGAGTGCTCAGAATTACGGTAACAAGTTAAACTACAGTAATTTGTTGAACCTAGACAGAACGGAAAGATTTTCACTGGGAGAAAAGCTCTCAAAAAATACCCAGCACAGAGTTTTATTAACAAGTTATGCCATGAATTGAATCCTGGTTTGCGGTGGTTTTATGTTACAATTCCCTGTTTCCACACCTCTTTCTGTCAGTCTGTGTCACCACCAGCTCTTGTGTCACGCCACACAAAGTCTCCGCTGCCACCTCATTCTTCCACTTCCTCTCCCAAATCCTTAAGGATAACCCAGCTGTATAACACCCCCCGACCCTTCTGTGACTGCAGAGCAGGGAGTGGGCTGTGTCATGCTGGGCTGAGAGCCCCACGAGCACTGCCAGGCTGGCCAGTGAGGGTGTGATGGTGGCCACCTCAGCCAGGCGCATGGAGCAGGTGACGGCGGAGCCAGTGTTGCAGCCCTTCTCTCAGGAGGGTGCAAAAACCATGATAAAGGCAACAACTTTTAGGAAATGCATTAAGAACATCATATTTCTGAGACCTCTACCACTTCAACAAATTTGACTGAAAGTGGCCGATGGCTTACAAAGTTACTGGGGGACAGAAGCTGACAGACAGGTAAACATCAGAACGGCACAGGTCTCACTTCCTTAAAAAACAGACTAAAAAGATGAGGAGGCTCACGTTCACCTGCTTGTAGATGATCTCCTGTCACTGGGCCGTGTTTCTGTGACCCCACTCATTTAGTGTGCCTGCTTTTCCCCATGTTGTCTGATAGTGGCTTGGCAGCCACCCTCCCTGCGACGATGACTCAGTGTGCTGCTTTTCCTGTCTTATTCCATGAAACACATCATTTGATGTGACTAACACAGCTCATTTTGATGAGTCACAGAGCCAGGAAATGTAAAGAAGATGCGGTTTTCTGGAGAGTGCAGTCCAAACGAATGTTAGAAAAACAAAGTTTAAAAAAAATAATTCTTCATCTTAAAATTGCGCATATGGTATAGCTCATGCTTACCTACCTACATGGTACAAAGTCCTTTTTCTGGTGCTTGAAATCATCAGTGTTAACATTCCTGGTAGCATGTCTGATCAATGTGGGAGATGGGTGGGGAGAATACATGGAAGGACATTCTCTCTGTCCATGTTACAAATTTGACGCCTGTTTTCTGTCATTCTTAGGGAACCCTCAAAAAGCTGAGCCTCACTTTCTAATTTCTAATGTGCAGTTGGTAACGTCTGCCTTTATTTCACTGCATGTTTTAAGAAACTTGCATTCTAATTGAATGGGTCCAGTAAAAAAAAAAAAAAATAATTTTTTTTGCTGTGCTTATAAAAAAAAAAACAAAACAGACACACCAAGACACTGAATCCACTTCTTCCCTTTTCAGCCTAGAGCTATAACCACACATGTAGTTATAGATGTTTTTCCTAGCCACATAATAAGGGAAACCTATACGGATTTTCACAATTATTTTTTAAGGATTCTTTATGATTAGGAAAAAAAATGGCCAGGGAAAGGGAGTTGCCACAACCTTCCTTCGCTCTCTGACCTCAAGCAACTGGAAGCTCCAACAAGAGGAGGGTGGGGAGCAGAGAACAACCAGGACAATAACGCTGCTCTTCTGCACAGCTTTTTAGCATTGTTTTACTGGAGTGAAGAAAAATCCCTCTGCTACAGCCACTCCTTCACCGAGGATGTGGAGAGGTTACAGATGCTTTCAGTACCTTTGTATTCCTTAGAAAAGTTTCTTCATCGTCTCCCTTGGCATAACCAGCAGCTCAAAGAGCAGGAATGCGGTAAGAGCTTTTCTCCTACCTCCCCTTCTGCCTCCCCAGAAGTTTGCGTCGCCACACACAACAGGAGGCGTCAAGCATTTCTCCTTCTTCCTCAAATATAGAAAGCTCATCCGGCAACACCTCAAAAACCACCGCTCACCACAGAAAGGGGACAGGAGCTCTCTTTAGCAGAGACTTTTTAGACTGGACGTCAGCAAGAGCCAAACTGACCCTGTTTGCAATTCTTTGCAAAACAGAGGATATTACAGCCACAAGCGGCCAGAGCAGAGTCAAGAGATGGGGGGATGGAGAGCACTGCCACTACAGCCTGAACCCAGCAACCATCACCTCCTCTCAAATTATGACCAAGCGCACGCATTATAGAATATTTTTCTGAATAAAAATAATGCACTTATTTGAAAATAAAGCATGATTTTTTTAAGGAAACGGCAGAGAACAAAGTGCACAAGGCCAAACTTTCTAATAAATGAGATTTATTAAGGGAAAAAAGTCCAATAATTGCATTTTCAGGGGAAAGGTCATTATTACTTAGAAAGAGGTTAATAGAACAATATTAATAGCTTTTTACAGGGCAAAAGAGATAGATGCAGTATTAATATGAATGAAAACAAGAATGAGGATGCTCCCTGTTACCGAAGTTTAGACTAAAAATTCAGAAGGTCAAATTCATCTTTCATATCCCCCAAAATAAAGAATTAGACAGTATAAAACGTTATCAAGCCTTTTCTTTCAGTGAGTTTAACGGAAAGTAGCAGAAATAAAGTGATCAAAAGTTTTAGCCTGAAGCCAACAATTAGAAGCGCAGCTCAAGTTCTGTGTCTCTGGGAGACTCTCAGGGAAGATTGTCGAAGATAAAAGTCAACATGACTCCATCATTGAACTTTTACTAAAGGAATTGCAGCAATTCTGTCTATTTGGCCAATATTTTAGATTAGACTAATTTTCTAAAGTAATGGAAAATTGCCAGAGATAAAAAATAATTTGCAATATACATTAATAATAATGTTACATTACACATCCGTAATGCATTTCATGCAAAAGTCTTGAAGTACTTCATAAACACTTAATTAAGCCTCCCAACACCCTGGGAAGTAGATGATTTTTCTGAACCATTCCCCAACTGGGGAAACTGAGGCACTGACAATTTAAAGCAAACCATTTGCTTCACATTCTGTAATGACCAGATTTGGTTACAAAGCAAGCACGCAGGAATGAAGAGGGCATGTGCAAAAAATATTGCCAAAACCAAATAATTTTTCAGTCAAAACAAAAAATTTCCTACGTACTTTCCCAGTTCTGAGCACTCAGCAATCTCTTAAGTACTACTGCGATTTTTTTTTTCTTCATGAACATTTTTAAGCACATCCAGGAAAATGTACTGTCTACCAACAAATAAATAGGCAAACAAAGAAATAAATAAAAAGTGCCTATTTGAAATACAAGTTGCAAAAATATCTGCTCATCCTCATTGCCAGAACTAGCTAAAAAATAAAAAAATAGACCCCAAGAATCTTGAGTTTTAATCCCCAGCCTTGACCACTAATACTGGTTTTCTCTGCTAGATAGTGTTGAGTGAGGAAGAAAAGAGAAATCCAAAGGTGATTATAAAGATGGTTATTAAAAACTGTCACGCACATGTGTAAACTATTAGCACGGTTTAACTCCAAGGCTAAGCAGGATGTGTCTAACTGGTAATTCCAGCCTGAATACACTCAGCAGTACCGCACCAGGACTCACAATTATGTAAGTTTGCTATTAAAATGCAAGTTGGAATCAACTGTTAAATCTCCATAGTGACGAATACACTGAAAAGCTGTCCTACTTTGGGAGATTAAATTGACTTTATTTTTGGTTATTGTATCTAAACACTGTAACTTGCTTTATTGTACTCTCACTAATTCAGTTTTACTTCACCAAGCACCTCAGACAAGAGAATTTGCTTGAAGTCACAGTCAAGCTGGGAAACATATATATTTAGGACATCTTTTCAGAATACTGTAATTATGAGTGTAAGTATTTGAAGTCAAAACTCATAATTGTACATGATGAGGGAAAACTGAGGAATCTTTTTGTTGAATGTTTTGGCTGCAAAGAGAGCCGCCAATCCCACCAGTATGAGGAAGTTTCAGAGCAGATGTCTGCATAGTGTTTGGGATGCAATTTTGTCATGGAGTTAAATGAAGAAAATTATTCAAGGGCAACATTACTTATAAAATCCCGATGTGAAATTTATTTTACTGGTAGTACTGCATTGTATAGTCATTTGAGGAAGAGATTACTTAATATAATGTAATGGGCGAGATTAATGTAAGAGATTAACTCTTCAGCCCTTACTCTTGTACTGTGTTCTTTATATACTAATCAGGTAAAGAGATGGATAGTAGCATTTTAAAAGCTTCCTTTTCTGTGATCTATTTCTCTGAGTGAAAAGATGATGTCTAGCCTTCCTCACACTGAACTCATTGCTTTGGTCTATAGGAAAGGGCTTTGGGAAGAAAACCTTAATATAAGTCAAGGCAAATTAAATTGAGATAGTGCAAAAGGCATAATGTGAACAGAAGAAAATATCATGTGAGAACACATAAGGGCTTAATTTTCCCATTACTAAGGCAAGAGCGGGTGAAAGCCAATAAATCACAGCAGCACAGCACCACATGGAAATCGGCATCTTACCTAGATGGAAGGCACAGCCGATGACTGCTGCAAAACAAAACCCAGGATCCCTTAGTATTAATGAGGCACCCACTCACCACGTCTTTTACAAGGCACAACGCAACACTGCAAAGTAAGAACATTCACGAGTTTTGGCTATCGCAGAGCATGCAGTCTGCAGAGAATCACATGGGTAGTTCAGCTTCCTTAGCTGCTGCCAACAAAAGCAGCCAAGTGAGAAGGACACACAGATCTGGGATCCCTCCCCAGCTCTGCCACCTCGTCGGGAAATCGCTGCCCTCTCATTCCTCTGGATTCCGCCTGGCAAATGACTTTCTGTGGGGAATTTTAAAGAGAAGTGGGAACTCTAAAAAGAGACTTTAGAAACACCCCAGTGCAATTCAGAGCTTGCTGATGAAAGTATTTTGTTTTCTGGGGCTTTTTTTTCCCCTCTTTGCAATCTTCACAGGTAGAAAAAGCACTTTAATTCTTCAGTAGAGATATTTCTTAAACATTTTACTGTTCCTGCCCCTAAAACTGACTCCTGCACAGACAGTATTGAAATCTACTTACGTTTCAAACTCTGTGGTATTATGTGATTTTGTTGGTCAGAGAGATGGATACAAAGGAACAATAGACGTTGCAAATGTTTTAAAAATAAGCTATTTTAAGTCTTTTAATCTTAAAAAGTACTTACTCAATTTAATCACAATTTTCATAAAGTACTCTAGTTGTCAGTAAGTCTTAACCCTAAAAATGTGAATGCACGGGGATTTTTATGGGTTTGTTGGTGGGGGTTTTACCATTTTAATTTTTTTTTATTTATTATTGAGCTGCTGGAGAGGGGAAAAAGTCTTATAACGGGACTGTAGCTGAATGCTTAATTAGGAACAGTTTATCACCTCTTTAAATAAGCTGAAGAGTTACATAACTAGGCCTTACAGTTCCTACAGATAAAGACAGTTTATCTTGGCTTCCTATGGAAATAAGCTTTATGTAACTGTTTTGTCTGTCTCTCCATCTTTCTTTTCTCTCCCCTTTACTTTCCCTGCAACAAAAGACTGAACCATTAGCCAGTTTGAACTTGAGGGCTAAAAATCTCCAAAATGATATTCCTACTGGCTTCTTGAAGACAGCTGATGAGATAAGAGAGAAAGACCTAAATCACTGCCCTAGTTTCCTCTATAGGAAAACAGAGAAAGTTATAGAAGAAGTAAAAACTTGGTGCGAGATTAGTAGTTGTGATGCCTGAGCTGTGGAACAGGTTGGCTGCTTTAGATTTCATGGGCTCGATATCCTTGCACGGGAGAAATAAATGGACAATTTGCTGGCCTAACAGAGGGCTCACGCAGATCATTGTCTTCTCCTGGGTCACTGCAGGTAAACTCTGCCATTGCTCCAGGCTCAAAACACAAGCCTTTAGGAAGCACCTGGCCACAACTATAATAAAGATGCATAATTCCTCTGATTTTCCATTTATTTGATTACTAATACACTCTATATTGTCCTGACTTTTCATTTAGCTGAATGTAGTGATAATAGCTGGTGGATAATGAACTATTCAGAAGTGTACTTCAGTCATAGTGCTGTTGTATGTCTTTGACTTGAAAATCTTAAGGAGAGAAAATAATTTGAGACAACCGATCGTTGTATCCATGAAGTATTCTTCTCCATTTTATGTTTCTCATAGATGTATGAGAGATACACTTTTAACTAAATATAAGCCCAAACCAAAGTTCATGAATTTTCAGAAATATTTGAAAATTGCTGGATTTTGAGAAAGTTTGAAGACAATCCAAATTCTCAGGATCATTCTTATCTTCGCTAGTTTAAAGCAAAAGCCTAGATTTTCATGTTCTAGAAGACCTGACATGAAGATTTAGATATTGTAGTCCATACTTATAAACAAACAACCTGGAAGAAGCTGCATCTTAATCTAGTCAGAATTTTAATCCAGTTCCATTATTGTACTGACTGTCTTATTTAATTATCTTTATATGTCATTATATTCTTGAGGGTAAATTTTCTCCCATCTTTTTAACCTGGTTAATCTGCACAGCCAGGGATGAAACTCGCTTAACATGTGAAACATTCATGGCATCATCCCATAGGGAAACCATCATGGACCTACTGCCAAAGTGAGTCAGGGATGCAAAATGTTTATCGTCCATAGGAGTGCTACGGCTTTTTTCTTTTTTTTTCTTCCCTGTGTGCTTTTCTCAATTCTGTTTCATTAACTCAGGATGCTATTTCATTCAACTAGTCTACAGTTGTAATTTTTCTGCACCTCTTTTCTGTGTCACAATGTTCACAACAGACCCATCTTAATATTATTTCATATGGGATTACACAGAGAACAGTTTCATGATGCCCAAAAACTGAACATAGAGACCTTCACAACTGCTTCTTTTGAAATAGAAGTGAGGGGAAAGGTGGTGGAGCTTGTGAGATATCTGAAGCCATACATTTGCGGTAGGAACTAAAAGCATTATTTTGGTACGCGGAAAAATAAACACCATGTTTTTTGCCAATGGAAAACTCAGAAGAAGATTTACAGAAATACAGATATGCCTATCTCAGCATTATGGTAAGACTGTACCAGTCATAATCAGGTATGTACTCAGAGCAGAGCATCCAAGAATCAGTACAGAAGATAAATATAGTAAAAACAACATAAATGAGCAGTCATTGAAATATCCTCAAACAATGAAGCATTTAGAAAAATTATGAAGATTAATACAGTGCCTCATATATCCGCATGTCAAAAAGAGTAGTAATAGTTCTTGCATTAGCACAAAAATGAATAGTTTCATCAAGTTTTTATCCAGATAAGATTTTTTTCTTATGGCTATAGAAACGTACTGAAGTAATTAAATCGCTTGTCAAATGTAAACCTACCTGAGCACTGACACTTTAAAAATATAACATGAAATCAGACATCATTTATACTTGCTGGGATTTTTCATGTTGCCTTATAACATATAATGGAGAGGCTAGATGCAGAAATAGATTTTCAATTTTAACCTTTTTTCTCACTAATTTCCAGAATGTAATTCTGCCCCCAGCTGGTTAAGACACAGCTGACATAGGAGACTGAAAGTGAGAGAATATTGAACCTATGAACCCTGCTTCTTCTCAGATGATGACTACAATTTGCATGCAAAGTATCAGCAGCTTTACTGTTCAGCACAGGTGCTAATAGATTCTAAGTTCTTTATGTAAGTATGTACTGCGCCCTCTTCATTATAGTACTAATAGCGCAAAGGTGAAACTGTTTTCAGGAAACAGAGTTCATTGATTACTCCTACAGAACATTACAATTAATGACATCGGTCTGTGGTAATTGCTGCACCTGTATCAGATCAACTGAAAAGTAGAAATTTAATACATGCTCTTGGATTCCAGAAAGTTGCATACATCTACTGCCTGAGAAGGATTATTATACATGCCTATTTGTCTTCCTATTGCTCTTTTTCATCAGATTCTAAGTCTGTCTTTTTGCAAACAGAACATATGTACAGAAAAATTTACATGACTTTCACTCCTTTTTCAGGTGTAACTGCAGCCCATCCTTATCTCCCAGGGAGGAAGAAAAACAAAGGAAAGAGGGAAATACGGCAACAGAAAAGCAGGGAGATAAGTTATTATTATTACCTTTTGAAACAAAAGCTTTCATTCACCCTTCAACCTCTCTCCACTATCTTCTATCATATTTCAGGACATCTCTTCTGATGCAGCTGAAGAATAGATTACAAATACCTTCAAATTCATCTAACTTACTTTCCATTCCATATATCACCTTTTCATATGCAGCCGATTCTGTCACATCAGCAATCTGCTCCCTCAGTAGCAGCCCTGATGCATCCTTTCAGGTTCTCGGTATTAGTTTTCAACACCATGAGACTAACAGGGGTCCAATGTCAGGAAGCTTAGCCCCCGTATTTAGACTCTGTATATTCAACTAAATAAGACTGGCAAGAAAATATGGTACAAGTGGAAACATTCATTGGAAATAGGTTTCATAAAACAAGAAAAAAACCACAAGCAACATAAAAGAAAAAGAGTGATTCTGAAAAAAAAAATCATTCCAGATTTTAGCATCTGTGCAAATGTTAGCATTAGTGCAAAGGATGAACGAAATGAAATGGTCTCACTAGTAGGGCCCCACTGGATGATACAGAGTCCGGTAACTGCTGCTTTCCAGAGTTTCCCGCTGCCTCCATATCCTGGTGTCCCAAGTGGGCTCAGAGGAGAAGGCAGCTGCAGGAACACATGGTCCACCTGAGCCCTGCAGAAACTGAGGAAACGGAGCTGGACATAGTGAAATTTTGAGGAGCAGTACAGGAGTATAAGCACTAAATGAATTTAGTGAGTTTACACTGCAGAGAAGTGGAATTACAAGATGGAACAGAGCTGCTGAGAGAGCACATGACTGATGCAACAGGATGTGAGTACTCAATCCATTAGCCTTGATGGAAAATCTCTAGTATAGGTTTGGGAAGAGGTAGAAGGAGAAAGAGCACTGTTGGGAGGTGAGCAGGGGACAGATCCGTTAGGCACAAATGGCTGGTAATGAAGAATGCTGAAAGCTCACCAGATTGCTCCTCAACCAAGCACTGACCACATGCCGAGGATGCCAGAAGAGAAAAGTGAAGTAGGAAGGAACAGACCCAGCCAGCCACATCACAAAATGACTGGGTATCACAAAATTGTCAGAACAAAGAAGTAGGTCTCTAAGGATGTAATGAGCAAGGGCTGACGCTGGGTGGTAGGGAGCAGGTGGGTATCATGACTGCTGGATGAGAAAAGTGGAATCCTGGAGAATGTTTGCTAACTCTGAGAATACAACTATCCCGTACTCAGCATTTGACACTTTTGAAAACCTCCTATAGTCGATTTTAAAGGTTTAATTTCTCTTTACCATTTACCTAACAGCTCTGCTACTCATTTTCAAATTTCCCTGGATAAACCCTGTTGCAGGTGAGCTTTTTCCCTTACATTCCATAGCAGCTGGAGTTTCTTTGTTTTCCTCCACCTTTTGCTTGTCACATAGCAGCACTTATGAAAAGTGTCCAATCAAATGAGCACTGGAAAAACTATCCTCTCTCCATTGTCCTTTTTAAAAGGTCTCCTCATTGTGCCTTTGATTAGAGATGATCAGGAGATGAAGCTAGGGGAGGGGCTGAGCACACCCTAAAGACATTCAGAACAAAACTCTTTTGACAAACAGTAAGGCTGTGAGCTATTGTGTCTGCAGAGAAAAAAAAAAAAAAAACACAAAAAAACCCAAAAACGTAAAAGCAGATAACTTCCAGTCTGACAGCAAGGATCCAATAATAATAAAAACAAAAGGTGTTCTCCATTATTGTGTTGTGATTATTTTCCACGGGGCCAACTGTTCTACTGATTCACTCGAATACAACTGCCCTGATCTACTCTAACAGAAAATTTGGGCCATAGCGTGACCTTAAATTATAGTCCTAAATACTTGCAAAGTACATAAACTGCACAGGCCACTAAAAGGAGCCAGAGTAGCCGAAGTAATCTGACACATTTCCAGTCTGAGGATTTTTTTTTTTTGCCTTTTGACTTTTTAATTTAAAGAATACCTCCATATTATAATCCTAGCAGCGCTGGTTACACAGCTCTCTTTTTCAAGGTTTCCTTGACACCCCCCCACCCCTGAATTCTTTTTAAATCCTGGCATAATTTGTGGTCAAAACTAAATCCAAATTGAGGCCATCTGGGGAAAGTGGAAAAACCTGAACTCCATCTTGTTGTCTTGAACATCCTATGGTTGCATAATAACAAAATGCCTTTGTTCTCACAACTAAAGTATGCATCAAGAATCAAAGAAGCAAGAAAAAAAGGGAATGTTCCAAGCTATTACTGTAACAATCCAATTACAATGCCTATCAAACTTAACTTCACAGGTTATAGCTCCTAATTGCCTGACAAAAATTGACACTTCAGTCGCAACAGCATAATATAATCAGAGTCCAAATTAAATTTGATCGTGGGCAGAAAACGATGCTATCATTCGGCGGCATGGAAACAGGAGATCAACTAGCATGATATCAAGGATCAGAAATGAAAATTATTCATTAATGGCAATGGTTTTCTGATAATGGAAATGACACAGTTCAGACGGCTTCGTAAAAACACTATTAATTAAAAAGATGATAGACCTAACAAGGCATAGAAACCAGTGGAACCTTTCTCTGTGCTTGTTAAGGTGAAGGATGACAATGTTTAAGAACAGAAGTTTATGCACTTTTGTGAAAAGTATTCCGCTGATTCTGTAGCAAGTTTACTGGTTCTTGCTTAGTGAAGCATCTTTCTCTAGGGTGCTATGTTATAGGGACATAAAAAGTGTCTAAGGCCATAATATGGCATTGTAATAAGCATGAATACTACCAGCTATAAAACAGAAGGGTCCAATTCATAAAAAAAATGCACATGGGATTTTTGCATACTCCCAAGAAAAAAGTGTAGAGAAAACTATTTTATTTCCCTGTGCAAGCAGCTATGTCTCCATTTTACTTTGGAGAAATACAGAGGTGCTTTATGCCGAAGAGGGAGCAAGCCAGAAATCCACTCTCAAAAGTTTCCCTGAGCAAGCAAAGGAAAGGCCAGTGTCTCAGACTGCTGAAGTTCAGACAATGCCTCTGTGTTCCCTACACAGAGCTCCAGATATTACCACAGTAAAAAACTCCAACGCTAAAACAATGCCACAAGCATTGTGTTTGAAATAACCATCTCAAAGGGTTGATCGCTATACCATTGAAACCACTGGGTGCTTATGCCACAGCTGGAACATATCAAACTGCAGTTGCCCACTTTGAGGAAGAAAAGGTCCATTGGCTCCCTAACAATCTTCATGATCTCCTCTCATGCATTATGTTTGGGCTCTACACCCTGCAGGATGGGTCACTGCCCAACACACAAATCTAAAACTACTCTTGAGGACCCTCACCTCTTTCTTCTTCAGTAGCTGAGAGAAGCGAAGAGGCATCCCCTGCTGCCATTCCTTGCCTGATAGGCATCTGCTTTGGAAAGGCACCAGTGTAGGCCTCGGAGACTTCTTGCTGTGGGAAATCAAAGATTCAAAAGCCTGAAAAATAAAGGACTTTCAGAAAGAACAGAAGGGAAGAAGGGGCAAAGATAGGTGCTTCCTTGGAAAAAGATGACTCAAAGCAGATCCTCCTGACCCTAGAATGCAACTACAGTAGGTTTCAGAAAATCAGAGACCCAGGAATAAATTTCACGTTCCTTAGATTGTCTAACTGATGCTCACTCAGATCCAAAATGCATCATTCCAAGCTGTCTTAAAATTTTCATCATCTGATAAGTAACGCCCCTGAAGATCACCTCACTTACAAGGATAAAAAATAAAATAAATAAAACACTCAATACTACTCTGCTTGGAGCAGCTCTAAAAACTGTAAAACATGCAAATAATGGATATACTTTTAATTTTCCTTAACTATTCAATAGTCCTTCTACAGCGTGCACAAAGCTTGGCTGAATTGTCAGCCATTTAAAAAAATAAAGCCTCAGAAGGGCGATGACGTTACCCAAACTGTATATCAGCATTGCACTGTACCTGTTAGAGCTCTAGGGCAGGTCCTCCAGTTTCAGTTTCAGTGCATTTTATTGAAATAGTCTTTAGCCCTTTAAACATGATCATTTAAGACTGATGCAAGGAGTGCTAGAATTCAACACGCAGACAGCTCAGGAGGAGACAGTAATATATTAATGGAGAAAACAGCTACCCTGTAATATCAGCTAGCATGTCATTAAACAATATTGCAGCTACCACATGATTTTTCTCTTGGGTTTTGATAACTTGACCTCATGAAAGGGCATTTATAGATACTTCCAGAAATTTAAAAACACAGTGTATTGCTTATATTTTTATGTGTTTTTTTTTAATTATGTAACAAAGTTCAGAACCAGGAAGAATGAAAAGCAAGGGAAGAAAATAGATACTAGAGTTTGTGTTGGTTTGGGGTGCTTTTTTCAAGTAAATTATTGAATTATATTGCTTATGATGTATTCCGGGCAATGATGTAAACCCCTTTCTGATAAGACTGACACTGTTCAGCAGTGAAAGTGGGCATACTTATCCCCGCAGCAGGGAATTTAACACAGAGGCAGCCAAAAAACAAATCCATTGTGACCACTAATCCTGCAGGGTAAGGTTATAGATTGAGTCACCTAATGGATAAATTCACTCTCTGAATTGTAGCCAATTAAATCCCAGTTATGTTCTTTAAGGAACCCAGGGTCAGATTCACACCCACAGACTCAGTCTTATTAGGAATTTTCTGATTAAAAGTTTTGGCTGCAAGAAATGTCAGTTCATCAACTCTGACAAGTTTTGTGGGCATCCTCTGGTCAAGGGTGGTATTTCAGGTACAAAAGAGAGCCAGAACATCTAGACTAACAGGTCAGCAGTCACGATTCTTTGAGAACTAATAAAAGAGATTCATGTTGCTGTCTCTGCAAGGCCTCGTCCAGGCCACATCAGTGATTCCAGATTACTGAGTCACCTCTTATTCCACCACCTGTCTGTTCATCACAGCCGCCTTTCTTCTGAAAATTTCCAGTGGTCTTGAGTTCATGCTCAACAGCTCAACATCTCACATGGAGCAAAAGCCATTTCCACCTTATCTCTGCTAACAGTGCAAAATCAAAACAACTACCATTCTTTAGTTCAACCCTGGCAACGGGAGGATCATTGTAAAAAAGGATTCACCCCCCTGCATCCCACAGCCGTTGACCTCTGAGGAGTTAACAGGAGGAAAACACTTTGCTCAGGTCGGCCACGGCGGCTAGCAGCCCTCCCTACAGTCTCAGTGCAGATTGTAACTTGTGCTGGGTACAACCTGGAATTTTCCAGCAGCACTCAGCGAACCAGGAAATACACCGCATTAAGAAGAAAAATAAATAATGAAATTAAGCTTAACAGGGTTGCTGGCCCATTTTCAGATCCCCCATTCTAAAACTTGCAAGTATCACCATTAGGCACGGTGCCAAGTCTATTTCCCTGGTGAATTCAGGCTTATGCACCACTCAAGAGGAGTCTGTTAATGACTACAAAGATCCACAGCTGTTTACAGTTTAGACTCAGTGGTGGACCAGGCAATAAGCTTGATCCAACAATGAAGTTGTTGGACTCTCACAGCAAGAGGAGACATTGTGTCAACTATTTGCTTGCTCATAGTGTGAGTGACTACCAGGACAGCTTAGCAGGGCTGTAAGAAACAGGGAAAGGAGGAGGTATGGATTGGAGAGAAGCTGTGCGGGGCCCTGGAAATGAAAGAAGAACTGTATAAAGAAACTGGGCTTAAATAGCTTGCAGAAGCATAAATGAAGAAACAAAATAAATAGGCTGGGGAAGTTCTTTACCACACATCCAAAAAAGAGACAAAATCTATTCAGAAAAATATTTCAAAATCAGAGCTATATTCATTTGTAGAACTCTGCTGTGACATTATTGACTGCAAACTTTTTTTCTTTCTTTTTTTTCGTTGATTGCTTGCTGTGGGGTTTTTTTCTGTGGGAACTTTGTTTTTTTCTGTGAATGAATAAATGAGAGCAACAGCCTTTCACAGTAGGGTCTGGTCTTCAGAAAAATGATAGTGAAGGACAGACAGATTACCAAAAACCTGCAAAAGACTGGTGGAAAGTATAAGAGAGGTTTATATTAAGCTTCTCATTTTTAGACATGGAAGGGAACGTGACGTTAAAAAAAAGATATCTAAGCAGCTATTTGAGGTAAAAATTAAGGGAAGCAGATAGAAAAAGCAAAAACGATCTTATCAGGGGATAAAATCTTTCAACAACAAACCAAAGTAATATGGGTTGAGAGCATCTCTTCTAGCCTCTGTCTAAAAGTCCACTGTCTGCTGACTAGGAACAGATATAATAATCTACTTTAAAAACAAAAAAAGTACTCTTCAAAGAAGGATTCCTAGATACCAAGACCAGCAGCTCTTCACATATTAACAATTGATGAAATTAGAAAGTTTGCCAAAGAGGCACCTTTGCCAATGCTAGATTTTAAAGCATGACCTGACAATGCGTGCTGGTCCAAGTTAGTTTCACTTAGAAGCAGTTCATTTATCGTTAGGGCAGCATTTTCAGCCTTTTCAGCTAAGAGGGTTCCCAGAACTTCCACATCTGGTGCCAAGGGGTTGTTACAAACGTATAGAAAGCATTAAGGACATGTCTGCATGGGTGGGCAGCTGATCAAGTAATTTATTGATTAGCCATATAGTATTAAGTACAAAAATTCAAAGGGAAAGGATGAAACTATTTCTGGTAAGGTGAAACCATCCATATTTACCGAATAGATTATCCACAACAGGAAATGCTTACTTGATTGCTTGATTGCAAAGTCAGGCAGGTCTTCGGCCCCACTGACTTCACTGGAGCAATGACAATTTACCAACGGAAGATCTGTGCCCCAAGGCAATTTCTTAATGCAATGGAAAGCTCTTACATTTATAAAAAGCAGGCCATAGGAAATGCAAACATGAAAAATCTTTTATTCAGCTGCTTTTCTCACATACAAGATTTTCTAATACACACAGCTCCAAAAAGCAGGAAGAGAAAATAGTAGAAATGTGTAAACTCATGAAGTTCCGTTTCGAACAGAACTCTTATTTCTGACTCATGTGAGAAGCGCACCTAGAGTACAAAATGGGGAGCAGAATAGCTACCCTTTCAGCTTTCCTTGACTTGCTGCCTGCCTGAGCCCTTGAGCACTCAAGACTCGCAGCACAATTTTAGAGTCAGAGCCCTGCCCATCTTCAGCTTTGAAAATTCCCTTTTCATGTATGGAGGCTAAAACTGGATGCCCAGACTATAGCGTGCGTGCCTGTGAACCACCCTCTGACAACATACCACTCTGCCCTCTGCCACTGAACCGTCACCAGAGAAGATAAAGGGATTTCTGTGATCTTCCAGCTCTTCCTAATTCAGGCTGATGTCAGAGAGTGAAGAAATGTCTCTGCGTGACACCTGCTTATGTATTTTCTGGGGAGACTGCAATCTAAATATTGGCAGCCAATAAGAATGGGAATACTATACCATGCCATAAAACACTGTTCGCCATGAAGTACTGCCCAAGGCAGTTATTATTAAGCAGGTGGAGGTCAAAAAAACAAAAGGCAAAGATCTTTTCCATAAATGTATCATATTTGAAAGCCCAGGCCTCATGGACCAAAGTATTGCATGGCTACACAGTTTCTCCCCGTTCCTTCACCCTCATTTTACATTCAGTGTCTTCAAGGGTTCAAAAAACTCTTTCAGTATCAACTAAGTCAGATCAAAGTAAATGCATAATATGCATGAACAGGTCCACTTTGTATAGTATTAACAATGTAATTTCTGTCAGAAAAATGAAATTAAGAATGTAAAAAAAATTAAGATGTGATTAAAAGCAAAAGCAAAAGATGTCTGGACTTTGGAGGGAGGTTACTGTAACAGACAAGGTTTTTTGTCACTCTACTCAACCCTCTTTATAGCCCCCTGCTACAATAGCATCTTGGATTGCAGCTACTGATCTCTATTGATACCTAAGGGATGAAACCTGCAGATGGTCCCCATTTCAATTTTTTTTTCTATATCCATTTAAGATGTCATTTATACTCCCCGACAAAAGGAAACTATGTTTTCTGTAGACTCTTCCCTATCTCAGACTTAGTTAAAGTGCGAGTCACAACACTTAGGCCCTTTCCTCCTACCCATTTTTACCTGTACACAGTATAGTAGAAGCAGCTATTGCAGTGAGTGCATGTCCCTGTGTCAGGTTGTAGGATATCATACGATCTAACAAAACCTGCTAACAATGTAAATGTGCTATGATTCATCAATTAGCTGGAGAAATACTGCTTATTTATTTATTTCAAAAATAAATAGGTACTTCCCCATGGCTAAGATATCATTCTGCAATGCATAGGAGTTTGCTGCTATCTGCAGGTAAAATACTCTATTACTGAGGAAAAATCTGAAAAGGAAGCCAAGCATTTAGCTTCTGTTTTTAATTGCAGCTTCACACAATTCCATGTAAAAACTCCAGGTCTAGGCATGATGAATGAAAATATAGACCCTTCGCATGGCGCTGAGAGGAATGTTTTCTCTCTAATACGACAAGCTGTAGACACACCACTCTCAGGATGTTTTGCTACCACGATCTGCTGGTCACTATGGGCAGGATCAAGCTTTTACGCACCCACCCAGGGCAACTCTGAGACCCTCCAGCTGTTGCAGAAGCAGAGAACTCCTGGGACATAAGAGTGTCCTTCTGACGCCCAACAGCCCTCAGAGGTCCTCTGAGCTGCAACAGTATGACAAGTGGATGGGACACAGAGCTGGTTCCACAAATGCCAAAGCTTTCAGGGAGGCTGCAGACTTTATCAGGAAAGGCAGTTCAAAAGGGTTAGAGGCAAATTGTGATTTGCCCCTCCGTTCGCACGGCAGGCCTAGAAAGCCAGCTGTCATACAGACCATCCCTCATAATCCTCCACTCCACTCACTCCACTGCATGGCATGGTAGCATTTGCTTCTTTTCCTTTTTTCTTATGTTTTTATTTTTAATCCTCACTTTGTCCTATAAGCATGGAATGAACTGAAATACATTAAACACTCTGAAGGAGAATTGTTATTGAATTTTCCTCACTTTAAAAGTCAGAAGCAGACAAAAGATTCTGCACGTGCTTTACAGAGCTCACTATGTAAGAATACCACCTCCAAAGTGTAAAATATGTTGCAAATAATTTCTAGTTTTATAGTTATGCTGCTACAGCACTTTACCTACTACAAAAAGTGTGCTAGGAATATTAGTTTAATTCCTTGAGAATACTTTGGATGACACACCTTGTCTTTATCTTGAGCCCAAAACGGATTAAGATTTGTTTCAAATGCAGCAAGACAGTTTTGACTAGTCTGTGGATAGAAAGATGGACATGATAGAAGTCGTTAAGCAACACTTAATCAAGCAAGATCATATTGGAGGAGTCATTACAGGAAATACTGACTCCAGGAAATGACATGTCCCACATTATCTCATCAAAGTTTAGATATTCACCTTGCAGTTTTGCAGTGCTGTGTTGCAGAGCCACAGTGCAGGTCTCCAGCTTGCTATCAAACACACATCTCCAAGGCTCTGATCAACAATCAAAGTCACTGGTGTTAAACTTTTCCCACCCCACCATTTTCTCAGTGTGGCATCAATTTAAGAAAAGCTGACATAACTTTTGGGTTGTTTTCAGAGAAGAGTTTCAATGTGAGCCAATTTCAGCTTTTGGGTAAGAGGTGGGCACCAGCACCACAAAGGGAATATATAAGAACACAATAGAACAAAAATTATAAAATATCCATCACTAAAGATTCTCCTTTTAACCTTTAAGTGTAGTCAAAACCTAATGACTTGCTAATTACCAGGAGTTTAATGATGCCTCTAAGCAGAGGTTGTACTGCAGGGCACAGTGTCCATGAACCTCTAGGATCTGGGGTCACTTCACGACTTCAGCCTGCAGTGAATTCTTCTCTTCTCCAAACCGGCTTCTAAGAAAGCTTTCAACCCACCCACCCCCCTCCCCATTGTTGCTACCAACAGTGAAGGAAACAATTTTGAACTCTGGCGTAGGCTGGGCTCCAGATGGCTGCCAGCTTTTTAAGCGCTGAGTTGACTAACCTTGCTCAAAGCAGGTCTATAGAACACAGTGCTTCAAATATCAGTGTCTGCTGGGATTGCATCTATATATGTGGAGTCCCACGGTTCCTATCACTAGCGTAGTTGAATGAGTGAATCAGGAGCAAGAAGGATAAAATTGAGGAAAATGCATGAGACCTCTCCCTCTCTGATGTTGAATCAGCCCGTTAAACAGCAGGGAGCAGCTGAGCATAGATTTTCGTTGAGCTTGCTGACCACTAAATGCAAATGAATACAATCCAGGCCGAGCCTGAGGCTGGGAAAGACCAAGAGGTTGGCTTCCATGTGGAGATGAAAAGGACTGTCCTGAATTCAGCCCAGGTCAAAGAACTGATTCAGGATGGAGCAGACAAAGTTATTCCTCCTCAGAGCCATTTTGTGAAAAGAGAAACCATGGGCAACGACTAAAATTCAAACACTTGATTATGATATTTATAATTGTTCTTATGGATTGACAACAATAAAAGCACCAGCCAAACCATCCCGGAATGGAGTCACCCACTTTCTGAGAATAATATTTATGGGGACAGTTTGATGCTGTTTCCCTGGAGTCTGTCAGTCTGACCTCAGACACAAATAAAGTCTTTTCAAATGTAAGGAAATAGCTCTTGGATATGTAATATCTGATGCAAAGAGAAAAAGCGCCATCTTCATCCCTAGCCACAGGAAAGCCTGTTTTCTTTGGTTCTTGGCCCATATGAGAGTTAGTGCATGAAATATAAATTGCTTCTCAACATTTAAGTTTGGTAGAGCCAATTAATACTGCCTTCTCAACATGGGCTTGAAGGTTATTTCAATTAAATCCTCTGTACGAAAGTAGTTGCTGCACACTGGATTTCTTGGTATTTCTGAGAGGCTGTCCTCAGTGGGTAGTTTAAGTTCTGCAGTGCATCCATCTCTCCCTTTGATTATTGCAACCTCCCTCTCCCTCCCTGGTATCTGTGTCACCCTCCTGTAGGCCATCTGAACACTGCTGCCAAACAGATGGCCCGCACACTCTCTCACATCAGCTCACTGTTCTGTTCAGATCTCTCGGTCGGTTCCTAGTGATCCATCACCTTGTTCCATATTTTCGTCCCGTTCCTCCAGGCTCATCTCTTCCATCTTTGACCAAAATAACACGTTCTGTTTCTGTTCTGAGACACTACAGACTTTCTGAAGGATAACCGACTACCGTTCCAGTAAGAAGAGGGAAATTTTGTATTTAAAAAAAGAATAAAACAGGAGTAGGAAGTCATTCAGGAGGCCACAGGACTGAAACAATTTTCTCCATATTTCTGTAAGGCTTTCTAAAGTCATGCTGATTCAAGCAGCTCCTTGAGACAAGGAAAACAAGGACCTGATGCTCTGCCACTACCAGAAAATCTTGAACCCAGAGTAAAGGACACCTCATTTTTAACTTCCTCTAAAGGCTCAGCATTTCTGCAAAGTCCACAGAAGTTGTCCTCATTCTGATTTCCCTTACATTTACTATATGGTTTCACTTTACTGAGGAAAATAAATTATCTTCTTGTCAGGATGCTATCCTGGCTTTCAGCTCTCTGCTGTCCTGCTGATTTCCACTATAAGGTTGGACATTTTGCCTCTCAGTCCATGCTTCAAGTCTCCAGATGTGCTATAGGGATAACTGTGCTCCCCAGTCTCACCAGAACTGTGTGAGGAGGAATACATTCCTGACTGTGAGGTCCTCAGGCTCTGCCATGGCAGTAGGGAGAAAGGTGGCACGTGGAAGTATTGCAGAGAGAATAAATGCCTTTCCTACCTTGCGTTGCTGCAGCCAAAGTGTAACTATGGTAGGCACCCTCAGATAAAAGAAGGCTGAATGTGTCTCACAATTACAGATGTCTAGAACTGAGGTGGTTCTCCAGTCAGAGGAAGGAATTAGATACTTTCCACGTACAATTCATGCAGCCTCTTTTAGGTATTCATGTCGCACTTTACTTCTCTCCACACACAAGTCAGGGAGTCTGTTAGCTTGCAAAGTTTGGGAGACAGTGAAGACATTCAATGACTTGTATCTGGTCCCTTGGAATAAGTGGTATGAGAAAGCACAAAGAGTATATGTCACATACTAAACATATTTTGAAAAATATATAAAGAACATCAAGGGAGCAAATATTTCAGACATTCATCTCTATATTCCAGTCATTCACCTCACCCTTTAGGAGGGATCTTTAAGATCCTCCTCCTACCACACCAACTGGATCTTCCTTTTATCTATTGATGTGTCAGGAATACTAACGCTATGTCATAGTTGCTTACCTGCATACAAATGTGTCCTACAACCATGATGCAGAACAAACAAACTTTCTTCTATAATTCTTCAGCAGGCTCTAGTTTGCTATGTACAGCAGTTACCATGTTCTTGGATGATGAAGTTAAGCAACAGACTGTCTTTCAACCTTTTACCTTAACTAAAATTGCAATATTCATATACAGAGTACATCACAGAAATCATCAATAATGTGCTAGGTATTACTGTGTAGTGAATGGGATACCTTTGAGACACATCAGATCTGTCACATGCAAGGTGATGAATTTCTCTGCAATAATTAGCTGGATGTTGGAAAATCTGATCCATTTTTCAGAGTCCTCAAATCAAGTCTAGACAGAAAAAAAAGGCATCTCTGGGAAAAATGTCCTCCAATTTACAGCCCAGTACATCTGAAACTATAATCCTTGGCGCATCCGGCATACACAGGACACTAGGTCGTGAACTTCATCGGTATGCGTTATTAAGTATCTCCTGGTGAGATGGATCTAGATTTCTTGAAGGAAACTTCAGACAGTCCACCAGACAATTTTGAGTACTGAAGGTGGAATGATGGGACTCTGTCTGTTCAGGTTGAGCTACATGGGGGTGTGTAGGTCTCAGAATTCTGTATTTGTTGTTGACTATTTTTCTCATGAATTGCTTTTCATTTTAAGAGTATCTTAATTTCTCTCAATGTGCAGAAAACACTTTTAGGAACCTGTTTTTCCCACACTGCCTCAAACCTCCTTTGGAAAAAGAAATCACCATCAAATAGGGGACCTCCATCCAATCTTTTTGATGGTACGTCTGCACACCCACTTTGTAGAGCTGTAAGCGAACATATAAGTTTCAAGAAAATGTGAATTCTAAATCTTTGTCTCGCTTTTTTCTTCATTTACCTCAGCGGTCTATTTCGCTCTTAAACCACATGAGAACAAGTGTGACCACTGAAGATGGGAGCTTGGTGAGGTGTAGATATTGTGCCTTAAACAAAGATAACACTAATGAATTCACATTCAACCTTTTCAGCCCAGTGATAGAAAAAGATTTTCAGTCACTTTAGCCTGAGCTACATTTGCACTCAGGGTCACCTAAAGAAAAGGACAACACATTCATCTTTATCCTCCTTGAGTTGTGGAACCACTCAGATAATCTATAGTGAGTTACAAAGTGAAATTAAATACCTTAAAATGCCATCTATCTGATCCCCAATTAAAACATAATCTTTTTAAAGCTGTCAATAGCTGCTGACCAGAATCAATAAGGGGAAGATTATGACTGGCACTTCTCCAGTGATCTGCAGGCAGACAGGAAATACATTGCTGTTGTCAGGTCATCAGGAAAAGGGGAAAACTGGACCCCAAGCAGAACTACATCATAGACAAGTGGAATATGAGATCCTCTGCAATGATCCTGCTGTGCGGTTTTGGGGTTCATTGGTTTATTTTTTTGGTTTTTTTTGTGTGGTTTTTTTTTTTAACTAAGAAAGGAAGGAATGTGATACATGCGAAGGTTTTAAAGAAATAACCCTGGAGTCTTAAAATCATGAATCTTTAGAAAAGTATTTGTAAAAGAAGTTTTACTTTGATCCTTCTATATATATACACTGAAGTTCCTGAGTCAGATTCAGCCAGTGTCTTAAGAATTTGAGGCATACTTCCTTTTCATTTGCATTTAAGAAATATAAGCTTACACTTACCTAAGTAGATCCTGGATATTCCTCATCATCGCTACAGGAGTTAAAGTTTTAACTATCTAAATCTAGTGTTTGACATCAGTGACGCAAATGATCCCTACTACAGCATGTAAGCTTAGGGTAAGAGGCCTAAACTACTTCTTTTCCTTCTGACCTACATTAGGATTGCTTTTATTTCTAGGCCAGATTGGAAAGTTCAGGATAAAAAACTGTTTCCCGGTGTGCAGAGGGCTTAGTAGCCTTTCTACCCACAAGCTGTTGCTTTCCTCCAGCCTTCCACAGTACAGATTGTGGCACAAATGCTCCAACCTGCCTGTGAAGCTAGAGCAGTCAGAGCAATACACTTATTGTACTGACAAAAAAATCACCAGAGCACTACCTCTAAAGAAAATTCTTTCAACGCAACCCATAACTGGTGTTAAGTTGTTCAACAGCCCTTACAACTAGATGCTGAAGAGTGGCTCGTACATGTGAATTCTCCTCCTCCTGCTGCAAAAGCCATGAAGTAAGCTCCAGTCCCACAAAGAAAGGCTACTGCAACGATTCAAGCTTACCTAGACCTTAGGCAAGGGGGTCCCAAGTACTTGCTCTGACAGAGTGTCTGTGAAACACTAAATCATTTCATCCCTACGCATCACTTCCTATCTGCAGAAAAGTGCGTGACAAGTCTTCCATGCCTCTGCTGATCTGGGGAGAAGCACAAGAAGCATTCAAAAGGTGGACTTGATAAGCACCTAAAATCAACAGAAGCAAAGCTGGGGCCTGAAACTGTTTACGTGAGAAAACACATAAGGGATCGTAGCACAAATGTAATATGCTGAAACAGCACTTTTAGGTGCTGCTTGCTTTTAAGTGGGTTGATGAACGACATATATGACTTTTCTCTCTGTTATCCATCGTTTAAATATAAGCTTTAAAATTACCAGCTTTGTTGCAAACCTTTGTGATATTTTACAAATAATCCGGGCAAGAAGATCTCTTTGCAGCTAAAACAGCCCATTCTAAAGTTACTTTCTCCAAAACCCTTGTGAACCACAATATGTAGTTGTATTTTCCTGACCCCAGGAAAACTGACACGGAAGCATGCGTAGCATCTCAAAACACAATGGCAAACGTGCCAGCGTAAAATTGCTGAAATCAGTCTGGCCCTGTTCTTTTTATAGGTGTGGTTTGGACCCCTGCGGATTTGCATATTCCCCTGCAGATTTCTCAGATATTGGTCCCTTCTGTTACTTATTGGATGGCATTATGACAGAACTGTTTTGTTCAGAGCATAACTTTTCTGTCTCATTAGAACAGCAGAGACAAGGCTTCCTACACAATGACCGCACTGCATCGACAATTAGTAGCTCCTCTCTACTCGTTCGTTAGTAGTACAGAAAATGCTGCTGAAACCACACAAAACTGCATCTGGACAAGGGCAGTTTCAAAACTAACTCTTCCTACTCATAAATCACGTGCAAATAATCTAGTTATTCCAAAGTTAGAGTTGTCAGCACTCAACTAGCAGAACATGCAACACCATGATCGCTACCAAACCTCATACAGAACCTACAAAAGAAAAAAAAAGAAAAACTGCTAAATGCTGTTCACTACCATATTTAATAATTCCATTCTTTTCTGTGTTTTCTACTGCCATCTTTGCCAAACTTTACATTCAAAAGTAAGTTTCCATCCTCTGAGAATAAGGTCCTTTATTTGGAGGCAACAGCTTCCAAGACTGCTACATATGACAAATAATCACTGAAATCACACTGAACCTAGACAAACTGACTAGAAACAGACTTTGGAATCAGACTGTTTCTTAAAAGAAGAAAAATAGATCTTTCTCATTTTTCTTGATCAGAGGAAAACAACGGTAAGAAGTAAAACAATAATATTCCAAAATGGTTCAAAATTCATCTTTCGACTTATAGTGATGTTCATACCAGAAGGTCAGAAAACATCCACAACAGGCCTATTCCATAGAAAGTAGAGGGGTCTGGTGAAGAGAAAAATAATCAGGCCCAGGAAAAGCAAGAAAGTTGCTTCCAGATTATTTTCAAAGTCTAACTTTAGCCTCCCAGGTTTGAAAATGTTGGCATATGCATAAAGGAAATTCTTGTCCTGTGTTTGAATGTGGGGTATCTTACATTGTGTTTCAAGCAGTATTTTAATGGTTCATCAATACATTATTAATTGCAACAAACAAAACAAACAAAAAAAAATAAATTTTTAAAAAGCCAGCTGTAAACAGCTGCAACCTCTTGTTCTCCTTAATCATTTAATTCCATACACCTATATTGAAATTGCACGCTATGCCTTAGCAGGGCATTGTCACAGCAAAACACTTGAATGCTGATATCGTGCTAGGTCAAGAGTTAAGTAAGTTCATTCCACCCCTGCTATTTTGTGTTTTAAAGCAGTCCTTACTCTAGGCAGACTCTCTCTGTTATTATTACTTCTTGAATGATAAGAGCTGGGATTGACCTTCAAAAGAGATTTAAATGGCCTTATCCGAAAAACAGTCTGTGAACATCTACAAACTAATGTGCTGCCTTTACACCTCCTTTCTCAGAGAGGAGGTGTAAAGGCAGCACATCAAAGTCAGCAAGGAACTTACAATAATGGATTTCAAAGTCAAAAATCTAATGCAAATCTAAGTATTTGCTTATAGGCTCTTTGAAGTCTTGACAGATTAAGTTTAGAAGTATTTTCATAGATGGTATCTACATAATCTAATAGAGATGATTTCAGGAACTGAGTAGATGTTTCCAGTAGATGTTTAGATTATGGAACACCATTTTCAATAACATTAATAAAGAATACATTTTTGTTTAATTTCTTTTAAGTTTATAGCACAATACTGAGCAGTTATAAATGATATTCTGCATCTGTGGAACGGTTTTTATCTCAATAGAAAAAAATGGCAGATGCACAGGATAAAGGAGTTCCATCTCTGTTACGCTTATATAATATAATTGACTTTGTTAAAGGACATTTAGGTGTTGTTTGATTTACATCCTGTGTCAGCTTAATGCATCAACCACGTAAGGTTCCACTTGTTTAAATATTTCATTTTAAAAGGTGCAGTAAGCTCATAACTTCACCAACATCCACTCTTCCCTGACTAAAATGGATTCTCCAGTTTAATCTATCACAGTAGAAGTAAATGAAGACTTCACCCTTTCCCTTGACAGAGGAACTGAGGCTGTCATATTACTTATTACCATCAGAGTTGAAGAAGGTACTGGTAAAAGTGTGACAGTAATTATATGACATTTTTCCTTTAAAAAGAAAAAGTGTAAAATAAGACTTAAAACATAAAAATGGAAAAAAGCCCTACAACAGTAATGCTTGTATTGCTTATTGAAACCATTCTCTACTACTACTTTTGATATAATTTTTCTTTTAAGTAAAATAAATAAATAAATAAATAAATAAATAAAGTGTTTGGGTTTTTTCCAGGTTCAGTTTGATTTATGTTCATTTGTTAACATATTATCAGAGCAATTTTTTTCAAATTAGATACACTTACAGCTGTTGGAGTTACTTAAAATGTTTTTGTAGACCTGGTCTTGCACCAGTGCTGTCAAGAGAGTGGCCACGGGGTTCTTTGTTGCTGGCTGAGGCCAAACCACAACAGTCCTTTCTGGAGCCCAATGATGGGCAACAAAGAACCCCGCGGCCACTCTCTCAACCCCCTCACAGCCATGGGGAAGAATCGGAAGAAAAAGGCAAAACTCATGAGTTAAGACAAAGGCAGTTTAACAGAACAGCGAAGGGAAGAGGAAACACCAACTAACATGGATAGAGGAACGGCACCACCACTCTCCGACCAGACCCAGGATGCCCCACCTGGCTCTAAGCAGTGAATTCCCACTCCCTCCCCGGCAGCTCCCAGCTATAGCTCACATGGGAGGAATACCTGTGTCCCTGAAGGAGCCTGGGGAAAATTAACCCTATCCCTGCCGGAACCAAGACAACCAGAAAAATTTTCCTGGTTCCAGCATGCCAGAAAAAACCTCCTAGTGTGTGCACGCTTAAATATCTAGGTAGAAGGGGTTTTTTGCTGGTATATTTTTATTTTATTAGAGCTTTTGCTAGCAATATTACAAATGAATAAATAAATAAATAAATGGAAAATAATCTTAACCAGCATAGCTTTCCAAGAAATCACTGGCATAAACTGAACTTGTTTATACATTTTCTTACTCTGTACCCACACAATCTCATGAGGATACCTACTATAAATTATAAATCAGCTCTAAGTAATACTGGGCATTTTAAAACAAACTTTGCAGTCTCAGCTCTCAAATATTTTCAGAAAGAGCAAATATGTCACCCCACCTTTCTGAACATGGGTAAATTGAGGCTCAGAGATTGTGTGTTCTGAACCAACGAACGTAGAGACTCCAGAGAGAAGAACAAAACAACTTGGAGATCCCACCTTCTCTCTTGGTAGATTTTTCTTCAATCTGCAGATGGGTAAAATTACACAAGATACAGGACACTACAAATTCAAGTCCTCAGTCTCTTGTATGCAGACTATCAGACAACACAGTGATGCTGCTTTTCTTTGAGCTTTACATGGATTTTTTCTTATATACCCAGGAAAAGTGGAGCAGACAAATGCGACTGTAGTCTTTGGCATATCTCACAATTATATTATAAAGTTACTTAATACCTGCAAAGGTTTGGAAGTGTTGTGCCAAATATTATCAAGATGTGGGCTTGAACAGAAACATCTGTTCTAAACTATATATACCCAGGGAGCTTGACTGGTTCCTATAACAAAGTATACAGAGAAAGATTTTAAAACTGAAGTGATGTTAAATTCTGACTTGGTTTCTGGACGGGCCTTCCTTCAGTCTGAGGAATTAAACTACCTAAACAAGCAAACAAGCTATTTTGCATTTCTAAATTGCAAAATTATCTTGACTAAACTCTAACCACAAAGAGATAATATACTTTGTTCATCATGCTGCCTGATTCTTTGAGTCCAAACTAGAATATACATGAATATATTTCTTTCCCTCTTTCTTTCCTAGTAGGTGCTTATAAGCCAGAGTGGATTGAAACAGAGATCTAGGATTTTTACCTTTCACAGTCTGGGTGACTGGAATAAATCATTTCATATCTCCCTTCTCTAGTTTTCTGTCTTTAAAATGGAGATGATGACATTGGGTTCTGCATCTCTGTGATCCACAGATGTTTCTCCATGTAAGTTGGTATTATTCAATATTCTGTCTTGGTACATTGGTTCGTTTTTCTGTTGGCACTGATCTCCAGTTATTTCACAACTTCTGTGTTAGGTTACATGCATACCAGCCTGCACAAAGTGCTCTAGCTAGACCACGCTTGCTTCCGGATTGATTACGTGTATGCAAAGGTTCACAGCAACCCCCTTCTCTCCCTGGGGATCAAGTGAAACCGCAGGGTTATACCAGTGCCCTAAGTGGAGTCACACGCACCCTCACAGTGGGGATGAGGGATTTAAAACACCAAGTCATGTTAGGTACCATTGCCCTAGAGTGCTTGTTTTTCTTTAATGAATTCATCCTTTTGAGCTATTTTAGGGGGAAAAAAACAAACCTTTCTTCTACATGCTTGTGTTAGTTTTACTTTTGAGGTGTGATCAAAGTAAGTCCTGGCCGTGTAATCATTTAATGCATTTTGGCTGCAGTTTCAGCCTCCTTTGAAATTTATCCCTTTTCTCTTGCCTATGACAGCCAAACTTTACCTCCAGGTAGTAGAGGAGGCTTACAAACTCTTTTATATCTCACATCTGCTTTCAGCCCATTAATCACCCAGATTGTAGACAGCTTCTTCCCTCTCTTATAGAGTGTGACTTTGTCTAGACTAGGAATTAAAGGGTGTATTTTAACATGGTCTAGCTAACATGTTTAAATGTGGACCAGGCTGTGTATCCTTTAACTTATGTTCAGCCAGGCAATTTAAACACTTAAGAAGAAAACATGCTTCAACATGACAAGTTTAGCACGTGCCAAAAGATGCTCTACCTTGTTTAAATTACAGGTAAAATCTTGGCCCTTACAAAGTCAACATAAACTTGTTATTGACTTCAAATGACCCGGAATTTCCCCTGTAACTTTAAGGATACATTAAGCAGAACAACTTGGGTAAGAGAACCTACTTCTTACTACAGCTCTGATTTAGGAGCTCAGAAGAATTACAGTATGATTCCACATCTTTAGGGACCCAACTCCTTTACCACTGTGGCCCAGCTCCACAGCGATATTGAACCAGAGCTTCTAGCTGCAGAAGCTCAAAAGTAAAACAATAACCAGCCTGCCAAGTATCATGTCACAAGTAGCAGACAATTTACCTCTTAACATTAATTGCAGAAGGTCTACCAATTGTACTCACACTCCCGGCTGCTTATTTCCACCTTTCTCCAAAGATTTTCATTCAGCTGGGATAGATGTCTTCTCCATCATGAGTAGCCCTGCCATCCACGGTCTCTCCCCAGGCTCCAGTGCTCGTTTTCACATCCCAACCTGGCACTCACTCAACTGTCATGAGTACTGAACCAGCCATTTGTAGTGCTGTGCTCTCACTTTGGGTGCTGAAACCTCTAGCAGAGGAGACCTAATATGGGGGAGGAAGTTCTTTGTGTTTTTCAAATCAATTAGTTCTTGGGCAAACAAAGCAAAGTTAACACTACTCATTTATTAACCAGGTTCTGAAGGGATGTAACAGAGTGACAGACAAACAGCAATAGATGAAGGACCAAGGAAAAGGGAAGAAAACTGTGATGGAAGAGACAGACAGGCTTTTGTGTATGGAGACCTTCTCACCAGGAGCATGCAAAGCACTTGAATCAAAGCCTCACACATAGACAGAAACAGTCAGTTAATACGGGGATGTATTCCTTTCCTGGAGTTTGAAGTTTTAAAAGTTAATTAGGGTTGATGGAGATTTGGCTCCTGCCAGTCTTTACCTCCTAAGAGGGATAAGGCCAGCATCACCTCTGTTCTCTGATTTTGGAAGAAAGCATTTTGTTTTAAAGTATCCATTTGATTAATAAGTTTTGTATAAATGATTAATAAGCCATCAAAGCCTTTAATATCATTTTAACTTGGGTTTTGTTTACTCTCTATTTGCCATCTAAAAAATGTTTATGCAACATTATGAGGCAATGCATATTTATCAAAGACTGCAGGTTAATGGAGGATGATCAGGAAAGCAGAGAGAAAACATGATTTGCCTATTAAGTTGAATTAGGAGAATTTGGAGTAAAAATGCATGGTAACTGTTACTCAACGTCTGCCAAACCTTAAATCATCATCTTATATCAATGCAGTGCCTTCTGTCCCAAACTACATTGCAAGCTATGAGAGAATCATTTCACATTACCTTCAAAACTCATCCACCTCTTGAGTGCCATATAGTAACTATGCAGCAGCCTTGCACAATGGTTTTGGCTATTAAAATGAACTCAAACACGGAGTGAAACAACAGGCTGAACAACATTAGGCAGAGTGCTGTTAGTCAACGGGAACATAATCAAGACATAAGGTTATATACTGGTATTTTTTTAAAAAATTACACTATTTATAATGCCCCACAAATGGCCATGCTATGAACAAAGGGGACTTAATGAAAGGCAGTACAGGAACGCCACACTGCAGGCTCACAGTGCACTTCCCCCGACTCGCGTTTTACACTTTGCACCTTGTCTCACAGGTGCTGTGGCATGGCTGGGTAGAGATACACCAGCAGCAACCAGGAAGACGTTATAAGGACAGCATTCCCTGCCAAGTGGAGCTACACTCACTCTTTTTTGTTGTTTTTTGATTTTCCACGTATAATGAATTTCATGGAAGGTAATATCTGCACTGAAGAAAGAAGTCATAAAACTATGTTAATGTGACCTTGAAGCTTAAGTCTGAGGCATACCAGATTCCGAAGCAGTGTCCATCATTTTAAAAATTCACCTTCATGCTAAGTTAATGAAATTACAGTCTTTCCATATAAGACTCTGATCCACAATGCCAGCACAGACAACATGCAGGCCTTTTTGATTACCTCTCATTGCTGTTAAGCTGTACCTCAGAAGGAACTTTCCTATGGTTTACATATGCCTGTCAAACCGTCATGGTCTAACAGCTCCAGAAATCCAAAGATCAATCTCTGAGACTGTGCTAAAACTCCATAGTGACTCGACCCTGAACTTTGCCACAAGCTTGCCCTTTCCTGCTCTGTTCCTTCTCACCCACCCAGAACACATGCATCAAATTAACAAGGAATGGAACGTTTCATTAGTTTCGTTCAGTTCTGTGGCTTAGCAAATTTAGTGTATGTTGCTGGACTGGGAGGATCAAGTTTTAACATATTCCGCAGTCTTGATCTATATGAAAGCATAATTGCTCTATTCATTCTCATGGAAGTAAGACTGCAAGTAGTATAAGCACTTGGGAGATTTCAAGGGAGTATTTATCTACACTCACCTCACTACAGGGCAAATGGGTCTCTAAAGTTTTGTTCTTAAAGCACATAGTCTCTGGGCACGTTTCACCATCATGATTGGTGGTCATGATGGGGACTTTCAACTAGTGTTCTCCCATATGAAGTATATAATCCAATTGTAGAATAAAGGAAATCGGGTACTCTTCACCAGAAGAAAATCTGACAAGTTGAGTACACAGTTTACCTTTACATTAATACAAGTAGGAATTAAGCATTTTGTGTGTTAGATGATTATGTTCTGGAACTTAGAGGGTAATTGCAGCAAATACAATGGACTTTAACGTAGTAAAAAGACCTGATGAGAGTCATCACTTCAACTACAGTCCTTTGTTTACAGCCTGAAAATGAAGACTGCAGACAGAGATGGGAGACTTCAATGTCAACTGGAATTATTTAGGATTTATCATGGGGTAAAAGAGCTCAGAATCTCGGCCCACTGAATGTTGTCGTGAAACAAGTTCAGGGAAAACAACAGAAGAGCACAATGCAATAATAAAATATATTCACACTGAATCAGAGGCTGTCTCTTGTAGGACAAAGATTAATGTATCATCAAATCAATTCATTTTTTCTTATGAAAAAATGTAGTATGTTTCACTAAAATTATATAATTTAATCTCTGCCCTTTTCCACTGAGAGGGTGCTCAGAAATCTCTGTTCCGCAATACTACAGCCAAAAGCTCAAGCACCTTAAGAAACCACACAACTGCAACAAACTAACAACAAAAATACACTTTTTTATTGGGTTTGACTTACCTTAAGTTTTAAATCAAACTAAAGCAATCAAATTTTTAAAGTCTGATCAGCTGAGAAATAAGGATATTAAATATGATTAAATGTGATTGCATTTGAGTGTAAGGACTGTTCTTCCATTACTGCTTTGATTAAAAAAAGCAATCTGAGCTGTGAGGTAGAAAAGTTAAATGCAGCAGGAAAAAAGAAGAGAGCTTGAAGTTTCTTTCCTTTCTTTTTCAATATATATTATATGTTGTATGGGAAAATAGTATTAACTATGTGCTTTTGCAAAACTGAAAGCACACTGGCAAAGTTTCTGTAACTTAATATTCCTTCATGCTTTTTAATTATAGGAAATATGAAGATGAAAAAAAGGAAGAATAAAAAGTTGTTCTTATGGGACGTCTGGGAACAAGAATAGGAGACACAGTTTCAAATGAAAAGTGGACTGGAAACCTTAGTTCTTAAGCTGGAATTTAATTGGTGCAATATTGGAGTTTAAAGAGTAATAAAGTTTTTGTCCTCGGGTTATGAGAAGAAAATTACCCGTAACATTTTTTTTGGATTATAATATCTTAGCTGCTTCACCAGTCTACCTTTTTCTGGTATTATCATCATTACTACTCTGATCATTTTCTGTGTTTCATACCTTCACCTCCAAGCATTTTGAATGGTGCTGAGAACCCCAGTGAACTCTTCAGATGCGAGGCGGAGATCAGCCACTGATCAAAATGCACTTGAACTGCAGAGTCTTCGGAGCTGTTTTCAGAAAGGCAAAATGTGTTACTCCTTGGAGATGAGATAAATGGCAAAACCAGCACAGATCACTCACTCTCACCTCCTAATTGAAAAGTTGGCTGCTGATCAAGAGCTGGCAGTGACCAGCTCAAGCCATCAGGATGCCAATATATGCTTCGACCTTATTTCTCCACCTCAGAAAAGATCAATCACAAATTAATGTTATATTAGTGAAAGCAAGGACTTTTATTGAAGAGGGAAATCTATATAAATAGCATCCGATGAAATGTTGAAAAACAAGCCAGAGAGAAAACTAGCCTAGACTGGCAGTAGAATAGTGTGCTCACTCAGTACAAGTAAAATAATCTGGAATCTTATCTAAAACATGATAACAAAAATCGTATCTAAAATATGATAACTGGTACATGAAAGGTTCGTTTTGCTTTATCGGGTTTTTTTTTCTGCAGCAGACGTTGCAGTCAGTTTTCTGGTTAAAATATCTATTCTAGATTGCCACTAAGTATTATCTGCACAGGAATACTGTATATTGTCATTGCTCCAAAGCATTGAATGGAAGAAAAATTTCTCAAAAGGATTCCGGTTTTATGATGAAATGGCACCTTAGGATGACTCCAAAGTAGACAGACTTCTTTTTTTGAACTTCTTTGAATAGGCAAAAACTCTGGGAACCACACAAATGAAACATTAGTGTCTGCATCTCTTATTCCTTGCTCTTCTCTCATTTTAAAAAATGTTAAACGCAAACCACTGAACACAATAATGTAACAATACAATGCGACTCCTGGACGTGGACCTCAGGTGGATGTACATGCCTGAACAGGCACTGTCTGCGTATCGATCCTTCCCAGGCTGCACGGAGTGCCTGCCTGCATCTGTACACCAGGCACCCAAGCCTTAGAGACTCAGGGAAGCGACACAAAGAAAATACATTGGTGTGGTCCAAGGACTAGTTTTCAGGCTTGGTGCAAGGAGCTCAAAAGTGTTTATGTAGTTAAGGATGGGGTTTACATACAGAAAAGCTTTTGGGCCAGACATCCGTGCTAAACATTCGTGGATCAGGTAAACCACTCTTAGAACAGCTCTCTCTAAGCTCAACAGTCATTTTTTACCACAGTAAGAAATACAAGGAAGCTAAAGATAACCCCTCTCCACTCATTCACACACGCACGCACATACTTTTGAGTTCCTGCCTTAAACTGAAAAGACATCTAGGGAGGGAGGACAGACCAAAAAAATGTGCAAAACAGTATTTTACAGGCTGGGATACTGAAGGCACTGTCTGACAAGCTTTGGGGATTTATGGCAAGTGCCAAAGAGGTTATTGTTCCCACCTGCCTACTGTCCTTACCAGGCAAAGCCTTTATTCTTCAGCTATTGCCTCTGTTTTTTGGAGACACACACAGACTGGGAATGATGGTGGTTGTGGAGGAGGCAACACTGCCCGTTCAGCTTTCTCTGCTATGGCACCGGGGATTTCTTCAGTCCCCTCAGCAAGTACCACCAGAGCTCATGAGTCACAGCATTAAGACACAGAAATAAGTTGCTGAAGAAACACCTGCTGAGCTTAACAGTGCCGAAGAGCAGCAAGACAATCTCTGGCAGAACTAAAAATAGATGTTGGGTTTTCTAATTCCAAGTCCGGGATCCCATTAAAAATCCACACTTTCCATTACAAGAATGAGAAGAATGATGTATGGTGACAACTCTAGAGTTTCAGCTAAAATTCCTCAAGAACAGGCAGAGTTTTGGAGGTGGCAAGTGATTTACACAATTTTCATTCTTAGACTTGAGCCTAAACCTTTTTAAAATTAAGAAAAAAACCCAATCAACCACCCCCCCTAAAAAAACAACATAAAACCAAGGCACTCCAGGACACTGAAACAGATGGAGCATGCCAGCATTTGCTTCAGCAGGAAAAAAGAAGAGTTTATAATGGAGGCGCTGAAACAAGTTTAATTATAGAAGCATGAATGGCATCCCTATAATAAAACAAACTAAAAAGTCAAACGAACGTCCTTGCCCTTTATTAAAGAGCTGTGTGCATTTGTTCTCTGATATAATGCTATGGAAGCTTACATCCCTATTACTGGTTCTTCTTACACTATCCTGGGTGTTACAAAAAATGCAAAGCTCAGAGGCACAATGCTCTTGTAAAACTGAAGAGCATTTATTTCTCATATTTAAGCCTTGGTTTGCCAGGACAGCCTCACAAGATAAACAGTCTTGTTCTCATAAGGGCCCTGGTACAGCAGGAATTATATTCATTCTAAATTTCAATGCCGTCGTGCTAACATTTCATATGAAGCAGAAAGTACTTCCCCACATATCAGTACGAAAATGTGAAAGACGCCCTGGCTTAATGCTACTTTAAGAGATCAGAATTCATCTTTCAGTGTGTGTATCATTCTCTCAGTAGTATAACAGAGTAAAATCATATTATTGTTTTGTGCCCAGGGAAATAAAAAAGGTATCTCTTTTTCAGCATGCAGAGTAAATTCTGAGTGAATCTTATGATTTAGCAAGAGCGTGGTGCAGGATCTGCTGAAATCAGTGGGATCCTATGTATTGATTTCAGAGGGCTTTCAAAAACGCCCTGTGGTACAAAGACGTTTGTGAATCATTCACTATTAGCTTGAGTTTGTTATCAAACGCTAAAACACTTCATCTGAGAATCCTACAGATTTTATAAACCTCTGCTTGGCTGTGACGGACTTAACATCGTTCCGAATCTCTCCATAATTTACTCAATAAATTGGATAGATCTGATCCAGGACAGAAAAGGAAGACATATGCTAGTATTTGTAACTCAAACCAAATCTCCTTTTACTGTATTATCTATTTTTACCACTACTTTAATATAAGCACCAACATTTCTATTTCAAGTGAAGCATTTGAGAAATCTCTTCCAAATAACATGCCAAACTTCAAAACACCACCTTTGTCAAGAAGCACAGTCACTAAAACATTCACTTGTGGAGCAACTGGGAAGTGTCATTTAGGATCCTTTGCTCCTTTGGTTCTCTGTCTGAGAGCACGAAATCCTACCTTCGGATGCTCACAGCCTAAGACAATGCTGACTTGCAGCTGAGAAAAGCAAGGCAAATATTTTGGGCCCAAAACGAAAGTAAGGAGTTGGCTAGTGGCAAACAAATACAAGTTGCCCCAGGGAAGCCCAGGTGCCACTGATGGCAGCTCCTAGAACAGCCCTGGCTCCGTGCAATGGCAGCACCCCTACGCCAGCAACTTTCCCGAGGGCACAGATGTGGTCCCCAGCTCATTCCTGGTAACATCCTGCCTAAAGCTTTGTGCCCTTTTGTTTACCTTGAACATCCCTCCCATAGGCCAAAAATAATATGACCCTTAACAGAACTATTTCTTCCTGATTAAGGCTGCAACACAAATGGACCAAAGCCAGGAAGTTTAAAATTAAGCTGACACTTTGTCCTTTAATTCTTGCCGTCAAGGAGAAGAGGAAGAAAAAAGAAAATCAGCTTCACAGAATAAGTTCTCCAGCCTTAAGTTTTAATGAAGTTTTGGTGTCCTGTTTTTTAAGGTTTATGTCCCAAACCTATCATTATTCAGTGGGTTGATTTTTTTTTTCTTTTTTAATATTTTTTTGCATTTAACTTCTTTGCTTTTTAAAGTGAAAAGAAGAGAGGCAGAAGTCTTTAATGGAAAGTTCTCCAATGCATATTAATTATCTAAGAGACCAGAATGACTGCTTTGGTTAAATATATATTTATAAAAAATCTTTTTTAAATGTACATTATTTACTAATAGACTAGAACTGTTCTAAACTCAGCCATTCTGTCTAAGCAGGTAAATATATCTTTACAATTTTTAATTAAGTCACATTATTTTAGCTATAGGGGAGAACAGCTCTCCTGACAGGAGTCCATAGCGTGTAGCCCTGCCTTCCCTGTTGAGAGAATTCACGCACAGACATCAGGAATCTGTCACTCTAGGCAAAATTTACACATCTCAGGAGTCACCAAAAATGAGAGTCCGTAATTTGCAAAGATTTAGGGGAAAAGCTCCTTTTCTCATCTGTCACAAAAGATATGTACCTTTAGGTTCATGACTTTGAGTCAGGACTGCAACACCTACTGGCTTCAGTTCTTCGACCAACTTGTGATTTACAATCCCCAGATTCTACTCTGAGTAGGGGCTGACCAGGACAAAAAAAATATAGGACTCCAGCCTTATGTTGAGGGTGGAGGAGGCTTGCAATCCATGACTCAAATTGATCATTTGGTCCACATCATTCCTTCTTCTAACCTCCCAGTTTCCTGGCGTTCAAAATTTTGATCCAGAACATGCTGGTTTTGCATCTATCTACTGCACATCTAACGGTTTGCATCTATCTACTGCACATCTAACGGTTTGCTGGCGAAATTCAAAAGTATCAGCATTGCTTCTGAACGAGTTTTATTTAATCCACATGCCTTCCATGAGACCAAATGAAAACAGAGGGCAAAACCATGGCATTGAGCATTAAAAAAAAATAATGATAAAATCCTGTTTGTCTAGAGAAACAAGTTTGTGTTTTTCTTTGAAAAGTTTGTTAGTCAGACAAATTCAAATTCTACATAAAACTCTTCACAGTTTATTTCCACATTCAAACCCCAAACTACTAGAGGCTTTTGCATAACTTCAGATTTTGTTATGAAGAGTTTACACAGCTCTAATCTGCACATGAAACCCATACTGACGTCAATGGCTGGTTTATGCAGGGATCAAGGGCACCATATGCAGTCAAGATCCCCTCTGCAGATGACCCAAAAGCAGAGTTTTGACCTTACAGGTCATCAGAGAAAGTTAGATGCCAGGTGAGATATTGGTGGCCTAAAAATATTTGCATACAAACCTCAAACAAATGTCCAAAACATAGAATAATCCAAAAATTCTTACATGGGGTTTATATCCATATTATTTCTTTGTACTATCATGCATTTTTTATTTTATTATGAAAACCTGTTTAAGACATAATGTAGGTGAATTTAAAACAGACCCTCAACCTGGTTTCCATCTTTACGCTAGCGATTTCAGTCTGCAAATAATTGTGGCCACAGATTTCACGCCTGCAGTTTTGGGAACAAGTGTTGCCCTTTGGATAGCTTTGTCCATGACCGCCATGAACCAAACATACTCAAAACCACAGGCTCTGAAAGGGGTTTTGAGGCAGAGTTTCACTTTACAGTGTCTCCTTCTAGAAAGAGTGATTCTCAGGTTTAAGGCCAGAACACTGGAAAGGGGATGAAAATATTTTAGACCAATATGCTTTATTCATTCTGATTTTCTTTTGCTAGAAACAGAGAGAATACTTGCACGCACTTCTGAAGTTGTGCTGTTGAAAATACTCTGTTCCACCTGACAGAACACACAGCCCTTTTCCCAGGCATCTTGCAAGACATGGTAAAGAAATACGCTGTCTTCTCCGCCCTTAGAAAACAGGGACCTACTGACGAGTTAATTTTAAAATGTCATCCCCAACCAAAATCCAAGATTCAATCGCACCTTTACGTGGGTGAAGGCAGGACGGAGGATCGAGGCTTAGCGATTGTTCACAGATAGTTTCTACAATAAACTGCAGGTTGAAAAGAGGAGGGGATCAAGATGGGCGTGGACTGTGGAAAAACTGTTATCTGAAAATGAACTTTGCTGCAGATTCTCTCTCAAACTAACTGAGCTCATGATGATATTGTACAAAGCAGAACTGCTTCTGGGTTTTATTCACCAAACACTTTGGGAGATAATTTTGATCAAACTTTTATTTAGGGAAAATACAGTTGGTCCAAACAGACCATAAAATCATAAATGTCCTGTGCTTTCAATGAAACAACAAAAAACCTGCCGTGATCTTGCATTAACTATGAATTAAACCTCCTTGTGATGGAATTTCATTATAACCTGGTCATGTTGTTAGATTAGACTTCACAGTATGACGGCTTGAGTCCAACCCATTGCAACCTTTCTATTGTTATGGGGAATATTCTTCCTGAGTCCAATTTTGAAAGTATAGTAAAAAAGCTTTTTAGTGAGAGAGAAAGAACTTTTCCAGTTCCAAAAAAATACATGTGAAGTTTAATATTATTAACAACTTAAATTTCTATTTAATGTTTTGCACTGTAATGGTTTCCTGACCAAAATAATTACACGTGGCAATGTGAATCAAATGCTTGTTATGTATTATACAATCTCAATTGCAAAATAGAATCTGACCAGCCTTACTGGCTCCTCTGTTATTTAAAAGGGTAAAAAGGAGAGCCCAGCTTAACATATGTAACGATGCTTTGTGTATATCTATCATGTTCTTCTCTTTGTTCCTTTCTAAACTACAGTCTTTACTTTTTCAGTTTTGTGTACTGTTAATTATTTCCAGTGCTTTTAATTTGGAACTTGTTACTATTTTTGCGTGAGAGAAATCTGGCTGTGATCAATGATCGCTTTCCAGATGAGGAGAATTAACCAGTAGAACATATCATAATTGCTTCCTAGTCTTTCAGCATCATCTTCAGGGCAATATGCATCAAAACATTTGGTTTGCTTTATTGCAAACTACAGCACAGTGTATGGAAGGTTATATAGAAGTGTCCACAGTTCCCAAGAATGCAAATCCATATTTAAAACCACCACTGTGAATCAGAAAATGTTCTATTGCTATGTCTACGTGCAAGGGGCAGAGTTAAGGTTGTCTAACAAGCCTGAATTATGACTTCTTTTTTTTAATTCTCAGGTGTTAAACAGTAACATTTCCCTAATTATTTTTTCATAATTCAAAACTTCTTATGAGCATATCAATGGAACTTTTGTGGGTTGGTAAGATGGACGCAGGTAACAAAACAAAGCCAGTATATTGGATTCATCAGAGCAATATTTCCTTTTGTAAATCCTACATCACAGCAATCAGTCTTTACCTGATCCCTTTGCTTACTTGCTTAGCAAAGAATAAACCCAGGACTCAGCACAGTAACCCACCTTCCCTAAAACCACTTCACCGGGTCAGAAAATCCTTCATTTCCCAGCAAAGTTAGCCTACCCTCTCTCTCTCCCTCCCTCAACACATACATGCACAGAGCATGTCCCTCCTTGAGTGCACGTTTTACAAGCTTAGCAAAAAGCCCTACACAAGCTGTACCCAACTACATGGCCAAAGCATGCAATTTCTAAAGGGTCATAATTCAGTCAACTGAAAACTGACTTTTTTCACCTGCAGAAGCGCACCTCGCCAGTTATAGTTGTTTCTGTAGCCTAAGCCAGCTTTCCACTACTACGCGTTTTGCTTAGAAGACAATTCATAAACAAAATAGTCACAAGGATTTTATTTGAATAACCAGAAAGCTGTTTCTCTTCCCTCTTTCCTCAGAGTAGCTCAAATTCCACCTCTCCCCCCACCACATTTTTCTTTTAAACCATCTCAGTACAGGAAAAATTTGGCCCAAGAGGTGCCATTTTCAGAAATTTTCATATGACTGAAAAGGAACAGGGACTAAGCACAGAAGAACAGCATTTTGTTAGCCGTGACTTGACCTGACTTGACAGATTTATATTTTAATGTGGATTTCCTCCCACCAGGGAGATTGTTATGCCCCATAAATCCAATATTCACGGAACTCCAGTATCAGCTAGTAATGTGGGATGAAAAATACTAGTGACAAACACAGTTTGCCTAAGGTATCCGAAAGAGGAACTGAAGTCTTTGGTGTTGGAGAGAACCCAGCCATCCTCTCCGCACAAGCAAACAACCGTCTCTCCCAGCCACAAACTCCCAGCAGCATCTGAGGCTAAAAAGCACATTTAAAATTGACAGGGTTAAGAAATCTGGAAGCCACAGGTACGGGTTGTTATCCACACTTCTGTGGTTAGCAGGCTATTACACCTCTGCAATAGCTTAAGACTGCCAGAATTGAATGCACTTGGGTTCTCCGCTTCCTTGAAGACTCAAGCTTCAGTCTCTCTCTCAAGAGCGAGGTATAAAGAGATTACTAGCAACATCATCTCCTACCTTCTCCTACCCAACCTTGTAAATCTGAGGCTGCCCTTGGTTAAAAAGCACTGATGTTAAATACTAACACTGCTTCTCTCCTTGTGTCTTTCCCACTCTTCGCTTTTCTTTGCAGATTTCAAGGTGATGACAAAAGAGAGAACAGTCTTAGCATTTGTTAATACCCACTTGACCCACAAAAGAAATTCACTAGCATTCGCAGCTTCTAATTTAAAAACCATTAGACCGTTCCGCTTGGCGGACCAGATCTAAATATTCTTAAAGGGGTGGTTTAATTTAATCATTACCTTAACAAGCCCCCTTTTAAAATGATGATCTGCCAAATTCAGGGGATTTGTTTTGGAATCTGATCCAATAACTGGCTTTGTACAAAGAGAAGCATAGCCGCATCTGATTTGGTTCAGAACGGGGTGATAATCATGAAAATTACTTTGCATATTTAATCACTGTGAAAACATGAGTACAAACTACTTTCTAGAGATTACCTTAAAAAAAAAAGCTCCAGGCTTTGCAGCAAGCATGCCAAGTACTTTGATTTACAGAGAATTATTTGGATTTTATAGAAAGCTCAGTGTTTCAAAGACTTCAAGCTACTCAGCCACTGGCAACGAAAAATTTTTAAATAGTAAAAGCAAAAAGTTTTCTGTTGAAAAAAAAAATAAAAAATATGTTGAGACCCATTGCTTTTCTTTTTTTTTTTTTTTTTTTAAGTCTATGTCACTTAACAACCTAGATTTGAAGCAAATACCTTACCCAAAAACCTCTCTGATCCTGTCAAGAGAGCAGAGACACATTCTCTCCAGGTTTGACCTAGCATATTGCTGAACTGCCAGAGGTAGGTCAGAAGCTGGCACGTCGGGGCTGTGATGACTTTCACAAAGTTTGAAATCACAGGGTTTGCTTCAGGACTGCTCACTGGTACCAGTATGCGGGGCTTACGGTGGGAAAAAAAAAACCAAGACCAAAAAATAAGGCACATAAGTGTCATCATCTTGTAGCTTCAGATTCTTATATAGATATCATAGCTGAAGTTCAGCTACACAAAGAGCATTTAGAGACAAATGCCTAGAGAAATTAATTTTCCTCACCTAGATCAGATAGATAAATAAAAGCACACTGACTAGTAGTTAGCAAGGGGTACAAAAGAGACACGTACAGATCCATGACTTGCAAAAATTTCCCAAAGCTGAAGCAACTGGATGCCAGATGAGTATACCACGGTATGTAAAACTAAATTTGCTGCTGAGATAAACAGGCACAGCTCCACTAAATCTATCCAAGTTGCTTCTGCTTAACACTTGAAGTGAATTAGGCCCTACCTTTATAGTCAGTTGCTTTTAAATCCTCGTGCTTCTGATACATCAATGTTTGTAAATAACCTAGCATCTGAGAGCTACAGGGTAGGCAGAATATCTGAGGGATAACAGTCACAGGCATCTTAGATTATGAAGCACGCTATACCCAATACTTGTAGGAAGCACCTCAGAGGTGTTTACCTATCTGCAGCTACCGTGCATGTACAAAACTCATGAAAAAGAGCGCCTAAAGTTTGATATAGAAACTGGTGTAATATGTACATATATATGTACATACAAAATATATACATATCATACGGACTGCTCTACTATGGACATGCATTTTTATATATGTTACACACAGACAAATACATACACATAAAAAAATATATATACACCTGTATCTTTTGCATACTTTTCATATAGAATACATATTCCTCAAAGCATTAGATGTTCCACAGCTTCAGCAGACTAGAGGTTAATGAACAGGCTTTTTCTCACATATGCACAGAACAGATAATTTTCTTTACTGTTCACGATAAGTTGAAGGAGCATTTGAGTGACAGACCAATTTGTCAATCAACTACAAAGTGTTGAGGAAGCTTCCTCTGCATAATTTTACACAGAGAGATCAAATGTGACCTCTGATTGTACAGTGGGTATGGACAGTCAAGGTTACGAAGTCCAAAGGAGTCATGCAAATCAGTTACCTTTTCTGAGTGCCTTGTCTTTCTAGGGTTATCTGTGCACTAAAATAATCACAGGATTTTAAGAGAAAGATGAAAAATCCTTCTTTATTATTTTTACGTGTGTGTGTGTATGCATGTGTAAGGAGGGTGTATGTATGAATTTGTTGTGGAGCTTGAATGTCTGTGTTTTTATTTTATAGCCCGAATTATGTTTTAAGGTCTCAACACAGAGCGCCTGGTTCTGACATCTCACGCAGTTTTTCTTGAAAGCTATGTTTTAATAGCAGCTCCGTTCATTTAATGTTAGCCACTTCAGATGATTTCTTTGCTAAAACCTGAATTATGAAAATCGCTTGTCAATTACCCTGGGTAACTGTGTAAAAGAATTATTGCACATTCACAGTGAAAAGAAAACTTTATTTTCACCACTTTCCAGTAAAAGCTAATTCAGAATAACTCCATTTAACAGTTATTTTATGCTGAAATACTGAATACCTCAGGGAGTCTTTTAGGGATTTTAAAGTCTCTTTATTTATAAATGATTCATGCTGCATTTTCAGAAAAACCTACAATTAGTGTGGGAAGCACAGAGACTCCTTTGGGAAAGGTAAAAAAAAAACCCAACAAAATATACATGCATTATATACAGCCTTTTTATCTATTGTTGTTTTGCAGTGGACTATAAAAAGAAAAGAACTGGAAAAAATGGCTGGGAGATATTTTATCTAACCTTTTAAATATATGCCTCAGTTGACAGTATTTTGTGAAGTAGTTACCCTTATGATTTGTACAGCCCACAAAATTCTTTTAATGCAGGTTTCATTTTGGTTTGCACTTTCCAACCCCAGCTATAAATGAGCAAGCTAGCTAAGAGGAGAAGCTTTCTGTGGTAACACAGAAGGACAAATCTTTCCTTCCGCCAGCCCCTCGTGAGAGTGATGGTCACTAATGTTTCCATACTGTTTGCTGCCTGGAGTGGTGCTATAACTTAAGGGTCTTTTAAACGTTCACGCTGGCAGGCATCAAAGATCACACAGCTTCATTCGCCTTTACAGTGAACCTTTCTGCTCGCTCACACCAGACGACAGATATATATTGTGCTGGTTGCCAGCGCTGCAGGAGCTTACACGTCCCCTCTCCCTGTCACGTGGGTGGGCACGAACGAGCAGGCAAAGGCAATGAGTGGCTCCAGACCCCCAGCACACCCCCCCAGCATCCCCACAGCTTCACCTGTAACGTGGCTGCCCTTCTTGGAGCCGTGGAGTGGTCTGCAGCCTCCCTGCTCCGTGTGCTGGTGTTAAGAGAGTCACAAGATGGCATCATCTTAGGTCATGCCCTTGCATGTCTATATGCCTTAATAAAATTACACTCAGGAAGTGGCAGAGCGGCACGAGGGTTCAAGGCTGGATACTTTACCATTTATATAGCCTCCTCTCAAAGAAAAACCAAAAAACCATGCTTAAATCTTCATTCAATCAGACCTCCTCTGTGTTGGTGAAATGTTTATCATTTCCAATCAGTGTAAACTCTATGAGATAGTTGCACTCCCATGAACTGCAAGGAGTGAACAAGCAAAGCCAAACAGATACTATTGTCTTCAAAGAGACAACAGCTACTTAAATATAGAGGGTCCAGAGAAGGGCGATAATGACTAGATGACCTTTAAAGGTCCCTTCCAACCCAACACATTCTATGATTCTATGTCCCAGATGATCCAAGTTCTGGGTAGCCTGCCGTATGAGGAAAGGCTGAGAGAACTGGGTTTGTTCAGCTTTGAGAAAAGAAGGCTTAGGGGAGACCTTATCACTATGTTCCAGTATTTAGCGAGTGCTACAAAGAAGATGGAGATTCCCATTTTACAAGGAGTCATACGGAAAAGACAAGGGGTAACGGGTACAAGTTACTCCTGGGGAGATTCCAACTGGACACAAGAGGAAAATTTTTCACAATGAGAACAATCAGGCATTGGAATAATCTCCCCAGGGAAGTGGTGGATTCCCCATCACCGGACACTGTTAAGATTCAATTGGACAGGGTGCTGGGCCATCTCGTCTAGACCATGCTTTTGTCAAGAAAGGTTGGACCAGATGATCCTTGAGCTCCCTTCCAACCTGGTATTCTGTGATCCTATGATATTTTTTTCCCTGCCTCCCTCCATGCTGGCTTTGCACTGGTCCTGTTACAAAGTGACTAAATATGAAATACAAACAGAATTTCTCAGAGGTCAGACAAGTCACCCACGATTGTTTTACAATTACATCAGCATTTACAGCGTGGCAATTGCAGTGAACTGAAAACTTTACCATCCAGACCTGCTCTCTGACTGGTACTGGCACCCAGAGAACCGCCCATGACACGAGCAGAAGAAATGGCAAGAAGAACACGTGGGGAAAATGTCAGATACTCTGTCTCATTGACCAGATGTACCAATGACACAGGTGAGTGGTGGTGGGTTGTTATTATTTAACTAAAACCAGGAAATCTTAGACTTATTGACTTAAACCTAGAGATATATGGAATCTGCATCACGGTCTTATTGGCTTGAATCCATCTTGACAGTTTCCCAAATTGCCACAGTAAGGATTGTTCTAAAATAAGCAGAAACTCTTAATTTTCAGTTAGATGACATTTTATATTTTTTTTTTAGTAAAGCTCAATGAATAATACAAATGAAGTAGCAGACTGCACACATACCAGGACGTGCTTTGGCACTGTCCCAGTTGCTTGGATACCAACAGGTGTAACACAAAAAGGAATCACTTGAATAAATGGGAATACCAGTAAGAACAATATTGCTAGATAGCAGATAAAGCGGAACACCATCACGGAGATATTTGCTGTGTGTCAGGCTACTGCAAAGAAAAATAGAGCTCCTAAGTATAATTACTGACTTCTTAACACGCTGGTCTATATTTTTTTTTAATTTTTTGCATAATCTTGCATGACAGTGCTATAAAACTCAAAACATGCAGCTTGTTTGGTATCGTTTTCAGTGTAGTATCAGTTGAGAAGTTAGCCACAGTCTCTTGCATGCCGGGTATTTTACCCCATCCACCAAACAAGAGGAAAAACACAGGTCTCTTCTTTCCTCTATTGAAACTAAAAAAATAGGTAAGCATATCTAGCACTTCAAGCATCCTCCAAGCAATTTCTCTAATTGTACCTTCACAATTAAGATTAAATTATCTGCAAAACTCCAGAACGGTGAACTGGAGAGTTGTATTACCATGAAGGGAAAGAAAGGGGAAAGGAGAAAATAAGGAAGGGGAAAAGGAAGGAACATGTTTTGTTTTAAAACCATCTTCAAAACGAACACGCTCAAGGTAAGTTTTCTCTGCTCTAAGACATCAAATGATGGTTCATAATTTCCTGAATGCTGTGGACCTAAGAAGAAGCAGCACAATTTTTATAGGACAGAAGGTGTGTTCCTTGCTCCATTTATATTGCCACAAACCTTATCCTAAGCAAACAGCAGTGATGCATCAAGAGTTGTTTGATTTTCAAGGCATGTGCATTTCTGGAGATTTTTCTCCTCATGGGAAAAGTTCTGTAAAGGAAGAAGTAGAGATCCTGAAAGTTGTGACAGGTGAATTAGCAGAGTGAGATAAGGATGAATGTTGGAGCCAATTGCACTATTTCAGCATTCTGGTAAAGGACGAGGAGCCAAAGGTTTTCAACTTGTTTTTCAGAACAAAACCCAGCACTCATAATTAGAAGCAATGCACTTCATATTGCTGAAGCAAATTAAATTAAACATTATTTTTATGTAAGTCAGCTGTGATCTTCACCTCATCTGAGGTCCTGTGCTCCCTCAGATGAACTGTAATTTTAGGTATCTCATGGCTCAATTTTATATTTGTGTGGATCCCAAAAATTGCATTACTTTTATATAATGCTGGTGCAGTGTGGGCATGCCAGGAAAAACTCGGAATAGCACTATTAGATAGTAGGCTCAGAATAATACTATATCAAGGGCTGTAGAAGTAATGCTGAACTAAAACTAAACTTTTTATGTTCCCTCTAGGAGAAATGCCATCACAACTTCTACAACTACTAAAATTTTGTTGTAATTGTTTCATTCATTTTTAATTATTTTTTTTCCAAAGTGAAATGCAAGGTGTTTTCTGGGCCACAAATGCAACATGACATGATAATGTAAAGAATTCAGTGAAAAATAGCTCTATGTAACAAAACCCTGAGAAATATGTAATATGGGAGAAATAGTTTTGTTGTTTGTTTCTTCTCTATAAATAAGATGTGATGATTATGCCACAAAAATTATCATTGGACTTTAGCAGGTAGAATGTCTGAAACGGCTTTTAATCCTAAATAATAATAATAAAAATTTTCAATTTCACAGTGGTGTCTAAGAAGGAAAAGATTTCTTTTTTAAAAATGTTTCCCTACCCTAGTTTTTTGCCATCCATTAGAAATAATGCTGCGGCAAAAAATTGCAAACCTTATACTGACAGTAAGCTACCTCTCTTTCAAGATGTTAATTGGTATCAAAACGCAACAGTGTAAATTTCAGCTTCTGAACAAGTAACGGTCACAGTAAACCACTCACAATAATTTCATTGACTAAGATGTGCCTTAAATCAGATGCCCAGTAAAATTCAAGGAGCCACCTGGCACTAGCGGGTGGATACTCTGAACAAGATGAGAAAGGCTCAGGATGGGGTTAGTCAGTGCCAGTGAAGAGCCCAGGTCAGTTGTTGCCCTGTCAAGAGTCCCAGCCCCTCAGGAGCTTTTATTTTAAAAACAAAAACAAAAAAACCAAAAAAACCCCAAACCTGTTTTCTTGCTGCAGAAAAGGCCTCTCAAGGAAGCTCAGTTCAGTGGCCTTCAAGTTCACTATAAAGCTTCTATAGATTTCAGGCCGTGGGATTAATGACAAATCCAGCAAGGCATACGACTAACTTTAAGCCTGTATGTAATCTCGGTTAAGTCAATTAGCCTGCCTACATGCTCAAAGGTAAGCAGATCCTGAAGTACTTTGCTGGTCTGCTGTGATTATCCCTACTGATGTGTAGACACGGTAACTGCTAACCCATACATACACTGAGGAAACCTGACTTTACCTCCAGCTCAGAAACGCATCTTTCTGGGGTGTCTAATATATATATCACCAATTCTGCTCTAAGTCCCTAAAGCCGCTGAAAGGCTAAGGGAAGATTAAATAAGGAATAAATAAGAGATGTTCCTTTCTCATTTTGTACAATATATAATAGAGATGTTAGATATACAAGTGGATTCTTTAACCGGTAAGTAATATTCAGCTTTGCTGTCTCTCTATAAAAACCAAAGCAAAACAATATTTTCCTTGTGATTGTTAATTCCTTTCTGTGCAGAGCCATTGTTTGGGTCACCCATGTTACACTAGTACAGTTCTGTGTGACGTAGTACAACCATATTAACATTTAACTCGGAAGCAGTTTAATCTAGGTATATCACTGGTGAAGCTGTGAGATCCTTACATGCAACCTGTGAGTGCTGGCATGCCTAGAGATAGTGAAATAACTCATGAATGCCACAACCAATCCATTTCAAAATCCCTAGGAACATTTCTGTGGGCAGATTATGGTCTGCTAAAACTATATTCAGCACTCAAAGGCCTTCTGTTTAGTTTCTCTGTCCTCTCCAGCTGCTGGTAAATTACCAGGGATCCCAGCAAGGCTGTTCGCACTGGAGTCTGCCTTGACCTAGAACAGCCAGCGCTTCTTTTGTTGGCCTGAAGGATGAACCCGATCTGCCATGGCAATACCATTTCTCTGTAGTATATTGCAGGTTATGGAAGACCTCGCCTGAAAATTGTGCAAGATCTCCAGAACAAATCATGTAAATATGTATTTATGGGGGTTTTAGAGCTTGGATCACTGCCATACAGACGGCTCCCTATCATCTGAATATATATTTACGGACTTTAAAAAATATGAAGCTTTGACCAGAGCTGTTGCCATATATCTCATCACTGCTCCAGCTGCTGTGCAGGCATAGGATGGAGTTACTGCATTTTCCTGTTCCACAGGCCCATGTGTAACCAAGCCAAGCCTTACAAAATGACGCAGCATTATAAACAGCGCAAGGCTCCGTCTTGATACGGAGCAGTGTCTGGTCAGGAGAAAGGGCTACTGCATCTCCTGGAAAATGCTAGCTTTGGACTGGCAGAGTTTTCCTGCTGGAGAAATGAACCCTTCCTCAGCACCAATGCACCTCAGGGGGACCTGGCATGACATCGTGACTTGACACACCGATATTTCTCTCCTGGATCTCTCACACTGTGCGACTTTGAATTAAAATTATCTCGCTACAAGTCCAACAGGGAAACAAATACGCTTTTCTGTTTTCACCTACATCTCCTAGGATTAAAAGCAAAGGGAAAGATATCTTGTTGCTGCACTGTTTTCCTTCCATCAATTGTAAAAGCCAACTGGAGTCACAAGGATTTTCCCATCTCCAGTAGATTTTAACTGAGATTTGGGCTTCTTGGTGATGTTCTCTCCTACTGTGTGGAATCCTCTTTGCATTGTGTTAGACAGCAGACTACATAATTATAGCTAAAACCATATGCTCTGGTATAATTTTTCAAATGGGGAGGACAAACTCTTTCTTCCCGTATTTACTTCCAAGGGAAAAAATTAAAGTAGTAGTAGTATACCCCAGCAACAGGGTCCATCACAGAGCAGGATGGTGTATTCAGTTCTATTTCCTGACTTAAATTTGTTTTCAAATATAGACACAATTCTTAGAGCTGAGTTCATCCTCAGATATCTGCTTTCATGCACTGCGTGCTGGTATCTCAGAATTATCTGCTTTTTGCAGATATCCCAACCTGCTAATTAATAACATGAATTCACAATGGGAGTTCTCTAGCTGAAATCACAGCCAGAAACAGATAAGAAAACAGTATATATTTTTAATTTTAAACTTTATTTTTTGATAAACTGCATACAGTGGTTCTGCTATGTCATATACTATCTGTCATGGGTTGTGACATAATGAAACATGACACGATGTAACTATTAAGATGACCCAACATGGCATAACCAAATGCAAAATGATTCATTCCGACTAAGCATGTCATAATTTTCTTATTATTTTTCTTAAGTCATACACTCTAACTTACTGTTAACTGGTGAATTCTACTCAAGGACCAGGTACAGGCCTGCAGGAAACAGCTATCCATGCAGTATCAGCAGCAACACAACATACAGATATCAGGAACATAAATGTTATGTTGAAGTGATGCTAAGGCTGCTTCTAAACTAAGGCCCCAGATCTGTGTTGGGAACTATGCAAAACAGAAAATCTGATGTTAAAAGGTTTTAAACATGATCAGGGCATAAAATGTGATTGCGTTTTTCTGTGTGTACTTTTTTAATACCAGCTGGAACTGTGCAGCAACTGCATTCTGAAAAAAAAAAAAACCCAAAACTCTGAAGGAAGAATATTAGGAAGATGGCATGAAATGCAGAAGGTTAATTAATTGTAAAAGCTGGTATTATAAGTCTACCTTCCACATTCCATCAACACTAACAGGTGACATGAGTAAATGACAGACTGTACAGACACCTCTTAGTCATATCAATACTCAGGCACAGTAGCAAGGGTTAAGGATAGAGTGTCAGGTTTAACTTCCCCTCATTACCATTCAGAAAACTATCATTTAATATTAAGGTAATTGTAACACAAGGATATGAGTCATGCCCTTGTGTTACAATTACCCTTAATATTAAATAATAGTTTTTGTAATGGTAATTTCCTTTGGGGATGTTTCATTCTACATTAGGCACTTCTGACTGATGTCTGTCTTTGCAGATATCTCTATCAGCCACTAAAAGCTCTTCTACAAGTACATGTCCATAATCTACAGAAATTTCACAGACCATGAGTGTTGTTCCATTGAAGTCATTGTCCTTTCTACCATGTTCCTAATCTATTACCAGTTTGACTACTTGATTGTTGCCATAACTGTGATTTCCCCTTTGAAATCTACACAGAAGCCTGCACCTCTTGCTCTGCTGTGCTAAGGCTTCATCCATGTCCGTAGCTGCCTGCTTACGCTATAACACATGGTATATTCGTGAGCTGGGCAGGCCAGAGGAAGTAGGGGGTTTAACTTGTTGTTACCATGATGTTTTAGTATCTGAGGGTGTAGTAGATTCTAGGAACTGCATAAAAGTATTGAAAAGAGTTTGAATGAGACTTTTAAAAACCATTTCCTATGTAGAACTGTGCTGGTGTAAACTCAGGAATTACAGGAGCTGCAGTAAACCTAGCTTGTGCCTGTACTATGAGCAGAGTTCCTCTGTTGATGATTTCAACCATACAAAGCCGTGCATTGTATAAGTCGTCATTTTCAGAAAGGCATCACTTCAAAGAGAAAAGGACAGACACTAAAAGCTATGAAATCCTACTGTTGATCAATTATGAGAGGAAAAGCATTGTCAGTAAAGCCTCAGCATTCTCTCTGAGGCTGCAAGAACACTATGGAAATCTTTTCATTTAAATGAAGCCTTCTGCGCTCAGAATGATAGGATGAAGGTATGAGCCGCTTCGGGAGGAGTTTGGTTGCCCAGCCCTAAAGAAGGTATGAAGGGCACTAAGTCCTACTGATGCATAAGAGCAATTTGCTAGTGGCAGGGAACAACATGATTACTGCAGTAACTTCCTGGGGAAGAACTTGTACCGTGCTACTTGTGGCAATTTTGCAAGATCAACAGAGGGAAAGTGCCAGGACTAGGTTTGAGGCCAGCTAGTTCCACAAAGCACTTGTTACCCCAAATTGACAGCAAGTGGGCAAAAAGGTGGGACTAAAATCTAATGCAAAGTGCCTGTAAAATTTCTGAAAACATCTTAACTTCTTGCAGATTTCCTTTTCTGATTAGTATCTGGGACTGAATGTCAAGCATTCACCCCTTTCACCAGCAGAAAATATATATAGCAGATATAAATTCTAGAGAAATTGAGTCTCGTAAAGGAAATTCTATTTGAAATGACCATAACTTTAGTGTAGAAGTAGTTTAAAGAGCTCTGCATTTTTACCTTCAATATTGTTTGCCCTTGTCAGTGACAGTTCAGCCAACAGTTCCTATTCTTTTCTCTCTTTCAAAAGTTCGGAGCATAGGTAAGGGCTACGTGAGACCGTGCTCACAGTGTGGTTATTACTTAAAAAAAACATTGGATTCTACACACAGCAAGCAAGCTCTGTGCAGCCTCTGTACAACATCTGAATAGCACAGGTAGTGAAATATTGGTGCTTCAGATCATTAGTCAGGTAATTATGATTTTTGTTTGTTTGGGTTTAATTAAGATTAGTCTCATAAAGCATCCATTACAAGAAGGAGTCCTCACTGAACAACTGATACACAACAGTCCTCAGCTTAAAAAAAAAAAAACAAACAACATTCCCTAACCATTCAACACTTTTTCATTAACAAATTTCAAAACACAAGTGAAAGGGGGGTAGTATCGCTCTCTCATTTAACCAAAATCATCTAGGTCAGGGGAAAAGAGGGAACAGAAACTCTGTTCTGCGACTCATACTTAGCCGTTATCTACCCTAGATATGCCACAAAGCCACTCACTGCTATTTTAATACTAACAGATATTTGTCTACTGAAGGGCAAATCTTTTGTACAATTCTGCACAGCTTCACTGCGGACAACAGTTTTGTACTCACTTGGACCCGGCCCATATATTTTTTTCAGATGCAAACCATTGCATTTAGACAAATTTATTTTCCTCAAGTGCTTCCCTGTATGTATTTCTGGCAGAGAATCTGTAAAACAGCAAACACATTCATCTTTTATCTGATGAATGCTTCCCCACATGCTAGGATGTGTGTTTCAAGGTATATTGTCTGAGAGATCAGTCCTCAGAAATCATGGTGTGGGGGTTTAGAGGGGGCAGATGTAGAAATACTTACATGTTGTGGCTAAAAACTGATTATCCCAAGTACATGAAATCATACAAACCTAAAATTGAGACTAGCACAGGCTTGATAATGCAAATTTCCATACATCGGGTTTTTTAAGCCTCACCAATTTCCCAGAAACAATGTAACATAGCAAAATCAGGGGGAAACAAAGGGTTTCTCAGTTTATTAGGTACATGATCCAAATACTGTGAAATTCAGAGGCAGCCTCTGCATAGAGAATAATGGACGTTGGAGTGGGCTCTGTGCTATAGAGTTATTCCTTGGCTGTAGAAGCAAAAATGCCCCCAGCCACAGAGCCAGAGACGTGTATTTTGTATGCAAAAATACAATTCCTTGGTGAGAACATTATGCTTATAGGTAAGGTAAAAGTTAAATAAAGCCTCTATCTGCTACTATTGTTTTTATTATTAAACAGAAAGGGATGAATTCAATATTCAATTCCAAAATAAATTTTGGAGAAAAGGAAAAGGGTGGGGGTAAGTGAATAAATATATGTAAAATCACAACATGATACTAATGTTCAATTACGAAAACTTTACAGAAGTCTGTTTATTTATTTATTTATTCTAATTCTAAATCCCTACCACTACACAACAATGTCACATTTTAATGTAATATCATGTCCAATGCATATTCATGAAATAAAAATCTTGGCAGTGGCACAAGAAAAGTGGGATGAAGTGTGTTTGGCGGAGTGCGTCACGTTTCCAGACCAGCGGATTTTTTGATTAAAGTCCCTTATCCGTTTTATCATGCATATCCACTCTCTGATTAAAGTGATCTGGAGCTGACACTCACAATGTCAGTATGCACTGAGACCCTTCACACAAAACATGGTTGGAATTTATATGCTTTAAAAAAAAAGGGGGAGGGGGGGGAGGAGAAATAGACCAACCAAACCTGCTGCCTTAAATTAAGTATATATGTATATATCTAAAACACACTTTGTCTTGTTTGTTTTAATCTTACATATTTCTTTTTAACATTGCCAGGCTACAAATACCACATGTTTTATTTCCATTTCAAAAAGTATCTGCAGTGAGAGCTCTTTATCTCTGTTACACTGGGCTTTCCATCAAAATGCTGCCACGCTGGGGTGAAAAACAGCTAAGGTCTCCCACATTCGCAAATAAATAATGAATTTCTCCAAATTTACACACATCTTCTACCTTACCCATCCCACCCCCCCAACTTTGTTTAATTAATGCACCAGATCTTTATACATCTAAACCACAGGTCATCTGTTAAGAAAACTGATTCCGCAACAGCAGAAGTACTTGAATGTTGCAAGGGGAAGTTTATCACAGATCCACAGATCTCTTCTCCAGGTCTCATCCTCAGTAGCCTCCAAGGTTGTCTGAGAATTTATTTTCAAGCCTCGGAACATTTAAGAGGATGCAAATTATCTGAGGTAGGTATTATATGCATGAAAATACGGTAGCCATTTTTCTGGCTCTCTGTGAGTGGTTTAATTCCCCTTGAATTTAAATAACTTGGGGTCAGGCTCTTCACCTTGATTGCAGAAACTGCTTAAGCATAAGCTCAACTTTAAGCATAAGATCAACGAAATTTAAGTACTTTAAGGGTTTGTCTTACCTGTGAACAAAGGGATTTCAACAGTGCCCTTAACAGAGGTGTTACAAATATTCATTCTCTCTGGCAATGCAACGGTCTTTCGCATTTCTAAATGCTGGGTTCCAATCATGAAATACTTATCAAAAGGCATCCTTGGTTTCATAGAACCATAGATCTCCCAGGGTCTCCAGTGTTTTTTAAAACCTGCCTTTAAACTGAATCATTCTAGATCTTTTGCTAAGTTTTACCCGATTCTTAAGTCATCAGTAACCTATGTTTCCTTGATAGGTTTAATTTATCCAATATATATAACTTTGAGTATTTAATGAACTTTCCTCTGGAGTACATTTTTATTTTACTTTTATAAAACTTTGGGGTTTTTTAACTAGGAAAACTTTTCTATTGAGAAAAACAACTGGAGCAGTGGCATGTGTAAGGACCAGTGCTGTCCCTCTTCTCACATCCTGCTCAGATGTGTGTCTTAATGCCAAAGTTCAATCAATGTGCTATTCCAGTCCAGGGCTTTTTCAGAGCAGTTAATGCCAGTCACGCTGAACTGTTGCTATATTGCAACTCCGACAGACATTGAGTTAGAATTAGTGAAGGACTGACAAATTAATTTTACTTGTGAATTAAGCCTCTCCCTTCTTCTTAAACTTTAGTATAATAAATGCAGTGAAAGTCTAGGGAAAAAACAAATTCATTTCTTTTACTTGTTAAGGCAGAGGTTTGAAGGCAGACAGACTTTCTGCATATAACACCCCTCCTCCCCTAAAAGAGAAGGAGGTGTGTGTGTGGGGGGGCGCTTTCTGCACCTATTATTTCTGCTGATCAATCTAAAACAAGTAGAAATTTCAGGAAAAGCCTTCTGGAAAAACATTACCAGGAATAAAGTGTGTTTTCATCAGCATGAACACAAACTCAAACTGCTGAGCAGTTTCACAGCAAATAGCCCAGAAGCAGAGTTTCCACGTGTCAGTGATGCATACAGTCACAGTGCTGACGGAAATCAAGTAACCACCATTGCTTCCCCCGTAAAATACACCCAGTGCTGTCCCATATTTGCAGTGCATATGGGGAAATCAATTCTATGCAGACATTTCTGTTAGATCCTTGAAAGAAGGTTTCTTCTATGAAGACATTGTAGGTTGGGGCACAATTTAAACACAATGATGACCTATGCAAAAGTGATACTACAATGAAACAACTCAACTACAAAATACCACAGCACCAAGGAGCTGCCGCTGTCTATCATTTGTACACAGGGTGTACAAATTAGTACCTCATCTTGACTCAAACTGCCTCATACGTTATTTGCTTCTTCTACCATTAGGAATAACCTAGGAAATACATGATGACTTCAAACACCTGGCACAACAGTAAACGAAGGCCATGCTTTTGTACCTCTGCTATCCATGATTAAAATCCTAGAGAAATACTAGGTAACACTTGATTAGGCATGGCACAATGACAAAACAAAAAACAACAACTAACCAAACCAAAAAATCCCACACCTTTCAGTGGTCCAAAGTCCGATTTTGGTCACATAAAAACTTTTCAACACTGAAATTATATTCTACATTTTCAGATCAACTTCTTTGAAAAGTATAAGTCATGGAAGAGGTAGAAGGTCAGCAATCAGAAGACCAAAGTTTTTATCATTGAGCATTGCTCTGAGTATTTACCAGAGATTTAAACAGTTCTTGGGTCTCTTTGCTGGCTCTGTGCTAAGAGCAGCATTTCATGACAGCAGGGAACTGTGCATTCACTTGCCAAACTGTCACTTTGTGTTCGGTAGGTCAATTTTGAAGACAAATTACTGAGCATCTTTGTGACCATCTTCACATACAACTGTATAAATTAGCAAAAAATGTTTATTGCCCCCATGTTCATGGACTGATTTATGCCCCATATTGATGACATTTATCCAGGCATTGCTGAGTGGATACAAAAGGTACTCCTGAGTTTAACATCCTATTTTGAGCCAGTTGCTCTGAGTTCTGCTGGTGGACAGCGGAAGGCAGGGAGTGCTTCAAAGGACTCGGGTTATCTAGCCCTGAGCTGACAAGTCAGATGAAATCTTTCCCCAAAGTTTTTCTTCCTTATTCATAAAGGAGGACTAGTTCAGGGCAGTAGCATAGATGTAACAAAAAGAAAAACAAACTAATAAAAAAAGCCACACCACACTATGCTGTAGATGCCAAAGGTGAATGAAACCAATCAATGAATCCTTACCAAACATCTTACCACACACAGCACAATTAGTGCAACTTAATTTTTTCTCTAAGTACATATGCAGTTATTTCCACCCCTTTTTATCACACATGTATTTACTAACCACTGTTAGTGACACAAGAGCCATCTCAGAAGGGAAGACAGGTAGAACTACCACATACATATAAACCCAGGCCCCAACTATGCGGAGAGGCAATTGCAAAATCCTTCACTGGCTTTTTATTGTCTCAATATCGAGCATGGGCTGGAAATGAAGAGCTGTATTTGCATACGGTGCCCAGCTGAGCACCCTTTGTCTCATGTGAGGACACTGGAGATTTGGATGGATGAAACTAAATACATAGCTACATTATTGAGAATTTGTATAGATTACACAAAACCTGGCATATATGAAGTGCACGTCTTTTCAAGTAGCTGTTTTAAAACAGTTTGCAAGCCAATTATTACACCTAAACAAAATTTGTAGACTTGCCCAGGTAACAAATGCAGCTGAGGATTTGGGATTCTGTTCACAGACCCCAGCATAGAAAGGCAAAGAAAAAAAAAAGAACAAAACAAAAGAAAGAATAAAACAATTACTGGGCATGGATTAACCATTCAACTCTAATTGTTATTATTACCAATGACCATTATTAAATCTACATGCTTTCTAATTTGCACCCAAAATGGCTGCCTTTCAACCACTTCTGATCCAAGACTGAGCAGAAGCAATAAGATCTCATATCGCTTAATGTCTCATATTACAACTTCCTTACATTTAGCAGCTATACGGCAATAGTCAGTAGTACATGAGGCATTATGAATAATGAATAACTTACTACATTATAATTGCCAAAGTAAATGAATAAAGCACAATCTCTGTTCCACTGTCCTTGCTTTTAAAGACTGCGTTCTCTTACTAGAGGGAGAAATGAAGACAAATGTTTGCGAAAGATGCAACTGCAGTAGCATTGGGAAGAAAGAGAGGAACAACAAAAGTTGTAATTGCCTACACAAGTTTAATTACACAAGCGAGAAGAGCAACAAAATGGTGAATCCAAATGTGAATGTGATGGAGAAGAAAAGGACAAATTCAGATACACTGGCACAGGCTAAAGAGCGCAAGATGACAGAGGTTTGCAAAACAATTTACAGTGCCCAGAGAGGGGAAACTGTGGCCAGAAGGACCTCCCTGCATCTGCATTTGGGCAAGTGGATATTCTCTGATGGAACTGCTATTCTGAGACCTTCCCTGTAAAAGACTGGAGACCACCACAGGCCCATCTCCAAATACTTCTCAGGTTACTGGTAGGGCAGAACCATGGCTCAGACTCTTAATCAAACAGTCTTGAACTTAAACAGCAAAATCTTCCACTTTGCTTCTAGGTAAAATTCAGAAATAGTGAAACCTGCCCTTAGGCTGAGATCAGCTCTCTCCATTTGCATTCTCCACAGGCAGAAGGCCACTTTCACTTACAGCATCTAAAGGCAGGGGCTGCAGATAGGGGTTTTAAATCAGCATCAAAATCCACTGAATAGGGCATATCCTCCAGCACTCGTGACAGGCAGAAATGGTCTCCTTCCCTAATTAATTTGTCCACGCTGTTCTCACTTCAGTAGCTAGACAGAGTGGGAAGGGTGCAGACTGGAGAGGAGAGCCAGGCCTGCTGATACGTACAGCAGCATGGAGAAAAAGGTGTAAATAAGAAAGGCAGGAGCAACCGTAGTGCTTGTGTAGGACCTCAACAGTCACTGCCACTCACAGCCCTGGAGCGCTCCTTTGCCAGCAGCTGCTGCTCTCAGGGGTTTTCCAAAGCTGCGCACCAGTACCTGGAGCCAGACATGCTGCTCCACTCCTTCAGGAGTGAAGAAGCCTCTTTGCAGTACCTGGGACCACATCTGCTCTGTAGAAGCACGGATCAGAGTGGAAAACCACAACCTTTAGAAGAAATTTTTAACCTCCATCACTCCTTTAGACATTGAGATCCCAACTGATTCACTGGATCTCAGAGTATATTTTTTTTGCTTCCATGAAGGACCAAGTTTAAATTCAATTGGGACTGGAGTGCATGCCAATGTGTTTGTGGAAGAGCAGATGGGATTGATTCTGCTTTAACTACGGTCCATCTCTCTCTCTGCCTCTCAGGTTTTTAATGCAGTTGCTGCTCTGGGTGTCTGCTCCACACATTAAGAATTACAACAGAAATACAGAACATTGCCCACGAGCAGGGCTACTTAACCCCCATAAAAACAATATTCTGTACACTACACAGTCTGCCTAGTAGATGCATGTTATGAATATAAATAAAATACACCATTTCCAATTAATGGGATGTGGAGTTGGGGCTTTTTAACTTAACTCCCATGGTTTCCTTTTGAAACTTCTGCATATATTTTCTATTTTTGAGGGGGGTTATAAATCCTGTTTTAATGTTTTTCTGTTTATGCAAATTTCCAAATATAAAGGCATATGGTGGCAAAGTGGCACTAACTATCTGCTTTTCAGCACACATTCCTCTGCTATTACAAGAAAAGAAGGCCTAATGTAAAAAGAGGAAAAAAAAAAAAAGGAAAAAAGCAGTGTACAAACTGACACTCAATGCATAGCATTGGTTCAGATTTCTTAGCTTTATTCTTGAACTCTGATTCACTATTAGCTCTACTGGATCCTGCAGGGCGACTGTGGATGTTCCTTCATGTCATAAGGTAGAGTGGGTGCTCAAATTTGTAATTATAGTTTTAAACTAGCAGAGAAAAGGAGAAAAATAAATGAGAACTTTTTTGAGTCAGAGGTTCCCCCTCACACTGGCAGCCTCACTGCGTGGGTTTCATGTATCCAGTTTGCATTTTGCCTGATAACGTAGAAGGCACATCATGCTATTCTAAAACAGCAGGATTATTTTCTCCATTCTAATTGATGAACAGCTGTGCTGTAATAGACTACAAAGCACAGCATCACTGATCTCTCCTCAGGCCACCCTAGGAACTGAACACTCCACAGGGAACCAGAAAAGAATGAAAGCTTAAAAAAAAAAAAAAAAAAAGGAAAAGAGAAAAAGGAAAAGAGACACCAAACATTTCAAAACATCCTCCTCTGGATTACTATTATTATTTGGCATCCCATTCAGTAATAATTAATGCCAATTTTCCCCACAGTAGCACTGGTGTATGACATGACCCTAAACCAGTCATACTTTATAAAAGCTAAACGTCAGCATTTTTGAAAGTGAAGTGTTGGAGTTCATAATTGTTTGTAAGGGGCCATCAGTGTTCACAACACTCAAGTCACTTCTGGGATCACGTGTTCCCTAGAAGTGTTCTTTGTCCCAAGAAGCCCACATTAGCCATTCATTAATCTGCTGGAATTCATTATCTTTCCCTTCATTCTACTTGATCAAAGTTATTATTATTATTATTACATGCCTCACTATGGAATTGCAGCTCATGTCAATTTTTGCCTTGTCTATTTTACCATGCTACTACAGTATACTAAAATAAACTGATCTGAAAGCTTATTCAAGTCAGTCCGGAGTCTGATATGGATTTCCAGTCAAAGGTTAAATGGGGGTGAGAGTCAGGTTCAGGATCACTGCAACTGCATCTTGCAGTGCCTTCTTGAAAGATGTTTATGCCAAAGGATCACCAGAAATAACCGAGGTGTTTCGGACGGGTGGAGACTTTATAAACTCAGCAGTGTTCCTCAACTTTTCTTTTTCTTGTGCTTCAAGACATAGCTGCTCCGTTTGCCTTCAAAGTGAAATAGGAGAGAGTCGCCTTTATATTTTGAAGACAATCTAGAAGCAAGCAGGAAGAATCAACCTGAAGTCTAAAAGATAGATATGCTTCCCTTCCTTTCCCTCACCAGATTCAGTGGGGGAAGACAAGACTCATAATGCTCATTTAAGACCCTTTCTGCCTTTGCTGTGTTTTCTGTGGGCATGAAAGTGTAAGGAATAGTTAAATTATGCTTCCTGTTGTATCAGTGAACCAGTTCCAAAAGCACAGACTCAATTCAATCAAAATTAGTGACAAGAAAGCAATCTTCCCATTCTGCTCAGCAACGGAAAGGTTTTGTTCTTCTTATTTTGTGTTATTGGAAGTGATTTGCCACATCTTTCCTATAGGTAAGCTGTGTGCTTATGTGTTCTTTTGTCTGGATAAGTGTTATCCTGTAAAATGAACACAATAAGACTTCTGTTTACCTTAATGCTGTTTAAAAAAAAAAAAAAATCTCACAGATATAAGAAATCAATAACCATCCACAACAATTTACCAAGGATTCAGTCTGGGTAGAAAAATTCAAATTGTATTGATTTTTTTTACAGGGGAAAAAAGCCAGTTGACAATAAGCTTCAACTAACGAAATGCCATGTGTACACAACTGGAAGGGGCTCAGAAAGCCAGTTATTTAAAAACTGAGCTGCCAATTAAGACAGGTAGGACAGGTTTGAACACAAAATCAGGCCCTGGACAGTGACACATTAATTAGTTTCCATGCCTCAGTTTCTCCTTTTATAATAAGAAGGTGATAACGCTTATTTTGTGGGGACAGCAAAACTGTGCATCCCATAGAGAAGTTTCCTTTAGTGCAGCATGCCACCACCCCATAAGGTCTCATGGTCAGAAAGAACATGTAATAAACATGCTCACCAGGACAAATGGGATGCCATACTCATTTGGGGTGTAATTTCAGGTGTTGATTTTAACTCACCAAGGCCTTTAAAGACTGACTATTTAAAAAGCCACCCTTCTCATTTTTCTAACTGCTAAGTTTTACTAAAGGGCACAAGGTGAAAGCCCTTTGACTTAAAGGTCAGTTGTCTGCCAAATGAGAATCACCAGTGCAGAGACTGCTCACAGCTCCACTCATCTGAAGGGCCTCAGGCCTCCAAGCAGGCTAAAAGATGCATTAGGTTTTTATAAGATCACAAGTTATAATGGATTGAAGGCTTGTGGTTGTTTTTTTTGTTTGTTTTGGTTTGGGTTTGTTTTTTTTTTTTTTTTAATGGCACCTTGCAAATTTGGTTGAGATTATTAGCAGACATGTGGTCAGCTTGTTAATTGTTTTTATTTGCATTGTTAATTTAAAATGATTGATCTTGCTCACAGTATAATGCGATAAGCACATTTTAAAAATAATTTGAGAAGAGCAAGTAATAAAATGTGTGTCGTATGAAAGCACAGCACAACACAAGACACTTCCCATATCTACTCTGTTTTCTCCTCAGCTTTATTTCTATTTATTCAGCCCATTTCTCATTCCAACTGCATGAAGAGTTCAAAATAAACTCCGGACACACCTTAGTGGGTCACATCATCTTTCCTTTTCATCAAACACACAATGGAGCCTTTGAAGACTTGATAGCCCATACAAAATTTTCATATAACCTGATCAAATATGCAATGCCTGGAGCACAGAGGTTTGGTGAAGGATGGTAATGCAGGAACCTGTTTCCTAGATCTGGGCTCTTTGTGGGAATACTTCCATACCAGTTATGTCAAGTGGTGGCAGTGGTCTGGGCTGGACTTGACAGATAGAGAAAAGAGCTTGCTCGTCCAGGAAGCATCAGCAAAAGGACCACAATAATATGGTCAAGTGACAGCAGCTGGCTGTCAGAAAGTAGAAGCGACAACCCGAGACGATCTTGGTGAAATATAGGAGTGGACTCATCTTGACCTCCTAGCAAGACTATTATTTAACCTGGCTGAGGGGCATCAATGGGCTGGATCAAGATAGGAGACTGTGGTCCAGAGCAAATCTGGTCAGGTTTTGCCTTTGGCTATTCTGTCATCATCTGTAGATGAAGCATTCCTGAGCACTTGCTAGAAAGCGTAAGCCAAGGAGAGTTTTGTATACACTCTTCATTACAGCAGTTTGATCAAATTTGTGAATGAGGAAGCAAAATCACTTTTGTTCTGTTTTGTAGGTTTCCAGTAAGGGCTTCAGGGGACTCCAACCTGCCGGCCCACAGCTAATAAACACAAACTGTGGCATCTGCCAGGCCACACATAGATTTGGTGGTTTCCCCTAATTTCATTTTAAAATTTAATTAGATATGGTTTACTCCCAAATACAAAGAAGCCGTTTTTCAAGTTCCCCAAACCTCCCACATGTCTTGGCTGAGTAGGGAAGGATGACAGTGTTGAAGACAAACACTTGCTTTTAAATTTCTAAAGTCAAAACCCAAAACAAAGTTTTGAATACAGACAATTCACCTTATTTATTTTCATAGGGACCCCTGAGGTAGGAGTCATGTCCACAGGTCTATTGAAAATCCAGTCTTTTTTTATGGGTTCTTGCTACTGTGTTGCGCTGGGGTCAGAACCAAAAAGGTGGGTTTCTCTAAAATAGCCTCTCTATAACTCCACATTTTTACTAAAATTCTGAATAAACCACATACACTTCCTTAGAAGAGCCCTGCACACAAGAGAGAAAGAAAAAAGGAGAGATTTCTCAGAAAAGTGAGCCGACTCATGTCCTTGTAGTTATGTCCAATATTTTGACAGTGGTGTAATAATTAACCTTGCAAGAGCACTGCACTCTACTCCGTATCACTGCATTTCTGCTGTGACCACTATGAAGTGCTTTTTTGTGAAAGGGAAGAATGAATCTAAGTGGGAAAATTACTGGAACGAGAGAGGAGCTCTAATGGCAACCTTGGCATCCTGCAATTTCACACATTAAAATATATTTAAAAAAAAAAAAAAACTACTACAGAGTTTGTTGTATAAGGCTAAGCTTTCTACTCTTCAAACTATTAATAAGGGCTTCCCATTGAGAAGACAAATACATGCTTGATGCATTTTTAATCCTGTGCCAATACATTTGACTAAAGCTGTTTGCTGTTTCAATGACAGGATTTAACTTGCCCTTCTGTATTCAACATTTCTGATTATTAATGACATTTAGAAAACACAGACAGAGGCTGTAAAAGTTATATTCTGGTCAATGTTTTGAAAAGTAAAAACATTAGCAATTAAAGGGCCAAACCTTCATTATTCAGTAAATTTAATCATTTAATAAAATAAATTTTAATCATTTAAGCAGATGCAATGCATTCACTACCATAACAAGGAAAAATATCATCTTGCCCACTGTTAGAGATCCCTGAGGCCAACTGAAGGCAAAAAATTGCAGCATTCTCAAATCATACATAGCATAAATGCTACACAGATATTCTGTATATGCACAAGTGCAGTAGCCTTTTCAAGAAAGTATATTTCAAGACCCCTCTTGGTCAGAAAGCATCCTTGTCCGTAGTTTCTACTGTAAACACATCCCACACTTAAATGAAATCAGAAATGAGTCAGAGACCATCTTTTTACTTTCACTTTCTGAAGATCTCTGAAGTTCCAGGCAGTTCCTCTCCTGAATTTGCCAGGAACATTTCTTTGAAGAAAAATAAAATGGCATTGGTATCAGTAGCGAGAAGACCAATAGAGGGATCACATTGAGTTAATTTTTTTACAACAAAAAATGGAAAAAACCCTCCCCATTCCCACAGACTGATTATTATTTTGTTATTTAAGTGATAATGTAAACCTAAGGTTAAAATGAAATTACATACACCGATGATCTCCTAGTGACCTCCATTGTGCTGTTTCATTACAGCATATAGTAATAATACACTAACAAAATGCACACACTTATGGTACTGTCAGGCACCAATGCAAATCAAACAGCAGAGGAGGCATATTACTTTTGTTTTAACCATTAAAGGCTCTAAGAAACACAATATGACAGCCAGAAGAAAGCAGGCTCAGATTTTCTAAAGGTACCCAGGAGTGGCACTGATTTATGTTTTCTTTGGTATCCTTTTTAAAAGGCCTTTAGCTGTGCCAATATAATACATTCAAATCCTGACCTTTCTCAACACAATGAAGATACTTCGTATATCTTACCGTATAACACAGGGAATCAATACTGTATTTTACTAAATGCGAGTTAATTTTACCTAGGGAAGGAAATTACCGCTCTTAATACTAGAATTCTTTTTTTTTTCCTCCTCCAAGTCAGTGAGTTTCAGGTTTGCCAAACCCTATCACTGTTTAAAAAAGGGTTTGAGAGATTTTAATAGCTAATAATAGGAGGAAACATAAAAGGACAAATCCAATTTAAGTGAAAGGGTTCCTGTGTAAGCATTACTTGTCAGTCTTTGGCTGGTATAGGGACCAGCTACAGAGCAGTGGCAGCAAAGAAATATAAAGTCCAGATTTAATTCTGATACAGAGAAATACAATTTCAAAACCGGACGTCTTATCATAGGCATGTCCCATTGGAGAACTCATTTCCCTAGCAAAAGGCTGTCACTGCCATTATGTTGTACAAGGAACCAATTTACTACTACAGCTAAACAGGGTTACTGGTGCTGTTGGAACTTAAGCATTTGAAGTTATCGCTAGAAAAAAAATAGCATTTCAAATGTCAGTGAAATGGGAAGGTATAATTGAAAAGTATCAATCAGAGAAGCAAAAGGGTTTAGAAGGCTAAGACTGCAGTTTTAGCACTGCCTTTCCCCCCCACTTCCCCTTTTTATTTCTTTAAGCTTCTTTCTCTATTCCCTTTTCCCTTTCACATGCAAGTTCAGATTTAGTTCTGCAAAATAAAAGATTTTGGCCTGATACTTGTCCTGTGTCAGACATGAAATAAATTTTGATGGTTTTATTCTACAGTCTAGTGACCATAATTTCCCTACACAAAACTGTCATCTCCACCTGCATCCAAGGCTGCCAGTCTGGTAGATATCTAAATGAATGAAACAAAGCTGATTTGAATTTTGGTTCGTTGGTTTGTCTTATTTTTTCGCCCCTCTCTTTCTAAAAGAAGTCCCATCTACCCATTCGCTTGAACCTCCATTCTTTAATGGAAGATTTTTCCCCTATCCCAGGCTGATCCTATAGAGAATTAGAGAGTGAAAAAACCTTTGAGCTTTCAGGGCTTGAAAAGTACAAAGAAACGGACTATAAAATAAATTGAATTAATTTATTTTCAGAATATCCCGCTCATTCCACTACTGCTAACTTCTCCCACACAGAACAGGAGTTTTTCAAACTGCCTCATGATTACCTGCTCCATTTTGTTGTATTTTATCCTAAATCAACGTGTGGCAACATTAGGAGCATGTTTAGCTAATCTCAGAATCTGAAGGTTGGGTTTACACAATCTGCATCTCATACGCAGAATATCAAGCTTTCGTTCATTATTGCTTTCTTTGCTGTGCACAGCAGATATAAGGGCCTTGAAAAAACAGCTTTCAGTCAAGATGTAATTAGCAAGACAAAGCTGGTGTATAGTCATGCTAAAACTTCCTCGTTTTAACCCTTAAATAGGTTGTCAAATTACATGTAGAAATTTATTCTTTTAGACCAACATCACTGCCCAGATCCCAGGGACACCAGTTGCTCTGAAATACCAGCTCTACTTACTGGCATCGATACACAAAGCAAATTTATCTCTTGTGTACTACAACTCTGTGAAAGCAAAACTACACAAGGAATTCCAGTTCAGAGCACTGGCCCATCCTCACATTTTGAACAATCTTTCACCTGCTAAAAAAAAGGTTAAAAAGTGATGTTAGAAAGCTCTGCTATAGTAGTGTACTGTATTGTGAGCATATCTATTTACAGAAAAAAGAACTTCAGCCCCCTGTTTCACAGCAGGGAGATGCGATCTGCGAAAAGAGTCAGGCTGGAGATTTGTGGTGATGAGGAACAAAGCCCCCATATATGGCATCGTCCCCTTTCCACAAAACAATTCCAATGTTAAGGAAAAACACGTATTCCACATCTCTAGTGGAGTTAGATTTTTTTACTTTAAAAAAAAAAAACAGTAATAAAAGTAAAAAACCATAACTGTACAGCATTTTTTTTTTTTTTTTTTTTTTTTTAAAGTTCGGGAGTTTCAGAAAAGTCATAGTCAGGAATAGACCCAGGCTGAGAAACAAAAATTTTCATCTTAGTGGTGTTTAGGATCTGGTTGGAAAGAAGCTGAGAGCTTAAGCTGAGGTTAGAAGAAAGGCACTCTGAAGAGAAAGTTGCATGTCTTCTTTAGAGTTTATTTAAACTTCTCTTATTTCAGAAGTAATTTTATCTCACAGAGAAGATCCTTTATCCACATTAGAGTGCAGATATATTCCTCCTCCACCACCTTTTTGATGAATTTCAAATTCAAATAACGGCTAACAGCCCGCAATTGTTCTTTATATTAATAGAAATACATGGTCTCTTTTGAAGTTCAGGTAGTAATTCAGTTCTTAAAATTCTTCTGCTGTTTATAAATTATTTGAGCAGGGATGTCATAGCTTTTGATGCATCTTCACAACCCATGTTCAGCTACATTCTTTTATTCAACTGGAAGCAACTTTTATATGCTTAGGAATCAAATTAAATGTTGTGCTAACTTGAACTACTGAGTTGTCAATTTCATTTATTTTGGACCACAAGTTCAAGGTATTAATTACATCATGTGATCACCTCAGGAAATTAGTGAGAATGATTGTGTTAAAACAGCTTTTTGACTTAAAAAAAGTATGAGGTTTTAAAGATAAGCCCAAGCTCTTCAACATACTCTAAGTTTCAGTTCATTAAAATGGCTGCAACAAATTAGTAGTGTGGGAAATTTTAAGAGAAAAAAAACCAAAACAGAAATACAAATAATATTTCAAAGAATCAAATACTATTAGATAGAGGGAAAGTACTTTGGCAATGAGATGCATTTCTGCAAGTCGCTTGTGGATACACTACTTCTGAGATAAAAGCTCCCTTCCAGTACAGATGTAGGTGATCTGCTACCATACCCTAGAGTGCCTTGATTCTCCCACTGTAGTAATAAAGTAAGCCAAAGTGACGAGTGAAATGAGTCACTGTTGATAGAACTGAAGGGAAAGGGGGATTGCTTATTTCATCAGCTAATATTGGGAGAAACACTGCAATTTCTAGTTGGGACGAACCTGAAAATTTCTTAACTCTGATTATGTTCCACAAGGATGAAGAACTATAGGTTGCTCGGATGGTCCTGCCCACAATCATCTCAGTCATGCAGGCAACGAGGGGCAGCTGCCCCATGTCACTGCACCTTACGAACAGGGCTTACAAACGCGAGCCAAAACGTCATTCTGTTTTGCACAAGAGTTTACAAGAAACCCAAAGAATGAGATGTGGTCACCAGGAGGACATTCATAAAGAGACAAAAAGAAAGGGAGATGAACTAGACTGTTCACTGACAATGTGCAAATAAAAGAGGAGATAATTTACAAACAGTCATTTTAAACAGTCCATCCAACTCTGAGCTCAGCATAGTGATATTCCCTAAATATGGTGTGCATCCACTTGGTAAGGCAAAGCCTGTGTTTCTCCGATGACACCCTTGTGGGGGGGGTCAGGGGGAGATAGGAGAGCAATAATAGTTAAAGAATGTTTCTCTCCCTTTAAAAAAGGGAAAAGGTCTCCAGTAAAGGAACATCTTTTCATCTTATCAACTCTCTAGCCATTTCTTGTCACCAGATGAATACCTGAGAGTCTCCTCCAAAAGACAAAAAAGAAATATACATGCTTTAAATACAATAACTCATTAAAAAAATAGAAAAGAGATGCCTAGATATTTCTTTCCTAGGATAAAAGGAACCAACTAGTTTTTAAATCAAAACTGGAAGAGAGGGAAATTAAGAAAAAAAGCCAGAGGGAAAAACCAACAGGATTAATATTGATGCAGCTATGGCAAAAGCAAACAGACAGGCAGGGACAAGATTGCATCCAACCTCCAAAACACATGTAAAGTTGGAGCTAAAATGTCATATGCATATGCAATTTATATGCAAAAATCTTTTACATAAAGCTACAACTGCCAAGTCTTCTTTCACAACTTTTTCAAGGCTTGCAGTAACTCTGGGATTTTATATTCTCCCTCCGTCACCTTACTGAAGGCACGACTGTCTGTGAAGAACACAGAAACTTTCTTAAGGCCATGGTATTAAATTCTTCCTTACATTGCTGGGCTGGTGGCTCAGCATGAAGACCTATTTTTTGCTTGTGTTCAAGCAACTTCCCTGGCAGTTATTGCCTGCAACAGACTGTAGGGAAGTTGCCAACATTTAGAAGCTCTGATGATGTGAGCCAACCTTAGACTAATAATTTTTTTATCTCAATATAAGTGGAAGAATTACATAAAAATAGACAATTTTTAACAGTATGGTATTCTGTTATGAGAGAAGGCTAAATAACACGGGTGCCATATGAACATCTTTCTCCTATCTACAGCACCTAACTTTAGCATAGTCCATATGTCTATTTGTCTGATAGCTGAACTTATTGAAATAACATGAGGTTACAAAAGAAAGTTCTAAAGCTCAGCGCCTCTAAACCTTTTGAGGTGAAGCACCTATCAGTTGTAAACATTTTTATTGCATAACCCTCAAAATTAAAACCAATTAACAAGCACACTAGAATATTACGTGGGAATCCCGAACACATTTTTAAGAGTCCAGAAATCAGGAAGAATAGTGCTGTCGGGCATTTACTGCTCTGTTATGCCTCTATCTTGATACTTGCAAAGAGCTTCTGCAATCAGCTCTTCAAAACCTGCAGGACGACAGCGTAGGCTGGAGAAAGAAGCCCCCAGAAAACTCAGCCGGCACACGCAAGTGAGTCAGTGGCCAGCACTGGGGATGGTGGATGGAGGAGCTGGAAACAAGTAGTTTCCAAGTCATTTTAAACTCAGCCAGAGCGGTTTCCTTCAGACAGGAAAGATGGGCAAAGCCACCAGAAGGAGACAAGCAGACAATGGTTTTACAAACATTTTGCTTTCACTTCTCGTCTCTGTGGCTATTGTACGTTGTCAGACTGTTTAGTGAGCGCACATGAGTGTTTCCAGAGCAGAGGCTCTGACATTTCTGCTCCCAGAAAACAGTTTAAATGTTGGCTTTAAATTCCTCAACAGATTCCAGGCCATCATCTTTTTTAATTAAATGCAAAAAAACTATGTTAATGCAACGTTAATGTTGAGATTGTCATTGGACAGATGTCAAGAAATTCAAAGTTATGGTTCCCACAGCAACCATAATTCAGCGACCCCCTCCCCCACTTCCACAACCACCCTCCTGAAACATATTGGGCTCAAATAGTACAACAGGCACCAAAGGGAGGGGAAGCTGTGAGAGGCAGAAATTGTGTGCGGGACCTGTTGGAGCCGCTGCAGATGGGGTAGACTTTGCCTCAGTCCTCTTTCCAGAGGAGAAAGTACTGCCAGTGGCAGCACTGGGACAGAACAGCCCCTGCCTAAAGAGAAGCACAGACTGACACTGACTACGGTCTGGTGTTCCAGAGGTAAACTGGGAACTGATTTCACTCCCTTCAGCAGTGTATCCACCAGCATAACCTGACCCAGCACAAACCAGCTGTACAGTGTAGTTACAAAAATGACCTCTATCGTCCATGTGTGAGCATTAAGCCAAATGCTGAAAAGAACTAGCTCACACCACAGCACAGCCAGAAATGCAAACATACCTTCATAGCCACAACAGTCAATATCACACAAAAGAGCTATCCTTTATTCATCCCAGGATGTAGTACTCGTCATCACTATGCACCAGAGTGAACACCGAAACACAACACACAAAGGACAGAAACAGTGATTTCCAGTGAGAGAACATTTTTCACGGCACAGCTTTCCAGACCGTCATCTCTCAGACTTCATGTAAAGGAAAGGTACAAATTACTTCGAAAAAGAAGAGCCTGGAAAGTTAAAATATAACCTAATACAGTGCTAAAAATTATGAGCTTGGTACCAACACTGGTTTTCTGACATTTTATAGGTTTTCTTAGATGCCATTCCAACTAAGTCCTCAAAATTCAATATATTAAAATATTTCAAAATCCATTCAGCCAACGGTCTCCTCACCTCTCTCTTGCTAATATCTCCTAGTGCTCCACAAGTCCCAACTGCCCTTCTTTTAAATTGTCTAATCGGAGTTAACCTAATTAAGTTAGCCAAACAATTACCCTCAATGTGTACCTTGAAGTTTGCTGTTTAACCATCAGACCTGTAAAAGCACTTACATTCATGGAAGTATATCTATTTTTTCCAACTTTATCAGTCTTCCTACACCTGTCCCTCCAAACCTATTTGAAGGTATTTTGGAGGACTACTATAAGCTACAACAACAGCGGGTGTCTATCATTTTGCGCACACCTTTATTGAAGATCTGGAGTCTTTGAATTATTCTGCATTTTATCCAAAAGGCAGTGAGTTACATCAATCCACTATTAAAATGGTTACTACATCCTCCATAGCCAGGTCCCCATCTGAGTGGAAGTGACAAATTTCTAGGTAAAAGACCATGAGAAAAAAATACTTTTAGTGCTGATGTTGCCTGACCATATAAGCCAGTATTGGAGTCGAGCAGAATTTGGATGCTCTATGTCATTTTGCAAAGCATGAAGACCAGTGCTGTTTGTGAACAAGGTGGAGGGAAAGATGGCACTAGCCTTTCCTTATACAAGTCACTGTCACCCAGGGCTGGCTCAGCTGTGCCCGGCTATACGTAGACCAACTTTTCACCAGCTTTAAGACTGACACAGAACAGAAAGCGCGCTTACAAGGAAGCGTAACAATTATTTACAACTGATCTCTGTGTGTCTTATACGCCCATTTTGCTAGTCTGGGCTTTAGGAAGCTTGCTCAGAGCTTTCACAATGGGTCCTTTCCCTAAGAAGCACTCGACTTGTGTATGGAATGGGAGGAGAAGGTGACAGAGAACAAGGAGACGGAAATCGTAACCTGTAGGACGTCCATCAAGTGATTTAAGTCTATACATATGACTGCAATTTTGCCTTTGAAAGATGACTCGAGTAATGCTGCCGACACTTACTCTTTCCTGTCAGACACTTTTACTCTCAAGCCTGTCGATAGCTTAGAAGTTACATTATAACTTCTCCAGTGTTAGTGCAGCAGTTTCCCATTTGATTTCATATTCAGCTCATATTTGTGGAAGCAGGAGGGGCTCTTTACTTTACTTGATAAATGGTAACATCTGGCTTTGTGATGGGCCATCACCAGCATGTTTAAAGAGCTGCTGACGCTTCAGGGAAAACTTGGTAAAACATTTCATTTAGAGGCAATTCTAGTTATTTATTCTATTTTCTGCATTCCTCGTCCTCCGCTTTATACTAGGGACATTTGCATGAAAACAGACTGCAGCTCCTGAAGAGTTCATCTTCACATAACATTTTTTCATCTGATGCCCTAATCACTAACCATGTTTGTATCACAGCAATCATATCCATAGCAACCACTTATGATGTCATAGAAAATTAGAGCTTCTGGGGAGGGTAATGAATAGGGCATAATGGCATTAAAGGGCCAAACTCCATATTACACTACAGCAGCATAAATTTGTTAGAAATCTGTAGCAGAAAACAGAATTGTGCTATTGCTGTTCTATAACCACACACAGGACTTGACCTCTTCTTTTGATTACAGAAATACAATGAGCTAAACGTTCCTGAAAAATCAGGGTATTTATATAACCGCTTTAACCTGTCTGTATAGATACCTTGAGCAATTGAAAAAATGAATAGGCAGTTTCAAAAAATCACATTTTTGCACATTCTCACAGGAAGCTTCTTTCCTTGAAGTAGCACCAGGTCAAATATAGCCAGAGGGGTAGACACTGTACAAACAAGGCTTTCCAAAAGCCAAATTACATTTTTGACTCTTACATGGATTCTTTAAGTTTTATGCACTTTTGTGCTGAATATTTGTAAGCAAATAAGTATTCCCCATTTCTTAAGTGTGTGTTCAGTGGCATAGCCATAGTGGAAATTGTAAAATAATTAGCAGGAACACAATACGAGGATGGAGATCTGACCCAAGCTTTAGAATGGCGATTCATTTATTTACTGTGTGTAAATGCTAGAACATTCTTATTTCATGCATAAAGCAAAATGAAGCAAAGCTCTTCTCTCTGATGTTCACTCCGTACTGCATCCATCAAAATAGATGTGGAGCACAAATTCTTCTCTTAGGTCACTGCTAGAGAACATCAGTTGCAGGAAACCCACTTCTGTGGATTGCATTAACACATCCAGAGATACAGGAGCAGATGAACTAAGGTTCTTCATGGTGGAAGAATTAAATTGTGAACTTTTAGGTACTTCCCAGGAACTGCTTTAGGGATAGAAAAGTTGTCAACGAGTCCTGCACTCTGAGCAGTCATTCCTCATCTTGTCATTGCACAGGTAACAGAGTCTGTGCAGACGATGGTAGGTGTAGTTCTTGCCTGACCCTTACGTTCTACAGCCTCACCCAGAGAAAGAAAACACAACTTCAGCCACAGGAGACCACTTTTGTCACCATTTTACTAGAAGCAAATACTACTGCAGCTGAGCTTTGCCGGAAGTTTGATATATATTACAGCTCTTTTCATCTCTGCTCCCAACTGCACCGTCTGGAAATGCCCATTTATGCATTTATATATGTTATTATAATGTGCAAAAACTTGGAATTGAAAAGAAGGTAAATAGTGTATCTTTATGCTATGTTACATTTTCTAGAAGTGCAATTGAAATATCAATCATTCCATTCTGGCTGCATTGATCGGTAATTTTCATTTTGTAATTTCAAATAAAGCTTCTCTCCACAGCAGCAACGGCAGCACTTTCCAGCATATAACTTCAGTTCATTTCAGCTTCATGACTTAAAGATCTTCTCTCCCCATCATTCTTGCACATCTTTTAAGTGGTAATTCCACTTTTCCAATTAGATTACTGGAACACACGAAATAAACAGGCACCTTTTCCTACAGCCACAACATCTAACTAACGAGCAAAGTTAGTGCAAACAACAGCTTGGGCTCAGTCTCTACACTCCCATTGTAGCTCCCACATTTAGAATGTGGATCTTTACAGAAAGAGAGAGAGAGAAAGAGACAGAGTATATGTGTGTGTACATAAAGATGTATGTACATATAAAGAGGGAGAGAGAGAGAAAGAAAATAAAAGCAAACCTTAAACAGACATTATTAATGAGAGTTATTGTTCAATTTACATCAATTTTCAAGAAAAGGGACTTGTGAAAGAATAAAAACCTTAGGGAAATAAGACCCAAAAAAAGAAATAAAAATACCGCAAGTGACTGAAGCCAGAAGTCCAACATGTTAAAATCCCAATTTACCACATGGCCCCAGGCAAGTCACTTCTCTCTGTCCCTCAGTTTGCTCATCAGTAAAATGGGAATCATAACCACTTAATTCAACAGGCTGTTGCAAGGACATACAAATTCACTGCTCTTTCAAAAGCTGTGAGCTCTCCTAATGAAGAGCTCCTTGGAGATAAAAAGAATTCATTGTGGGAGATTACTGAAGTAGGAGTAAGGCTCATTTTGATTAGTTCTGACCAACACTCTTCTGTGATAGCAGATTTGGTTTAGACATAAAAGCAGAAAGTTCTTACAAAACTGACGAGAAGACTGACTGAAGGAGAGGGAGCAAGAGTGACATTGTCAGGATCAGTATTCTGCTTTTTAAAATTATTCCTATTGTACTTAAATACCATGTACCAAAATACTTCAGGCACATTAGAAATATTCAAAACAAAGAAGCTTCAGAGAAGCTTTACAAATGACAGTAAAGCTAAATTGAGAAAGCGAGACAATATCACCTAAAAGCTCCATGAATCCTGCATAAGAGACCTTGTTACTAAATCACTTACAATACATATGCAACATTTTACATACTATTTATGTTACAGCAGCACTTCGGGATGCAACTATGATTCAGGCCACGCAAGGCTGGGTGCTGTGCTTAGCACACAGAGTGAAGAAAACATTGCTGAAAAGCCGTATTTGAGGCAGTTAAAGGGAAGGAAAAGGCGAGGCACAGAAAGAGCTGGAGCGACTCCTGACTCGTCACACTGTAGCAGAAGCCAGGCAGTTTGGTCTTCCAACCCCTCTGGTTAGTAGGCCACACACGCACATCCACACCGCCTTTAAGAATGTGCTCTGACAATGGCTGCATGCCCTCTTATATGCATTTTCAGCAAATATTCACAAAATAAAAGTTCAGTTCTAAAAATGCCTAACAAAAAAGCCCCAAAAAACAAAACAGTTACAAGCTATACATTTATGGAAAGAAAGAAGAGTCCAAACGGAAATCATCAGCTTACGTGTTTCATAAGACCTGAATTAATACATGGACCATTGTGTTTTCACAAAGCAAATCCACATAACCACATGATAAATCTTGTCCTTTGAGACCAGAATTCAGCAGCTGATGACAAGGGAGATCACGTGCCACCTGGGAGGGTGGCAGCCACAGCAGGGATTTTACGGCAAAGTTTTCCCAGCAAGGCAAGGGAGCATGGGAATGGAGCTTCAGTCCTAACTCTGCCACCCACTCTTCTGATGACTTTGGTCACATCACTTCATGACACACTACTCCCTCCCCAGCCTTTGAGATCTGTGCAGGTTTTACATCCCATAGGGTGTAGGAGTACTGGGACTTCCCAGCATCAATCTGATGCCACCACTACCACCATTCGCTACCAGTGCGACTGATGAGGAGCAACGCCAGCCAGAGACAGACTCCCAATCACTAATATTTGGACTGGCCTGACTTTCAGTCCCATTTGTATAGCCTCAGTCACTTACACACACGTTATTCTTTCCAACCTGCTTCAAGAAGTGATGCCCAGATTATTTTGCCTGCTTAGCAAGAAAGACAGCATATAAACAGCTTTACAATAGAAACTGCAGTGGAACAACTATGAGAAAAGATGACTTACAGGAATTATCACTGCATACACACACATACGCACACAAAAACAGTTTGTCCTCATTAACAGTGGCTGAAATAGGAATTTTTATGTTCCAGGATTCATCCTCCTGCCAGTTTACATGAAAAATGTCTGGCACATGTGTTTGAACAAATGTCAGTTCACTGCCTAGGTCAGTTGTTGTGTCACATCAGGGAGGGGTGGCCAGACCTGCAGCTTACAGGGGCTCTCCTCAGACTGTGCATAGCATCCCTGAGTAGAGAGGAACCACCTGAGATCATGACAGCAAAAACATCCCACAGATGTAATAGCATTGTGATAGAAGATGACAATGGGATTCCAGGGGCATAAGACTGTCCATCTTTCCTTCTCCTCAAGGACTTCCTGTCACTCAGCAACTCTGATGTGCTTTTGCACAGGACCACCTCCTGGGGGACTTCAGCCATGGACGAGGCTGCAGCCCAAACTACATGTCGACGCTCCGCCTCTTCTTTGTGCACCAGAGGACCTGTTACCCTACAACTCCCTCCCAGAATTCAATGGCTCCCACTGACCTCCATCCCTACCCATTCCCCTCCTCTCCCCAAACTCGTCTACTCCTCTTTTCCTTGCTGAAGACCCTGGCCATGTAGATATGCCATGCAAGTCAGGATCTGAGGTCCCAGAGGGAGCGTGGGTCCTGAGCAGGGCCTGTGGCATGCTGCAGGCCAGCCTGAAGGGTCCCTGTGCCACCAGCATCCCTCGAACACACACTCCAAGCTAAAAACCGGAAAGTACAAAAAAACCTTGCCTTCCTGTAAGGAACTATCACCTGCCATTGCAGTTGTTCTCAAAGTAATAGCATACTACTATTAATCCACTTTGAAAAGTATGATAATAGATAAAAGTATGATAATAGACTTACGGGAGTTTAAGCTACTATTGTTATAAGAAACAGGAATAAGGAGGAGAACCTTTACACTGCAGCAGGAGTTTTCTCACAGTCACACTGCATGGAGGAGGCCAGAACAAGTCATTCAACACCTTTGAAGACACCTAGAGGAAAGCTTTAACTTTAATAGTAGTGCCAGCACCTCCTGCCTTGCCACTAGTGTGAGGGACAAGGCCTGCAGGGCAGAAGTCCCTTCAGTTACCCTACAGGGCCAAACGGGGCAGCTGCTGGGGGGCGGAGGGGGGGGCATGGATGGGACTGGCAGACATTTTGTCCCCCGCCACATCCGAGGCAGCAGCAGCTGACAGGAACGGAGGGGCAGTGACTCAGGCCTGAGCCGATGCTTTGTGCCACTGTTGACACAGAGAAATGACACTCACACACAACACCCCCCCCCGCATAGCCCACTTACCGCCATGAGCCCAAGCACGCAACAGCCTCCTCTGGCTATGCTTGCCGGCTGCTGTGGCACCTGCCCACCATTTTAACTGAGGAGCTTCTGCTCCTGTTCTAATCACAGCCTTTCAACAGGCAACAGCACAGAGCTGAGGTAAGAGAACAGAAACTGCATCCATTTTATGGGGTTTTCCTATTGCATGCTGAACCTAACTGGGTTTAAAGGAAATCTCAAAACCCCTGAGTGAGTAAGGGAAAGCACTATTTACAGTGAGGGTGGTGAGCCCCTGGCCCAGGTTGCCCAGAGAAGCTGTGGCTGCCCCATCCCTGGAGGTGTTCAAGGCCAGGCTGGATGGGGCTTTGAGCAGCCTGGTCTAGTGGGAGGTGTCCCTGCCCAGGGCAGGGGGTTGGAACTAGATGATCTTTAAGGTCCCTTCCAAACGAAACCATTCTATGATTTATGCCCATTAAAGTTTTACCACATCACTCCTGGTCACAGAAGAGTCCAGTCAAGGGCTAAACCCTTCCCACTTTTCCTCTTTCTTTCAAAATTTGGCTTACCCAAAGGTAGGCAAATACAATTAGTGGCATGTGTGAACCAGATGGATTCTGTCCTTATTTTGTGCAAAATTTCATTCAGTTTTGCCATGGCTAGTAGCATCCAAGTGACAAAATCTACTCTTTCCCTCAATTGAAACAAGAATAAATATTTATCTACTTAACACACAAAGAAACTGGAGATATGGAGAAGCTGAGTGGTTTTGCAGGTTACAGCACAGTTTTACTGAAAAAACTGAGGAAACCAGATCCTCTGCAACCAACACTTTTAATGACAGGACTACATACATTCTTTTTTTTTTTTTTTTTTTTTTTTTTTTTTTTTTTAAAATCTCAACTTTGGCATACAAGAAATAATGAAATAAACTGAGCTGAGAAACAAATAAAATATGTCCAGAGACACAAATGGACCTGTTTTTGTTTTTGTTGGGTTTTTTTCCTGAATTTTTTCACCCCACTTCCCATCTCTGCAGTGTCTGCCTGCAATGATTAAGTGGGCAAATGAAGTTCTGACTACTAGTTATATTGAAAATAGCAGTAATACTGTGACAGCGATCTCTCTCACACTCAGACATCACCAGTAACAGTGACTGCGCATTGCCTTCCCTGCTCAGCCATTTCGAGCCCAGTGGCACAAAGCACAGCAGCTGACCTACACCAGGAGGAAGGGAGGGAGCCGGTGAGCAACTCCTCTTGCATATCAAAAGAGAAGAGAAGGAGAGTTTAGACGTGTAACTATCAAAGCCTTGGAATCATCATTGTGCTGGTGCAAGCACTGAGGAGACAGTCCTGCTTTGGCGCAGCAGAGGTTGGTTTGCCTTCTAGGACAGACCTCATAGCCCTGGTGACAGAGGATCGATGTAAAGCTGTATACATCTATATAGGTCTATTTTTCTCATGTCAGCCTCACAAACCTGCTCCTGACTTCCCATGGATTCTAGTAGTTCTGTATTGGGCAAAAGGTGGTCAGTGCCAGGATAAGTAATTGCAGGAAAACTCTGTTTGTTATCCAATGGGATAGCAGCGTAAGGAACGCTTGCCTTCCAAGAGCACAAGGATATGGCTGGGCTGCAGTCATCCTTTCTTCCACCAGCTAACCTTTATGGTCTTTTCTAACAATTGTAGTCATTCCTCGGGCTATCTACTGTCCTAATGATTCTTCTAGTTTTGTGATGTTTTGTTTCTTCTTCCTTGGTGCAGTTCCTTTCATCTACATAAATAGCAGAAATTTGAAAGCCGCTCTGAATGCTCCGATTTTAAAGAAATGCTTGATGTATATGAGCTGTGAAAATTCTAATCCAAATCATCTCTGAAGTTTATGACTTACAGCCAAAGATAAACTTGTTCAATTGTTCTCATGGCACCTCCTGCTTTATTGGGGTAGTCTATGGATTGTCTTTTAATGTGCTGTACAGGAGATGACTCTCACAGCCAGAAAAATACAAGTATTCAAAGTAAAAATGTCAATGGTTGTATTTACCTATATAGACCATACACATGTACAAAACTACGAAGATATTTTATGAATGGTAATAAATCAATTTGTGCTTCCACTTGAGTCAGCTAAGGTTTTCATTTTTTCCTCATTTTGGGTTAGTTCATTTGATTTCATTATTTAAGTATTCTTTTAAAGAACTGTCTTTCTGGTTTCTTTTTTAGTCACATTGAGCCACCCATAGACTTCTTTCCTCATGAGACAAATACTTCAACAATGTTTTCTGGTATTTCTGAAAGGAATAAAATTATAGCCAGCCCAATCCCGCTTTGATGTTAGTAAACTGACAACACCAACAACAATGAAAGAATAAGAAACTGTTACCAAAAACCCCAACTATCTCTGGCTGGTTTTACTTTTTGTCTTACAGAACTTCCTTTTGATTTTGGAAAACGTAAGGAGTAACCAGCTTATTTTTTGTAGAATACAATTTATTTCTAGGAGGTCTCATCTAACTGAAGCCTTACGTGAAAGTTTGGAAGTATTTAGGCACTCTTAACAAATAAAAGTGCAGAGTGATGCATAATCACTCTGACTGGAAGCTCTTTGGGTCAACAATTATTTTTTCATTCAGTGTTCATCCAGAGCCTCACACAACAAGAACTATGGTGGGCATCCAATGCACAACCACAATGGCCAACTTAATCCAAGCGTCTTTTAGGAAAATACCAACTGAAAGCCAGTTGCTGAACTGTTTGCCTATTCCTCCCCCTTCTTTTCAGTCTCACAAGGATGATGGACTCCTTTCACTCCAGAGAAACTTTTGCTGATATACAGGATGGAAAGTTGACAAGACAGGCTGACCCATCCATGAAAAGTTATAGAAATGTCCATGCTGTAAAATGCCCCCAATCTTCCTCACACCTCTTCCTAACCAATTTAGTTTGCCTCACTCCTATGCATAGAAATATACTTTGCCCTTTATTCACCCAATTTCAAGGTTATACTCAAACACGTACTGGAAGATAAAAGCTTTAAATAATGTACATTCTCTCATTGTCCTTTTCATCGAGATCACAGGTGCATGACCTCGTCCCCCAGCACAAAAAGCTGTTGTCATGGAAACAGCTCAGGATGCCAACTTGACAACAACTGACATTCAAACCAGGAGGGACACCTTGTCTCCTGCCTTCCCCCACCAAATCAGTGCATTTCAGTGGGGGCCAAATCTGCAGCATTCCTTCCTTGCCAGGGCTGGGACACACTCTGCTGCAAGGAGGACATTCAGTTGGCTCCAGCCCCACACGCCACATACTGCACCCCAAAAACTGCCTTGGGAAAACAGCATCTGACAACACAGCCTAATCAAGTCAGCTAAGAAGAGCATCCTTTGCTTTCAACGCTTAGCAAGACGTAGTACGGGAAGAGGAGGCCACCTTTCTTAATGGTTAGAACAGAGAATCTCATAACTGTTCTCTCACAGTGCCACTAAATCTTTCTGTTTCTTCCAAAGTGCCAACGGATCACTGCTTTCCTGGAGGAAAATCACTTCAGCACTCTGCATTTCAGTTTCCTGCCTGTAAAATGGGAATAACTTTACCCACAGCAAGCCTCAGATAAAGAGCTTTTAGTAATCGGTATTGTAATCCATTTTTTTCTTATTCTATTTCCAGCTGTATCGATACTCTGTGGTAATTATTCACCATCTAGCTTTTCTAATTGAGTAATAAATAGTCCAGGAAGCAGGAGACAGACTTCTAGGCAAACATGTTGAAAAAGTGGATGCACATTCCAGAGAGAGATAAACTTGAGGGAAAGGTCTCTTATTTATTTATATTTTGTCCCCCAGGAGCTTTAATTGGAAAGAACGACATAGTTAAAACATACCCCTACTCCTTGCCTCCTCCATACCTCAGGATCGAAGAATATGTGAAATTGTGATACACAACTTTAAAGGAAAAAATAAATATTTTTGGATATACATATATATCTACACACATATATATTAAAATAAATAAATATGTATCATTGTGGTTGGGGGAAGGGAAACAAAATACACACAATGGCATTTGCTTTCCTGTAGGCTTGTGCATATTCTCGTGCCTGAATGCTGTCTTGTGATCTCTACATAACCTTTGAAACACAAGTGCATATTTCACCCTTGCAGACTAGCACAACCATTTTTTTGTCATTCCAATTTCATTTCCAGTGCGGTGTGGACTGCGGGCTCAGCAGTCACTGGAGTCTGAAGTGACTCTTGGGACCTCCTCACTGTTCTATATGCAAATGGCCCTGCACCTGGGCAGCCGAGCGGGCTTGCCGACAGTTTAGTTATGCAAATCTGATTGATCGAGAGCATATTGCAGAAGAACACACGCAGGCCTGAGACACTGGCAGCTATATTTCACTGGCTAAATTCCCGAAGAAAAAAAAAAAAAAATTAAATGCCAAGCATTTTGATGCATATTCCTTTCAACCCCTGAAGTGCACTAGCGTTTATTTCTGTATGTTTTCAACACTTTGCTTAAATGTTGTTAATGCAATTTCTTGTGCTGTTGCTGAATTCACAGAAGGGCTTGTTTCCCCTTTTTTTTGTGGTTTTTTGTTTGTTTTTTTTTTTGTTGTTTTTTTTTTTTTTGTTTTTTTTAAAAAACACAAACCCAAAACCCCCAAAACAAAGCCACAAACAAAACCCCAAAACAACGGCAACGAAAAAAGAGTTACTACGATATCACAACACAATAGGTCTGTCAGTTTATTTGAAAAAATTCTCCAGGCAAATGGAGTAAATGCAGTGTTAAAATATAATTAGGTCCTACAGTACAGAGGAGTGCAAAGAAACTGATGTACAAGCACAAGTTGCCCAGACTTTATTCTCTCTGAAACAAAAGGTAAAACAAACAGTGGGAATGTAGATTACATACTGTCACCCAATGTCGAAAGCACTTCTTTCTATTTACCAAACAGCCTGTATAAAAAGGCAGAGAAGGAAATGAAAAAAAGAAGAAGAAAAAAAAAAGAATCATCTGGGATCAGGTTAAAATAATAAATTCCTTTTTATTTAACAAAAAAGAAGAAAATAAAAGAAGAAAAGACAACCCACCTATGTGTGAGCATGTGGAAACCTCTAATATAGAACATGCTTCAGGCATCAAGTTAATCTCAGTTTATTGCATACAACTGATTTATCTTCATTTATAAATGAGTGGTGAGCCCTGGTTCTAATATTTGCATTTCTTGTAGTTGTGTTTTTGTATTTTAATGCCTTGGGGAGCCATTTATGATGTTGAAATAACATGATTTTTATTTTCTTTTCCTCTAGTTTTTCCAACAGCAGATACAGACTATATCAATGCTTGGACACTGGTAAAACCTCTGGGAAGAGACATGAAATCAGCCTTTTGAATCACTTATTTTATCTTTTGCAAGTCACTTTTTGATAGAGGCTTTCAACAAAAATATCGCTAATCGTTATAAATTCAGGATATAATTTTTTATTAGTCTGAGGTTGGGTTGCTTGTTTCTTTAAAATAATCTCTTCTGCGGCAAGTTTTGAGGTTGGTAGTTCCACAGCTGAGGACTTACAGTTACACAGGTCCCAAAGCAGAGAAGAGAGGAACCATCTCAGATGGTATGCATAAAAGAAGTGTCTGATCTCAGTTGGAGCCATGAAGCATTCCATAATACAAATTGTTATAACAGGCCACTAGACAAACACCTATTAGTCTGGTGCTGCAGAATACGAATTCACAGAAACTCTTGCAATAAAAATATACTTTCATTGCGAATCAGTGCACAAAGTTACATACTTGAGAACATTTTTACATAAACAGCAATTAAAATATGTATCATCGGGCTTCACTCAAAAGGAAAGAGTATTTGATTTTTAATTTCAGTGTTAAATTTGTTATAATCTCAAGAGGACTGTGCACAGAACAAAATTTCCCAGTAACAGAAGATTGTCCAAAAACACTCTTAGAAAACCCCCTGAGAAATACAGGTAAAATTTCTAGAAAGAAGCCCAAGTTATCTAAAGGACTTGAAAAGCAAAGCAACCCTGCTGTAGCAACGTTAGAGCACAACTTATTGAATAGAAAACATTTCCCTGCACGTTAAGTTGTATTGCCTTTGGCATAGATTCTTCAGCTGTAAATTTGTCCAAGGAATGACATACAGTACACATCAGAGAAGTAATGAAGGAAAGAGGCTTAGATGGGCACTTTGCAGCTAAGGGGGAGCCGTTATTGAGCCTTGTCTGCTGTATTTAGCAGAAGAGAAAAAAACCACAACCAACACAGAGAGAACATCTTTGTCTGTCCCTAACCCCTGCTACCCTCTCTTTAAAAATAATTAAATAAATAAATAATAGAAAAAATAGCCATCTGACAAGCAAAGCCTAGCCAGAGGGTCAAAAATGAAGATCCTGGGAAAGGTCAAGTTTAATCTCTACCCACGATGCCCTAGTGCATCCCTCACAACAGCTGACTAACAAAAGGGGCTCAGCACTGTGACTGACAGAATTCTTAATTGTATCCACTCATTCATGACAATTTGATTAAAATATTACGCCAAAGTCTCACCCCCTGTTTGCTTCGATCCTCCAAATCTAATTTTGAATTTTCAGAAAGGAGATTACCTCCACAAGCATGACTGGGATGCTATTAACTTCTACTTAATCTTTATTACTGATGTGAATTTAACATATGTATGGCTTCGTCTCGCTCCTGTTGTTTTCTCTCTAAAGTAACGTCTAGGCAATATACAAGTGGCGGACATTAATTTTCACTTTGATATTCTGTCATACCAAAGCTCATACTTTCATATGAAAACTTAAAGATGTACTGTCTTAATACCATGGCACAATTAAACTGCATTAAAAAATAAAAAAATAAAAAACCCAAACATGCACTAGCTCCCTCCAGCCCCTACCAAAGAAGAGAACAAAACCCTGCTGAACAGACTTCAAAGTATTATAACTTTTCACTGTTATCTCCAGCTATATCCCCTTCATTACAGGAACTGCTCCAAGTCCTGATGAGAACTGGCAAATTCTAGTTAATGTCAATAATGCAATTGTGAAGAAGTCAAGCAGGCAGTTAAAATTTCTAATCAATTTGGATTATTCCCAAATTTATGAAACTAGTAATTGAATATGGCCATTGTTACCTGTGTCCTGATTTTCAAAAGATATTTGAATAAAAGATGCTTACCCCCTCCTTTTCTTCCCACAAGTAACACAGAGCAAATTAACATCACCAGCTGCAATTGTGTTTACAAGAGTATTCACAAACATATTGAACATGAAACATTACTAATAAAACAGACTGGGTTGAAAAAAATTCCACTGAAAAATGTTACTTTATTTCCTTCCCACTCCCCCAGAGAAAAATAAATGTCTTTTGATTCCTTTTTTGCAAAACCTTTCCCCATCATTTCTATCCATGTCTACTAACTGTTGTTGTAAAAAGAGAAGTAATAAATTAATCTTCCTAAATTCAGACTCAGTGACTTCCTAATTTGCCTGTCTAACTGCTGCTCCCATCAGCAGGAGAGCATTTGGACTGGATTCAAACCTGGGGGGGGGATATCACCTACAGTCATTTAACATGTGTACCAGTTACACGGAGTTGTAGAACTACTGTAAGTCTCAAATCTCCCACTACCTGGACAATGAATGATAAGCTGATATCTAGAAGTAATGGGTGGAAGAGGTTTCTCAGAATCCTTTTCCACATTTCATACACCATTTTGCTCAAATAAATATTTGCAGTACTGTTCAGAATTTGTTTTTTTCCCAATCAAGGAAAATAATCTGTATCTCTGTATTGAAACCTCTCTCACCAGCTCCCCAGGCCCAAAATTACACCCACCCTCAAAGTATTTAAGACATTTCTACCACCTCTGTGTAGGAGAATATACACATATTTTATCTAGCCTATTGTTTCTGTTTCTAGCACTGTAGTGAGGCTCAAGAACCCCAGGTTAGAACAGCAGCACAGTAAAGAGCTTCCATGTCCTGCAACCACTTTCAAGATTTCCAAATTATTCCCACCACAGTTGCAGAAATGCAAAATTTGTCTGAAGTCGCATCACAACTGTGATAATAATACTAATGAACACTGAAAACATGAATCCCAGTGGCCCATCCCAAAGAAATCCCTACTTCAATAAATTTCACCATCATTTTTCTAGGATCGATACATAAAGGATCATGTAACGGGAAGCAAAAGAAATATGCGATAGGACTGCCAATCTCATCTTCAAGGAGGACACCCCTCCCTGACTCCAAATCTCACCATTTGTTTAACCCTTAGTATGAGGGTACAGCACAGCCGACCCCTGAAGGCTTCCCAGTGCCATTGGGAAGACTGGTGTAACGTATCGAACACGTCACCATCAGCTCTGCCACACTCCGGTAACCCAGGATAAAAACTTCACAAGGTGACAGAGAGCTCTGCTTCTCCTTTGCAAATGCACAGTAGATCTTCTGCACCCGTAAAGAGCAGGCCAAAAAGCCAGAGTTTCTTGTTACATGTGCAGGAAAGGAAAATGGACGTGTGTTTCATTCTCCAAGGACACCGTTTTCTGGGAGCTCTCTGGATAATACAGACCAGAAGCAGAACAACTGTACCGCAAGGGCAGGCTTTGCAGGACAGCTTTAACAGACAGTAGCTTTGTTTTGTTTAATGTTAACATTACTTTGCTTATACACAGATATCACTAGAGGTTCCTTTTCCTTTTGCCAGATTTTTAACAATTGCAAAACTCCTTCAGTTTTACTAGCTGGCTGTCTCTCAATTTTCAGTAAATCACTGCTGGGAAGATATGTACTAGTTGTGCAGGCAGAGGAGCACAGGGATCTCTCCCATATCCCATAAGCAGGGGGACACTCGTCACGCTTAACAACACCAACAAATACTCCAGCTTGCTTTGACTCACTCTCTCCAAGAAAATGCATCCCCAGCCTCCCATCTTGGCCTCCTCCACAGCACGCACAAGTTTTCTACTACACAAAAGCAGTTCCTCCGTTGCTGTGGGACCAAAGCATCGAGAACCAAACTTAGCTCCTAGGTTCGGACAAACGTGGTTGCACCAGGGCAGGGTGATAAACTCAGCAAGCCAGTTTCTGACGCTGTCTCAAGAACTCAGATGGGGGAGAAAAAAAAATAAAAGAACATCTGAAAAATTAAAGACATCTGAAAGAATTCAGATGTCACTGAGGGAAGGGAACTCTCACCACACATGGCCCTCGTGGGTCCACAGGTGGGCTCGGTCTCAGGACTCCCAGCTGAAAAATTAAGTCCCTTGTAGGGTTTCACCCAAATTTTGACACAGGCAGTGGCTATGTCCTTAAGTTAAATCTACATGCAACATAAAAATTATTGAGGGGGGAGGGAGAGATGGACACTAACACCACACCAAAAGGCATTTCTCTGACAGTGGTAAATCTCCACGGAAAGTGGCCACTTTGCAGTTAGCTGCCCGCACTCCTTGATATCAAACTGGAAGCTACTTCCAACCACTCCAGTCTACTGAATGCCAAACACGTCTCCCACAACTCCTGAGACATTCCTCTAGGCAGCTGTAGCCAAAGGGTCACAAGATTCGTTTTTTTCCCCCTTCCCTGTCCTCCCTCCATCTCTAAACATAGAAGGGGGATTTTTCCTTGCTGTAGCCTTTGAAGTTTTGTTCCTCATCTCCAAAGCCCAAGGAATATCACAGGACTTGTGGAATTACAGCAAAAGAAACTCAGATAAATGCTCCGTCATGCTGAGCCTCGCTGCAGCCAGCAACCACATTAATACATTGCTTGCTCCAACATGCCCAAGCTCCCTCCAAGGTTTCTACACTGGGCAACTAGTGGTGAAAGAAGCTATAGCCAAAACGTTAATAGAAATATAAATAAATATATGAGAGATAGCAGCTTGAAGAAATTAAGGCCTAAATAATAAGCACGCTCCTATACAGTCCACAGAAACAGAGTGGAAGCTGAACATAGCAGGCTTTTAACATTTCCGTATGAATATTTCTAAAGAGCCACACCAGGACTTTTGAAAACTCATTTTCACCACTGTATGCACAGCAAAACTGTACTCATTTTCCAAACTGGAGGGGAACATCACCTCTCTCTTTCCATATCTAGAGGGTGCATGCCCCGATAGGAAGACTCTCAGGTGTTAACTCAGATATGGAGTTTACTTGGAACAAGAAACTAAAAACCAAACAACCTCCCCCTCCCCACACATATCTCCAGATGTCCATTCCTGGTGTAGCGGCAGGGCCTTTGTCAGGAGCTTCTGTCTAAAGCATGATACTAAACAGTCATTACCTTTTAATATATAACTGGGAGTTTTCCATTTATTACTCTGGTATCCAAAGAACTGAAATCAAACTGGGGGAAAGAGAATGGGACATCCCACAATCACTCCAAACCCCCAAACAAATCTGACAGCTGCTTAAGAATTCAACCATCATTTAAATAAAACCAGCCTGCTTTCTGTTCAGCATATGCCAAATGGTCTACTGTCGTTTACAGTAGGATTTTTTTTCTTCTTTTTTTTTTTGCCAATTCACAACTGCCTTCTATTGTCAACGCTATGAATAGCCAACAACAATTTAAAGTAGTGGGCTCCTATCAGCATTGTTCTCCTGTTCAGAGGCACAGAGAACAAGAATACATCTATGTTTTCCATACAGTGTAGAAAAATGTAATTCTCTGTTTAGTGTCATATCAACTCGTGTCCCAATTCACTGCCATGGGCAATGAATGACAGACTGAGCTGTCCATCCTGACAACGTGACCAAGATATCAGTGGTCGAGACTGCTATATCATTTTTCGTCTCCCCCAAAAAATGTTGCTGGAGAAATCTCCTATTTTTATTCCTTTATTTGTTTCTTTATCTACATACAAAGTACAGATAAAAATGAAATTGAGTTCATTAAACAAGCTGCAAATAATGTCTTGATAGCACAGGAAATGTTACATTCCCTCGCATTGCAGCATGTGCTCTCAATGGAGTACGGATTTCTTTATAATACTAATAAAAAATAGCTGCAGTCCCCTTCTTTCAACAAAGGCTTCCCCCCACCCCAGCAATTCAGTAGAATATATCTTATTTTCTAGTATAAAAAGAAGCCTTTTCCTCCTTTATAGGTAGCAGGCACATCACAGTTAACAATATGTAGCTGAAGGGCGATTAACTCCAGGTACCATAGGCCTGGAACTGGCAATAAAGAGGTAGCTTGGAGCTGTGCACTGAAAACAGCATTTATTCAAGGGAAGGGGAGAAATGAAACAAAACTTTGACAATGTTAGAAAAGAGGAAGAAGAAATAGGTTGAGGCAGCTATAGCACTGCAATGATTTACACGCCGTTAATGTACAGTGGCTGTATGTTGTGTTCAGGACAATATTTAAATAAAAGCAGCATTAGCCTTGGCAGCCTGTGTATTAACACACTGAATTTATGTTGCCTCCAAGGTAAAGAGCATCTTCTTATTGTAACATATACAGGAATTATAACACATCGAGAGCATTCTTGGCAGTGTATTCTACCTTAAGCGTAGCTTACTGGATTTGTTTCCGTTTATTTTAACTTTGCCATCATTTTTTGAGTGTTTTCATTTGTTCATAAGTTATTGTTGATGACGATAACTTTTTCTTTCTATTGCTTCAGACTTAAAACCTCTCCAGCAGAGGAAAAAGTAAATTTGCATAGGAGACAAAAGAAAGTGGAGATTTTGGCTTAACAGACAATTGATGGAGCAGGGGTATTTGGCCTGCAGACTTGTGGCACAAGAGTTTTCCTATCATGCAATGGTTAACTTTATATGAGCTGTGGACTGGTGCTATGGAGAACAGAGGCAACGGTGATGTCTCCAAACAGGCCTTTTGACACTCTGCCAGCATTAGTGTCATCTCCGTCTTGATCCTCCTTTGCTTCTTACATGGCCCTCCCAAAACTATCTGAGCTGCCAGGTAATGTTGGTCATAGGGGGATCTCAGCAGCTGGCTGTTTTGTGACAAATGACACAGAATCAACAATAGTACATGACCTTTATGGATTCTGGCTGTCTTGTAGAAGTATGTGAAATATTCACAATGAAATAACAAAACCTACTTGAAATTCAAGTTGCTCCTCAGACAATTACTATGGAACCAAAAGACCTAACTGCCCTGTATTGGTAAGATATTTATATTTCTACTACCCCCATAAAGTTCTTGCCTTGTGCATCATTATAGAAAATAACACAAGTCAGAGCTTTTTTAAGTACAAGGCCTGTCCTAGATGACTGTCTGAAGTACAGATGAATGACAGGGAAAAAAGTAATCCCACTGGTAGCAATACGATCTGAAGGCATAGCCTTGGAGCTGAGGTGTGAAACCCTTCAGACTCAGCCAAAATAAACCACTGCAACTGGGGAAGGAAAAAAAAAAAAAAAAAAAAGAAAGCACATAGAATTCAGGCATTAGTTTAGAAAAGCAACTGCAGCATTTGCCACAAACTTCTGAACAAAGCACACTGAATCAACAATATAAGTAAATCATAACATCCTCTCCTGCCTCCCAGAGCAAAAACGCTAATCATGTTAGGTCCCTCTGAACATCTGTCATCCTCCACAGTGTATGGAAAAGGGTGAGTTTTAGATCAACAGACTCAAATTCTGTCACATCAAGTGTAAGGAAGTCAGTGTCATACTTCAAGAGCCTCTTCTTTCATGTGTTATGTCCCCTTCCAATTTAATTGAGGGAAGGTTTCCCTGCCCAAATTCCTTATACTATCATTTAGCATCACACTCTGAGGATGAAGTTCTGGGCATTAAAAGGCTGTTGTGGGGAAATTATCAATCCCACTGGGTTTAAGACCTCTCCATGCACTTTAATACATCCCATACGATAACAGGAAAGATAACAATAAGACTGGCGTTCCGTATTTGGCAATTACAATTCAATGAGACTGTACCCTCTCTTATATAACTCGATAATATGCCACAAAAGAAAGTGGAGATTATGGGCCTGGGGCAGATGGATTTTTTTATTTAAAGACATAATCAGCAGCATGGAAACAAAAAATTAAAGCTTGCAATGAATAGCTGCCTCTGCAAGAGCAGAACAAATGCCTTCTGCAACTCTGATGGTTGGGAAGCAACCTGGACTGCAATCCAGGGGTTCCACGCACTCCCTCGCTTCCCCTTCTTCCAGCAATTAGGAAGATATCAAAGACTACATGCTTGCCGTCTTCGCCAAAAAAATCTGATTTTTATCACAAGACAGTTAACATACTTCAGCAAAACTCTCATGGAGGCACGGGACAAGTTGCTTATTTAATACACTACCTAGGCAAGATCAACACCACAGCCAGCATCTGTGGTTCCTTTAAAATCTTTATTGCTTCTCCAAAAGGATTTTGCAGAACGAATAATAAATGCATAAGTATTATTTTTAAAAAAATATCTAGCTCTCTTTGGCATTAAAAACATAACCTCTGTTTATATTGGCCTGTAAGCTCCAGTACAGGCCTGAGAACACTTTGGATTCTCTTGCCTCCTCATCACAGTGCTGCAATATCAGCAGCTCCTGCAATCACTTAAACATTTACTTCCTCAAACATGGTAAGGCCTTTCATCCCAAATCAGGTTCAGTCCATCTGACAGAGGCTCCTAGGTGCTTGGAGAAGGTGTAAAACCTTACACTGGAATGGCAATCTTTTACAACTATGAAAAGCGTTCACCTCTGAGGTAAAAAATGGATGTTGTTTAATTCCTCTCCAATTGTATTTTCTTTCTCTGCAAAAGATGGATTTTTGCTCCCATACACAGAATGCCAAAAAACTTAGCGTAGCTGATCATGTGCTACCCGCAGGCCCGTTTTTCCTTTTCTAAAAAGTAAAACAGTTCTCCCAAACTAAACTACTTAGATTTTTTTTTTCTTTCAACCAATTCCACAAAGTTAAAAAAAAACAACCCAAAACAGAAACAAACAAAAAAACCCCACTGATAAATTGCATGCAACTCTTTGAGAGTTATTCACACCATCAGTAAGAGTATTTTTAAAAGAATAGAGTATAGATTTAAAGTCTCAGTGGCCTGATTTTTAGGAAGTTTTCAGTTTAAAAGGCTCCAGAAGAGAAATCCCAAAGCCTGGAAAGGCTGTTATGCCAGAGCTGAAAGATGCAGAGTACTAAGTTTAGCAAGCGGAAGGATAGTAGAGAGCTTCAGTCAGATTATAGGTATTGGGAAAAGACTTCTGACAGTGAAAGCACCCTAAATCAGAAGACAAAAAAGGTATCAGATCCCAGGCAGAATGTGTAGCTATACTGATAAATGCAAAGCAGAAATAAGATACAAATTTTGAAAGCAATTAAATATAGAAGTATCTTGCCTTGGGGCAGGTTTTCTCTTCATCTATAATCCTTAAATCAAGATTAACCAGACAGTTTTGCTGAAAGATGTTCTTTGGCTCAGGAATCATCCAAGAAGGTTCTGCAACCAGTGCTATGTGTGACCAGTGCTACGTGGGATGTTAGGGTAAGTTGTCACAACAGTCCCTCCTAGACTTACATTCTTTAAGAATTCAGAATTATCACAGCTACCATCCTCCTCCCTCCACCTGATAGCTATGAAACAACTTCTGTGGGAGAACAACATAACATGCAGTTCTGAGAGTTACTAAAAACTATTGTCAGGTCACAAAAATCTATGAAAAGAGGTGAGGTCAAAAGAATTTGTGTAGACAAAGCAACCTCTAGAGTGAATTGCAAAAGTTAAGAAAAGTCTTTTCAGATAAACTGATGCAACAGCATATGAAGTTAGTACACAAACACAAAGTCCAAGCTGATTATATGATCTGATTTAAAATATTCCTTGAGGCGAGGTTTTAATAATACTTAAAAAGGCCTGACAGCTCCCTGTCATGGTATGTCCATGTTATTAAATTGTAAAGCAACTGTCTTGCTCATAAAACAATTCGAACTGGAAAACACATGGTGGACAAAGCCAAGGACAACAGCAGAAATCAGTGCTGAGCCTTGGTTTGATTATGCATTGAGATGTGCCTCCTGAGAACCTGCATTAGCTTTGACGAGGCACATCTTCACGCAATTCATCTTCATCCTGCTGAAACATGAAGAAATAAATACCAGGCAAATGGAAGCTAGGCAAGGAGGAGTAACACTGACAAGAGCATCACTAGGACAAATTTCCCAAGTCACTCCCAGAGCTGAACACCAGAACTGCAGTAAGTGAGAGACAAGATGACGATCTGTGAAAACCTTCTGTCACTGTGTCGAGCGAATGCCGCAGGATCATTTCATGCCTGCATTCCAGCCAGTGTTCAGGGTTTTCTCCACCCTTCTCCGAGGCAAATTCTGGGCTCTGTGATTAACTTGCTGTCCTCCTCACCCATAGATTATTTACATCCCCTCATCTGATCTTAGCCTGCTACTATTCTTCTATTAATTCTTTCCCAGGAACTTCATCATAGTCATGGATTGATTTTTTTGTACTTTACAATTCACTTCTCCATTCGTCTGTTGATTCTGTTGCTTCACACACCTCCCATCTCGTTACTATACTTCACAGTCTTCTGGTTTTCCTCCTTGCACTTAACCTCTGTATTGTACATACAATTGATTTTGCTTTCATCATCTTTTCTTAGGATCATTATGATGTTTATGAAATATTTTTACTTTTCCAGCTTGTTGTTTTCAAAAATCTTACATTATGCAGTCTAGTATTTTTGCTGTCAAACTGGCCAAGCTTCTTAAGATTTTACTGAATTTGGCCCAGCCAGTCAGAACAAAAACCTGACCTTGCTCCTTCTGTTATCTGAGCTAGTTACTAGTTCACCTGAATGTAAGAGCTTACATCGTTCATTTCATTACTAGTCCGTCAATCTGGTTCTTTCCTAAAGTTTCTATCACATCTATTCTGATGGGTTGGTGTAATGCTTGAGACCCTACAACGTGCTTAGCCTTAAAGTTTTCCTTGAAAGTACATCTTGTTCACAAATACTTAGCATTTGCAGGTGCTTTCGGTCACAAAGTGTTTTACAAAACAAATCCTAAAAACGTCCACGGACCTCAAGCATTATTGCACTTTGAAATGCATCATGGATTGCAGGAACGCACAGACAGACCTCAAGACAGTTTGAGTTAGTCCACTCAGCCCCCCACGCTGCTATGCCCAGCTTACATAGGACATGTTTAAACTCAATGTGTTGTATAGCCTGAGATGGGAGAGGGGACTCCCCTAACCTGCCCAGAAAAGGTGAAGAATCATTTCAGGATTCAAAGTGAATGGAGCACGTAATTTTCCCCTCACGTTCCCATTGAAGTTTTGTCTTTTGTCTTGAAAAGTCAAGCAAGTTTCAAACCTTATTGCACTGGCTGCTCCATAGAAATATGGCATGTGACTCCCTCATGTGATTCAAGGGCAACTAAAAGGCAGTAATAACCGCCCCCCCCCCCCATCACCCCCCCCTCCCCCAGTATTGTGTCTCAAGCTCCAGGATGGTTCCTCACACATCTTTATTCTTTCCTTCCCCGTTCCCAGGATGGTTCAGAGCAAGACGGTGGGTACTGTTGAGAACTAAGGGGACTGGGAGGAGTGCGGGGCTATACAGTACTTGTACTGCCAATGACTGCCAGTAGCAATGAAAGGGAAAAGAAAGCTGAGATAATAAAAGCTTAGACAAACTTTCTGCGCAGAGAAGAGATAAACTACTTATTCTTAAAGGTCAACAACAAAAATATTGACACTAAAGGGATAAAATGGATACACATCTTCAATAACAAGTGGACTGGCATGACCCTGGCAACGTCAAGCTCCGTACAGTACTGTAGCTCTTCCTCTATCATCTTGGATATCACTTATTTTAATAACACATTTACTGATGAGAGTAAAGCTAATGTAGCATGAAGAGAAGGATGGAATAGAAGGCATCTTGTTTGTCAATACATCACCACTGTCACCCAGCTTTGGTAATGAGGTGCAATATGAAGAGCAGTCTGATTTTCAAAAACACCATGCACCAACATGTCTCTCACCAACTTGTTTTCATCTGGAAGTGTGGGAGATCAGAACTATTGAAAAAAAGTTGTCGTTGTTGCTTTTTTTCTCCCCTAACTTTTATGTTTGTGGTCAATAACTTTATTCGAGATGAGCTTTAGAATCTATTAGAATAAAAGATTTACGTGGTAACATATCCAGTTCTCATTATTCTACCATTATATTTATATTGTTGGGCGCTTTCCTGGTAGTACAGCTCTTGCCAATACCTCTGCTTTCACTTTTTCAGAAAGTATAAACTCTCCAGTCGTAAAGAAGAGTTTGAAAATAGACCGTTCCCATAAACAAGAGAAGACAGACAGGACAATATTTTGCTTCATGTCTTGAGAGAAAAGGGATTTGATTCATGATTTTTGAAAATCTGAGGTCAGCAACAATTTGCAGATTGCTTTACTAAACCATAAAGTAATAATAATAATAATAATCAATATCTTAGACAAAAGTTATTCTGTTGCTGCTACTGAAGAGAGATTTACCTCCATTTCCCAGGGATTACCATATTAATAGTCTTTAATAACCTGCAATTGTCAGACAAGCATGTTTTATTCCTTCACTTCAACAACAGCCAAAAGTGCCAAAAACATTTGCATTTATCTTCAGTCAGTGAAGTAGATGGCAAGACCAGAAGGAGCTTTATCTAACAATAGCTCTGGTGCCTTACAATTGTCTTAAATATTTCAACAAAGAGATACCTCAGTGTATTTCCCTGGCTACCAATGAGTTGCCAAAGGTCAAGAACTTCTGCTTTAAAAACAAACTGATCTCTAAAGTTGTTCTTGCAGTGGAGAGATTAAGGCAGCCTCTTATAAACATATTTATGAAATAAGAGCAAGGGACTTCAGCCTGGCAGTTTGGAATGTAACACCAGTCTGTATCTATATTATTTTTGGGATTAGAAACCATTAATTCCTAAAATTGTGCTGTGGAGCATAAGTGGCAACAGCTGCAGCTATCTGTTTGCTGTCTTTCCACATGGGCTACTTTCTGTGCAAGATATGCATGAACACCACACATAAATGGGGTGCTACCTCTTTAGACAGAGCCTGGCAATTTTAAAATAAAAAACTAAAAAGCATGAACCGTGTTTACCTTAAAATGATGAACTTAGGTGTTAATAAAAATGGCATCTTAAGGCAAGTCCTTACACACTTCCTGTTTCTGTAATCCATTCTTCTTGCATGCACAAACTAATAAAATGCCTCTTCTTATTATGTCACTACTGTACATGAAACATTTCACGCATAAAATATTAATCCCAGACACAGGTCTTTGAGGGAATGATTGTACTGGCTAAAGAGAGACAGGTTTCTGAATATAGCTCCAGTAATGCTTCCCAATCCCAAAGCAAAACCGCAACTATATTCAAGCCCATGGCCTTTCAATGGCACAAGTCAACCTTTGGACAGTTTAATGATGTGGACAAGCTGACCAAGAGAATCAGAATGAGACACACCATGTGTCCCATTCTTATTTGGCCCATAAAGACAAAAAACAAACAAACAAAGAAACAAAACAACAAAACCCTCCGTTACTTGGCGTTTCTTTGGCCTTTACTTTTCACAAAACTTAACTTTTTAAAGAACTTCTTTCAAAGTGAATCTGGGAAAACTAAAAGTTTTGATTCCTGTCCACTGGGGGAGTGGGGAAGAAAGGAAAAGGGGGGAAAAAAGAAGAAAGAAAAAAATGAACCTGAATGAACTTAGCCTTTTAGCCTTCATAAGACTTCTATCGTTGACAGTTGTCACTGCTTATTTCACAAGTTCAGAATACCGCACTGTTAGTAAACCACTCACTCAAATATGTAACAAAATATCTCAGTACAGGTATTTTAATTAGGGGAATCAGGCATGTGTTATCTTTCATTCCCTCTGGATAGTATTATGGACTGTATGTCCATAATACAGGCCAGGGCCCTGCTGCCCCTTGCGTACGGATCAGGAACTTGGCTGGAACATGCTACTTTTCTCCCGTGGTCCACCTTTCTTTGACAACTGAATCAACAATGGGGGGGGGGGGGGGTGAGCTTCAGCTATTTCTTGCTGCAATGCTGAGTCAGAACATGGATGAGGTTTTACAGTAGTAGGAAAATTCCACCTCCTTCAATTTAGTCCTAACCTCAGGTCTACTGCTTAAGAGACTCATGAAAGTCTTCTACCCTCCACAGGAAGACCATCCTCCAGAGTTAATTACACAGGGCTTCGTCCCGACCACTTCTAAATGTCTTCCCTACTGGAACCTCATTTTCTTTTCTCACAAGAGTATTTTACAGTTTAAGAAGCCTGAAAACTCATATAAAGAAAGCTTTTCAAAGAAGTAGTCCATCTGCTGCCAGTGGGATAGCTCACCTCAGTAAAGGGTTATAGCATTAAGCATAATAGAGTTCAACACCAGAAAAATGTTTTTCAATAGGTATAACTTTGCTAGCCTGCAATCATTCCTGATAATCCCTCTTTGTAGTGTGCCAGGCAATTTTTCTCTTTTCTCATTGCCTACAGTCTCCAAATCCTTCTGGATATTTATTTTACTCTTTCTTCTTTATAGTGATTCTCTCCATCTTCCCCTTTCCATCTCTATTATTCTGTACGTATTGACCTCAGAGGTGATACACTACAGTCCCAGGATGGTTTGTGGTGTAGTAGTTGTGGTCTCACCTCTGGACTGTGAAGTGGTGCTTTGCACACACAGGCCACAAAAGACCACATAATAAATAGAAATTAAAGGCTGCTCTGCAATACAAATAAACTTACATTGAGAAAAAGGCATGTGCTGCTGGAACAAAAACGACCACTTGTGCATGCGATTTCTTTGGTACTGGGTGGGAACAATGTCCAATTACAGGCTTTTCTTACAAAATAAATTAGAACTTCAATGGGGGTATCAACTAATTATCTCCTAGGAAAAGGGCTTTAATTTGATGTTAATAGGGCTAAAGGAATATTTAGCTCCATCATTTATGTATGAAATGGTGCTATAAGCCCTTCAATATCAAAATTCTAAAAAGTGCTTAAATAGTAGTCATGGTCCCATACAGTAACCTTGCTACCTTTTCCCACTTGGAATGATGTACGGAAAATTGCCAAAGCTGCACCACAGGATTAATTACAGACTCATCATGGAATTCTAAAACCACAATACTTAGGCAGCTAAGTGAGAACAGCTCTCTAATAGATTTAATCAACTGCTGGGTAAACTCTCAGACTAGTAGAAGATGTGACGCAAAAAGAGAGATCAATGGATTTGAGCAGGCTACAGTGCCATTCACGAGACTTTTTTCTTGAGAAAAAAGGAAGAAAAGAAAAATTTAAAAAAAAAAAAGCACTGACCCATTATGTGCATTCTTCAAGAATATTTTAAATAAAGTGTTCAAATAGAATTAGAAAAAATATATTTAAAAGTGACAGAAGTCATGCTTACTTTACATTAAAGATTGAAAATAAGTAGTTTCTTAACCTACTAAAGGTGATCTTCCTTTCCAGAAGGACTCCTACCAGGAAATGTAAGGATAGCTTATCTGAAGGTTTTGTAACTGTTAGATGCTATAAATGTCATTCCCTACTGTTGGCACCAGACTAACATTTAGCTCTCAGTACACAGAACAGGGAATGCCCTTTCCTAAATTTGTTTAAATGTCTAAAGCTATTACCTTGGTCTCTCACATAGTACATTATTTTATAGCAAACACAAACAAGTGCAATAGCACAGCCAAACTCTCTTAAAACCAATTAAAATTAAATAGCACCTGAACAAACTCACTGCCTATTAGCAAGTAGTTGGTTGCTTTGATAATCACATCACAGAAGGAGTATCCACAGAAATTCAGTCACTCCAAAAATCTGTAGTATCCCAAAGGCCAGGCAGATAGAGACAAAGCGGGTCTAGAGCACAGGAAGGTTAATTTTCTCCCCCTCTCAACACCCACTCCCCTCCCTCAAGAAAGGGAGATAGAACCAGGCCATTTTTCCTCCTAACATGCTAAAGCTTTCAAATAGCTCCCAGGCATTTTAGAAGCAGTTGTACAGTGTTTGCTTGCCACTTTCAATTAAACATGGTACAGCAGTCTGATGTCACTAGGATCTACTAATAGGAAGAGTTTATTTAAAAGAGTGTTCAAACTCCAAACAAAGAATTATTCACAGAGGTCTGCATTTTCTGGGTAAACACTAAGGCAGTTTATAGAGACAAGAAAAAGGAGAACAATATAAAGCACTACCTCCCCCATCTTTAAACTCTCCCAACATTCGGTGAATCCAGATAATTTACTACATATGGCCAAAATGACTGACTTCTGGGATTCCATAAAAATCACTCACTAAAAGACGCTAACTTTGTGCGTCTCCTTAGAGGTGGCAGGTATACGTATGAAGCAAAACTATTAGAAGTATTTGAGCCTCTACTAAATTCAGACACCACTGCATTTAACCAAGTTCCTTTTTCCATATGCTTTGGTTAAATGAAAGTTTTTCTGGTTGGGCACTCTTCCATTTTCACATTGTGTTTGCAACTGCTTTGACACACAAAGGCCTGAGGAGAACTATAGTTGAAAAAAACACCTTTTTCCTGGGTCTCTCAGAAGGAAGCAGAGTGAGCACCTTCAAGATGGCAAGGGAGATCAGAGCAAAAGTGGGTAAGAGAGTGAAAGAAAGACATTCGAGGGCTGACTGGGAAACTAGAATGGAAGGGAAGAGAGAGTAGAAAGGGAATGGAAAGGCTCAATAACTAGAAAGGAGCAACTGGGGAAAAGGATTCTCAAAAGTCTGGGGTTTTTAGGTCAAGTGTGCAATTAACTGTCCATGAGATATCTGAACTCCAGTTCCGTACAAACACTTTTTTAATTACCTAAACTTACTGACTAGCCTCAAATACGGTTACTTAACAGAGCTGTAACTTTAACTAGGTATTTATCAAGTCTATCCATAAGATTTGGTCCCAGAATCACATACCTTGGTCTATTGGACTCTACTGCTTTGACTTGCAAGGTGTTTCAGGATTAACTGAACTGCAACTTTATGAAGACCAAAAAGCAAAGTACATCTCTAAGATCTCTAGATCTTCTTGCTCAGCCCCAGATAAAAGGCCTGATCAGCTTCTTCCTTTTCCAAATCGTGCCTCCAGTAATTTAGAGAACTGGAGGCCAAAAATTATTTAGAATTTTGCAAATGTACAAGGAGTAGAAAACACTCGCATGAAGAGTGATGATAAAATAAAGCCTAGTAATTGCATTTATATAAAAAATAAAAAAGAAATATTGCACTCAGTAGTACTCAAAAGGCGTAGGATTATCACAACAAAGTCACATCTCCCCATGTACACAGTTTGTTTACTTTTCATATGTAACTCAGAGACTGAAAGAAGGGGGAATCAATCTCACTTCTATTGATTGTGCCTGCTTCTAATCAGGCTCCCTGCCTGTTTTTCACACATGAAGATACAGCGATGTTTGAGTAACAAACAATGCAGAGAAATGCTGCTTCTTTAAAATTAAGATTCCCCCCGACTTTTTTTTTAATGTCATGGAAGCTTTTCTATTGCTGCCAGGCTTTATACAGCGTTGATTTACAAAACCTCGGGTTTGATACTAGATTGACTTGACAGTGTCTCACATAATGAGTAAAATTTAAAAAGCGGCACTAGATTATACTCTTGGCATGCAGACCCAAGCTTGACTGGAAGTTGGAAAAAGAGATGTGTCTCCCTTCCACGTAACAGTGGCCTCTCGGGGTGTTGAACATGTGGTTCTACTCAGAAAAGCCACTAAATGCACGCCACTCCCTGCAAGTAGCTACTGCCATTTCTGCTTCTCAGAGGTAAAAATCCAGTGTCTTTGGCACTGATTTCTTGGTGACACGCACTTGCACAGAGGAAACTAAAGCCTGCAGAACTTTTAGACCTGGTAAGGACCAGAAAATAACTCAGCTTGGGTCTCAGATGCAGGAGGACAGGCCTGCAGTGCTCTGGGCACTGGACAAGTAATTTAATTTAGGAAAGTGAGCCTATCTGATGAAAGGCTTTGAGAGAAAATAGAAAGCCAGAATCCAAGAACACATTCACAGAGTGTTTAATCGGACTCTTTTTTCTTTTTGGTTTAAGACTTTTGGGGCTCAGCCTACAACCTTTCTCAGGCAAAACATTCTCATTTCCTAGGAAATTGCTTCCCGTTTCACAGACACTCAAGAATTTACTTCTCAATTCTTTCACTAATACTGCCAAATCCCAAATTTTAAACTACAAGTTATTCTATTACCCCAAATACGTATTTGTGTAAATACTAAGAAATTGCAATAATAGATGTTATGTAAACCTAGAAAAAGAGAATTCTGTGTATGACAAGACTAAATAGACTCAGTTCAAAAAGAAAGAAAGGAAGAAAAAAGAAAAATTAGCAAGAACAAAGACTTATAACAGCTTTTCCAAAGGTATCCACGGACAACAGAAAGTAACGTATCTGGAGCGCAAGAAACTGTCTACTGCATTGCATAAAATACAGCTGCCCTAGCAGTGCAGCCCCATCCTCTTCTGCCTCCATGAAAAGGACAACCTCCCCAGGGTCCCTGCTGCTTCCATACACAACCAGGGCAATCGCAAAATCACAAGAGGGGCAGCCACACACTTTACAACTGACCGTGCAGATACCAGAACTCTGACTGCAACTGCTATTTTCTGACATTCCCTACATGCAAGTATGCAATTTTTGAACAACCAAAACATTCTTTGAAAATTATTACCTTTTTTTACAAATAGGCAGGTATTTTTCCATGGTAGAAACAGAAAGATAAGATTCAGCTCCCTACCTTGGTTACACTCTTCTCAGGTGCTTTGCCCACGTGCCTTTCCAGTCAATCCATGTGCCATTTCTGAATTTGGCAAGAAGCTGAAACAGAGTTAGAACCATTCTTTTCACTCTTCTACAAAAACTCTACAGCAAGTATGCACAGCCCTGAGCAATTGCATCACAGAAAATGAAGCTCAGCTGTGAACCCAATATATGGAGCTGACTGGGCTATCACATACCCAAGCTGGAATTCCAGTGAGAATCAGAGCAGATGCAGTTTAATGGTGAAATAATTGAAAATATAAAAATGAAATAATTTGTCTTTACAATTTACCAATTGTAAAGACAATATTTCTAAAAGTTTTATTTCCCCAAAGCTTTTATATTTTGATTTTTATCCTGATGTGTCTTTTATGAGATCAAAACTCATTTTTTGATCAATTTTGATTTCTAGATACCTTCCTATGCTGAACAGCATTCAACAAAATTAAGCTGATATACGGAATAGTTTGCGTGAAAATGTCTTGTTTCCATCAGCTGCATCAGAGTGTTTGCTCCAGCTTTTACTTTGAGTTTGTATTACTTCTTTTTTGGATAACTCTCAAGCTTCCTTTTCTCCAAAGATTAACACACCTCCTGTGAAATTATAGTATCCCAAAGGAGATATTTATTACCTGCAATTCTGCTTTTTTTTGAGATTTTCTTAACGGGTTACAGCTCCTCCAAACTAAACTAAAAGTATTTAAGTGGGTAGTTTTAGACATGATGTTTTGCTTCCAGAAATGATTTGGTGGGGGGTGTAGTGGTTCTGTTCATCCGCCTTTCTTTTTGTACTAATTGTAGATAATCTACTGTGGAAAACTCTCACAATTTATCACAGTTTCAGCCTCTGGCATTTCCCTTTAGCCCAAGGATAAATCTTTCTAACTCTGGCAAATGTCAGGAATGCTCCTGTGATACAGGTGATCCTACAATAATAAAAATCAACAGCTAAAAGCAGACTTTATTGTAGATATTCATTATGATACTTACAGCCTGTTATAAATTTTCATCTCATTCCTGTTTAACAAAGGCTATATATTACCATCCTCTATATCACTGTGACCAAAACCAGAAGACCATCGTGAGTTATGATATGCTATATACATAATCATTTTTACAGTAAAGCTAAACGCAGAAGTTATATTGAAATCATATCTAAAATAGTGAAATGGGTGATAATATTTTTATATCATGACAAGGATTTGTACCACAGCAAAGACGAAAGAAAGTTAAAGCCTTTAATCAGACTTCGATCATTAAATATCAGAATACAAGAGTCAAATAGTAAATGTTTGTAAAAATACCTCAGCAGTCTGTAACAGACCCCACCTTTGCCAGAATGAGAGCCATCATCTTGACAGTGTCCCGAAAGCCACCAGCAGCACTGTTTTCTCAGTTTCCCAGGTTACTCACAATGATTTTGTTAAAATCAAGCATGACCAGTTTTCCAAAATATAACGTTTGTCTCTTGTCTGGGACATGCTGAACAAATCTTCAGCAGACATGGACATTACGAGGACACATAGCATACATAGTGCCAGGCTAACAAATACAGAAAATTAACACTTCTCACCTTCCCAGTATCTTAGTGCATTTATCTTTATTTTCTGGTTTGCTGGGCAGAGATATCCTATCTTTTCAGTTTCCTGAAAGTTACACTAAAATAGCTGCACCAACGTGTTTCTTTGAGTTTTCTGTCCCCCATAAACAAACAAAAAAGATCCAAAGCATTCCTTTGGAAAAACAGGGCGTCATTCCCAAATATGTTTCTCAGGACAATTGCCAATCATGTCAAGCATTCTCCTGAAACCCAAGCAAAAATTACTTGCTATTTTTTTCCCCATTTTACATTCCTTAGAAAACACTGGCTTTGTCTCTGCATCAAGGAAACTTATTTACAGTTGCAGCTCTGTTGATTTCTCTCATGACAATGTCAAGCAGTTTATATATGAGAGGAGTAGCTAAGCCCACTACTTTGTCACCAACGTGCACTTTTTCAAGAACACAGACTATGAAACAAAGCTTTGCATAGAAAAGCTTTCTTTGATTTCTGTCATCTTTGAGCCAGTGCTTAACCATCACATTTTTAGATGTGTCACTGGATACTTCTGAAGTAAGGAAATCAACTGCGTTCTCCCAGTTGTTGTGTGTGCAATATGGTGACTCCAGTCTGGAAAACCACCCTGCCAGAACAACTCCAAAGGGAGTATGCGAATCCTTTTTAGTCACACTATTCACCATAAAACATCAAAACACTATCCGAATATATCTGGGAAATGAACAATAATTTCATTCTGGTCAGGCTAATCTCTAGTCTTTAGTATAAAATCACAGCTACATGAGTAAGATGAGAAATAGAGTATACAAGGAGCAAAATACACTTGAATGAGAACTTTCAGAAGTGTCTATATTCTGCCATTAAAATCGCCATTAACAGACACACAGATTACAGGGCAATTTGTAATTTTTTCCCGTAACATTATTTATCAGAAGGCCACAGTTTATATCAATGCTAATTTTAGAAGCATAGGTTTTACACTTCTTATTTCACAGTAAAAAAAGGGCACAAGAACACTGACTTCAGAAATCTTTTCAGTTCTGGAGTTCCACCAAAAATTAGAGAAACTGGTGATTGCTAAAAGAAATTACTTTTTTTTCATGGTGGTCGAATAATTCAGGGAGAGTTTCTTTAGAATCTGACTGTGATTAAAATTGCAAATGTATTTAAGGATGTCAAATAACTTGCCAATTAAGACAAATGGACATTGCACAAAGCACACTGAATCTTGTGAGAATTCAGCCACAAGATTTACTTCGTAGCACGTATGGCTTAAGCACCCTTCCAGGTTTGGTTTATCTTTTTCCTAGATCTTTGAGCCTGATGTCACCAGCAGAGCATCTTGAAATGCTGTTTGCTTTACCAGTCACTTCAACACTACAAATCCCCACCAAAGGTATGCTTTCCTACTGGTTATACCATTGTCCCAGCCCCCAAAAATATTAACCCGAAGAGCACTTGGAACCTCTTTGTTCTGTTGATGTGGTAGACTGTGAAAGCACTTCAGGTTGATTCCAGAACTCCTTATTCCCTTTTCAGCAGTGACCATGAGATACTGTATGCCAGCAAATGGTGACTCTCCAAAGGGATGGTTCTCTAGGGCTTCAGTAATTAGATCAATGAGTTTGCTCAACACACAGAAATACCCTTAACAACCTGCCTTCGTGGAAGCTGTACACGCATCTCTTGAATAGCGACAACACATTAGATCTTCCCTGCTCCCTCAACAGACTTGTTATGGATGAAGCAATTACACCATCATCGGTCCATTCTGAGCAGCAAGCAGAATGCCCCTCCTGTTGATTCTCTCAATGTTCCAAGTAGATATGGACACAAAGTACTTCACTCCTTTACCAGCACATATTCTCTACTGCTTTAGGAACTGGCGTCCTGTGGTTAGAAAAGGCCAGGTTCAGTTCCCAGGATGGTCACCCACTCTCTGCGTGACCTCAAGGAAGTCACTTGTTCTAAAAATGGCCAATGACTCTGGAGTGTCAAACCTGGCATTTCTTCAGTGTACCTTTCAGAAACCAAGCATTTCATTCAGAAATACAGGTAAAGTCTCTAGCCTCCGGCCAGGAGAACAGGGGGCAGCTCCTACAGAAGAGGAAAGGTAGAAAGTCCTGGGTGCCTCAAGCCAGGCTCTCCAAAAGCAGCAGCTGTTTTGAGGCCTTGAATCTCTTTGTCATTCTCCTGAATCTATAAAATGGAGACAAGAACATTTCCCTCCTGCCCAGGGACTGTGTGGATAAATACATTCCTGTTTGTGAGGCACTTAGATAAGATAGCTAAGGGAGCTATGTAAGTTGATAGATTTCTTGATCTTAAGGAACTGTACTCTCGAAAGAAGCAGCTTGACTGAGTTATAAATGTCCGTATTATTCACAATATGAAACGGCCAAAAGATAAAAAACATTCTAATGATATTTGAGAGCAGGAACTCCCCTTCCCCCCCATACTTTGAGGACTCTGTCCCTTTGGAGATGGTATGCCTTTCAGTGAGGAGGATTCCCTATTGTTTTCTTCCCTATTCTTTATAATGTAAATGTAACCTCATTTATTTATTTATTTTGTCTCCGAGGCCTCTTTTCATCTGGCAAGATGGCGGGGGAGGGAGGTGGAGGGAAGAGGAGCTGAGGGAGGGGGCTATTTAATAATGTCCTATTAATCGTAGTGCACTATCAGCAGGCTTTAACCCTGTTCCAATTCTTTGATTGCTTTTTAGGGATTAGAGCAAACTTCATTGTCATCCATTGCATTGCAAATGGGTAAATTTGAGTGATATGTACACAAAATACAGATAGGCAGATAGTGCATCGATATATGTGCAGAGTATATACATGCATTTATATAGCTTGTACACACACACACACACACACATAAAAATAAGCTACATCTCCCTGTATGCCATACGAGAAAAATCAAATCAAGGCACGGAGAAACTGAAAAAAACCTACATGTATCATTCACCTGATTTCAATTGTGACTCCCTTTGAACCTCGGCCAAATCATTTTGTACATTAAAAATTGGTCAGGGATGATAAGATTCCATTTTCATGGTTGGTAATGCAGAACCGGTGAAAGAATACAATTACAGACCCCTGAGTAAACTCTGCGAATGTCAACTTGATGTAAATGATCAAGTGTCGACAAAGGGCTGGCGGGAGGGGGGGCAGGCAGAGATGGAGGGGAAAGAGAGAAGGAGAGGGAGAGGCAGAAAAAGAGGCTCCAACTTCTTCAGCAGCCTCTCACCCAGTGACGTGCCAGCCCCTTCCCAGGCCCAGCCCTCCAGGACCCAACCTTTCTGAGCCAACACGGTCCCCCGAGTCTCCCACAGCTGCCACTGCCATTGCCCCCGGGCTGGGACCTCCGCGCCCCAACAGGGTTGTGACACAAGTGACCTGCCCCTGCCTCCAGCAAGCCAACAAAAGCAAGAAGCCAGAAACAAAGAATTCCTGCAAAAGAATAGCACTCTCCCCATCAATCCTGCAAGAGACTGCAAATCTCGGGGTTTTGCATCGAGGGGCTGTCAGACCCCGACCCCTGCAATGGAGCGGCTGAGACTGCAGGTGCAAGAGCCCCCAGTGTCGCCCCTGAGCCCTCCCAGCTGCCTTCCCGCATTGCCCCACGGTTGCCCGGGCCCCAGGCAGCCCTTCTTGCTCCTCTCCGCCTTCCCTGTGAGCACCAAGTTGATGCCATAGCAACTTCTTCTCTTTTTATATTGAGCTGACATAGGAATCTGAGGAAGGAGGCTGTGACCAAGCGGACATACAGAGGCTCAGGGAGTGAAAAAGAGACAGAGGTGCTCATCGCTCATTAGGGAGATCAATAGTTCAAAAGCTCCCAGACCATGATCTGTATATTCCTTACATCTCATGATTCCCCAAGGAAGTGGATAAATACTCACTCTTACAGGCAGGTAAACTGAGGCACGTGAAGGGAACAGTGTTCCCAAATTGAGTCTTGAGGACTGAGAGTTGGGCACCTGTTTCCTCCAGCTTCATGCTGACCACTAGCCCACACTGCCTCTTGGCAATGAGGAGAGTCATGTCCAGGCCATAGCCAAATCTCATCTGGTCCCACATTGCAGTGAGGAGAACAAGACTGCAGTGGACTTCTGGGAGGGGAACACACATCCAACACCTTTTGCCATTCATGAGCTGAAAGCAGAAGCGATATTTCCGTTTATTTTAGAATTATCACCTGAGCTGATTAAAGCAGTTATCAACTTCAGTTGTTCTTTACATGTCGTTTTTGTTTCACATTCCAACATTTTTGCTGTGCATGCCGCATAAATTATTGAAACATTATTTTATTTATCCATCCCCCTGTGACAGAAATAGGTTCTCTGAAAGCAAATCTTGCCCTAATCAGTTTTGTTTGTCTTGGTTTCTCTCCTTAATATTGCCACTGCTCTTGGGTTAGCAAACAAGTAATGCTAGTTTGCTATTGTGGAGAACAAAAAGCACTGTGGGCTGATAAAGACAGGGTGCTAAATTAAAGGTTATTCCAAAACACATTGGTGGCTAGGAAACCATAGGCTTGTAAAACTTTTAGCAAGCTGGGTGGGAAAAGATAACACGCTGAAGTTAGACAGGATGGGGATTGTCTAGACCCCAGCAGCCCTGCTTCCCTTTGAGCCCTAACCTCAGCATGAAACTCAGCCTGGTTCACAACTACCTCCAGAATTGGCCATCAAGAATATGAGACAGTGAAATAAGCAAGCCCCAGGGTGCCAATATATGGGCTTAAGTTTATGTCTTATATAAAAGTGGCATAATAGCATTGTCCATTCCTAGCCTGTACTCAATTCTTTTTATACACTAATACATCAGTAAAACCCAATCACTCTACCAAAGCACTGTTACAGAAGCACTGTTGCTTTTTTGCTCCTTTTGAGTGCTGTGCACGCCATCCTAATTATAAGTGCAATAAAATTAAGCAATGGTATGCACATGATATCCTGCTAAAAGCAAGTAGCATAATCAAGTTTGATGCAAACATAATGCAACTTGCTTAGTTGGTAAGGAGTTTAAACTCTAGCTAACTACCTGTACTTTAAAATTAGCTCTGCTCAAAATATCTCAAGCAATATTATTAAAGAGGCAAGTGACGTTCAGAATGTTAGCAGGACTGTTCTGGTTTTGAAGCACAGTTTCAAATAAAATGAATTTTAAACAGTTCAAAACGTTGCAATTTCTCACCTGCACATATGGCTTATGACAAATTTGAACACTGAGTGTTATCTGAATCTTAAACTCTGAACCAGTGTACACAAATACAGTTGGGGGGGCTGGGCACTGCAGCTAAATCTATTTGCCTCTCAGACTAAAATCATTTGAACAGTTATTATTTTTCTCTGTTTCCGTCTTTTGATTCTACATTCATGGTTCCCCTAAATGACACAAAATTATATATTGAATTTTTCTTCCCTTTCCACAAAAAAAAAAAAACTGGACTGAACCCATTAACCAGGAGAGTTAAGTCAATGCACATCATCCTTTTGACAAACTTTACTGTGTGTTGCCAGTCTTTGCAGACCATTACAGAAATTTAAATATAGTTTGCCTTTACTGAATGTAAGAAAATGAAAGCATTTTTTTATGTCCTACTCATATAATGAGAAAGATCTCCGTTAACATGGATTAAATCTACATGGCATTCTTATAAAGTTCAGCACAATCTATTTCAGCAAATGAAGAAATGACCATTTTTATCTAACATTGCTGAAGCATTCTAGATTTGACATAAAAAAGCCGCAGCTCTAATATTAGATTTAAATAGTGCAAATTACAGCACATGTTAAATAACTATTCTCTTGTGTATTTATAGCTTTGGGTTCTGAACTTGCTGTCTTGCATATTTTTCACACAGTCATTTTAAAAAGTTTTCAGTCCCTCCACTGAATAATTTTATTATTAATAATGATTAACATATAGTTATTGTCACATTGAAGATGATTTACAAATATTGTTTTGTTAATAAAAGTGGTGGAAATTAAAACATCCATTAAAACATTCTTATGGCAAATATTTTTTCAACTAAATGGTTTCTGTTGGCAATTCAAATCCAGATTTTTCCTTTTTTAGGTTTTTCAAAATACACATGCTTAATCTGGAAAGCAAAAAAATAAATGAAAGCTATGTGCACCAAAATGGGGAAAGAGATCATCCCAGTCTGATTTGCCAATTGCACTTTAGCGCAAATTTGTAAGTAGTTGAAATCCTTTTTATTTGAACATTCTGAGACACATTTTTTAGGGAATACTAAGATTTCATGGAGATGAATGGTACACCTAGCAACACAAACAAAGCAGCAAAAAGAAGTAGTTCGCATTTCTGGGAATGCTAACTACTAAGCCTAGGAAACTTACCTAAGTCCACATAAAAAACGTAGCCTACCCTACACAAGATATAACCTGTTGTTTGCAAGGTGGATACATCTCCAGACCCAACAGTTGGCCACCGCTCATGTAAGCAGCAGAGGACAGCAGAGGGGAAACCCCACTGCAGGTGTTGTGTCCAAGATGTGGCCAGCTGGGCTCAGCATTCTTCTCCAGGTCTCCTTCAGGTATCACTTCACAGATTTAGTAGTGATTTTTCAGTGATGTTTTTGTTTGTCCTTTACACATTTTAAACTATATAGACAAAAAAGCACTTTTTAAAAGAGAACACTCAAGGTTTCACAGTTAAGGGTATTTCTGTGTGTTGAGTAAACTCATTGATCTAATTACTGAAGCCCTAGAGAACCATCCCTTTGGAGAGTCACCATTTGCTGGCATACAGTATCTCATGGTCACTGCTGAAAAGGGAATAAGGAGTTCTGGAATCCACCTGAAGTGCTTTCACAGTCTGCCATGTGTATTTGGACACAAAACTTCACTGATCTTTGCCCAAGTTTACCTACTGCTACAGAAGAAGGAACATTATTTGTGTATTCACCCTGCAGGGAAGCTGTGCACCTACTATGGCTAGAAGACTAGCAAGTAAAACCAGTGAGCAACAGTTGCATGCACAAGAGAAACTAACACGCAGTTCCTCCAGGTTAAAGCATTAAAGATATGGCAATACCTGGGGAGTACTGTACAAGGTTTTGTTTCTTTGGGCAAAGCCTGTCTGCAATGTCACTGGCTTGTGGGTACGCTGACTTTAGGAAGGGTATAATAAATTTGAGATTCACTACAGCAACAAAAATCTTGGTTTTCCTCTCATCCACTTTTCCATTTGAGAAGGAGCTTTTAAAATCTAAATTAAGTAATTAATTAGCAATTGTAAAATAATTTTAAAATTATGCTAAAGAAGTAGCATTGTTATAGTTATAGAAGTGCATTTATGCATCAAGTTTTCAGTAGCTTATTTCCATATCCTGCAGTACTAAATAGATGACCTCCTACTTTTCATATTGTAGGGAAATGTTGCTCTGGCTGGATGTAGTAGGGGAGCAATTTTTGTACGCACACCTCTACAGGTGAATACGGGAGCAATATAATAAAGACTGAAAGGATGCGTTACACATTAGCAACAAAAGGAGGGCTAAGGAGACTCTCCATCTCCTATGGGATGGGGGGGGCGGGAACAGTGACCAAGGATGAGGAAAGGATGAGGAAAAGGCTGAGGTACTTAATGCCTTCTTTGCCTCAGTCTTTAATAGTAAGAGCAGTTGTTCACTGGCTACCCAACTCCCCTGAGTTGGAAGACAGGGACAGGGAGGAGAATGAAGCCCTCATAATCCCAAGGGGAAATGGTTAGCGACCTGCTACAGCACTTCGACACACAAAAGTCTATGGGACTGGATGAGATCCACCCGAGGGTTCCAAGATTGCTGGCAGAAGTACTCACCAAGCCTCTTTCCATCATTCATCAGCAGTCCTGGCTAACCGGGGAGGTTCCAGATGACTGCAGCTAGCAAATGTGACATCCATCTACAAGAAGGGCTGGAAGGAGGATCTGGGGAACAACAGGCCTGTCAGTCTGACCACGGTGCCGGGGAAGGTTATGGAGCAGATCATCTTGAGTGCCATCACGCGGCACATACAGGACAACCAGGTGATCAGGCCCAGTTGGCATGGGTTCATGAAAGGCACGTCCTGCTTGACAGACTTCATCTCTTTCTATGACAAGGTGTGGAATAATTACTAAATTGGCCAAGAATACAAAAATACAGCATTGTTCACACATTAAGGAAAGTCATAAAATCAAGAGGCTTCTGAGGTAGAATACAGCCGCAGCTAGCACACGAAGAATGCAACATCTGTGATTCCCTGTACAAGGTTGTTTGCGAAACTACACGAGGGATGGAACGGAACACGCTTGTTCCGTGGCCTTCCCTTGTGACGAATAGCAGATATGGGGACGAGATGGTACTACGGAACTGATAAGCGGCCTACACGCTACCCGAGCCAACATTTCGTCAAATGCTGATGAAATGCTGTCCTTTTGTGCGAACTTTGCTCACCACAATGTACCAAAACACACCTCCATCCCGGAGGCTATCCGCCCCCGAGGTGTGAACACTCCTCCTTGAATACATTAATCATAATAAAAGTACGTATGACTAAAGTCACTCAAACTCCACTTTGAAGATAAAAAAATAATATAAAAATAGCCCAAGAGAGGGGGGATGTCAGGGAAGACACCATCGCGAAGAATTCCACCGTTGATTTCCGGGATCAGTCGACGGGCTGAGCCTCTCTTCCCCCCCATAGGGACGCCTTTGGGTAAGACTTCGATTACACCGAGCGCTTTCTCGGGGACTTAGAAATTTCTCTAGAGAATCTCTACCCTACATTTATAGCCAGGCTGTATCGTTTATAATTTTGTCGCGCATTTGTATACTTAGCAATATCTTTATTTGCACGTGCTTTGCAGACAGTGTCTTTATCACCGGCAATCCTAAAGAACCTGTATATCTGTTGTTTAAATAAACTGCACTGTTTAAGTAGCTAGTCGTTTCGCTTTCTCACTGAACGCGACCAAAACTACAGAGAGGCCGTGCTAGTTCAGGAGCACGACTAGACTGAAGGTGCAGTCCACTATTAGTGTATCCAAATCGTAGTAGTTTAATACATATTAAACGCGATTGGACTGATAGTGCTGAATTGGGCATCACTCAGAATTTAAACCTAGCCGCACCTAGCCTCCCACCTCGGTGAGGAGTGTTAGAACGCAAGGGGGTTTATCTTCTGCCAAAACCACTTGGCCCCGTTTCACGTAACACAAGGTGACCCGCTTAGTGGACGAGGGAAAGACAGGGGATGTTTTCTACCTAGATTTAAGTAAAGCCTTTGATACTGTTTCCCACAGCGTTCTCCTGGAGAATCCTGGCTGCTCATGGCTTTGGTGGGCATATGCTTTGCTGGGTAATAAACCGTCTGGATGGCCGGGCCCAAAGCGTTATGGTGAATGGGGTTAAATCCAGCTGGCAGCTGGTCAGTGGCTGGACTCCGTGATCCTCATGTGTCCCCTCCAACTCAGGACATTCGATGGTTACGAGACTGACATTGGCAGGCAGACGAGAATCAGCCCAAAACAGCCCCGCGCAAGCTCCTGTGAAGAAAGTTAACCCAGACCCAGCACCGCCGGGCACCGGGACCCGCTGAGCCGGGGGGGGGGCGAGGGCGGGGCTGGCTGCCGGCCCTGCCCGTGGTGCGCTCTGGCGCCTGGGACACCACGGGGGGGGCTGTACGGGGCGCTGGTACGGCCTGGGCCAGCGGCGAGTGGGACCAGGGCCGGGGCAGAAACGCCGGCCCCCGGGGGGCGGGCTCTCACCCGGCATCGAGGGCGGCTGGAGCGCCTGCGGCCCGGCGCCGTGCCTGGGCGCAGGCCTTGCTGCTTCCCCGCTGCCTCGCTCCCGCCCCCGCCTGTCCCCGCTCCCCCCGCCGCCAGCTCCCTCCCAGCCTTTCTGAACCCCTTCTCTCCCTCCCCCGGCATGTTGCTCGCCCTGGCTGCGCAAAGCATCGCCCAGTGCCGCCAGACGGTGGGCGATGGGCTGGAGGAGGCCATGCGGTTGCGCATGCAGCAGCGTGAGGAGAACCTGCGCCCACAGGCGACATGGCGGCTGCAGGAGCTGGAGCAGGGCAGCCTGGCCTGTGGAGCCCCGCTCTTCGCTGCAGCGGCAGTTCTGGGGCCACTGCTGCAGTCCTCGTCCTCCTGGTCTTCGGGCTCTGCCGCTGGCTCAGGAAAAGGAGCCACCAACCAGCCAGCAGCAGCAAGGAGGGCACTTCCATAGACAAGGCTGATCAGCAGGAGCCAGAAGGAAAACCCAGTGTTGTCCTGGATGCATGCAGGATTTCAGCCAAGCACCTCCTGGACCTGTCAGAACCCTTCACAATGGCAGAGGGGCTGGTGGATGAACTTCTCTGTATCTGCCGAAAACTCTCCAGGAACAGTTTCATGCCACTACTGGCACCAGTCATCAGGTGGGCAGCGCCTTATGAAGTTGGGGTCTCTGGGAGGAGGATGCCATCTACCACTTGCTCGTGCCCCTGAAGCCCCGCCATGGCCATGCCTTCCACCTGGAGATGGGCACGACCACCGAGGACATGCCAGTGAGGAAGTTCAGCCTCTACGCAGAGCTGCGGTGCACCTGCATGAGGGAGCAGCTGGCAGAGGACGTCCTGTGCTTCCGCCACCACCCTCAGGAGGAGCTGATGGAAAACCAGGGTCCCAGCCTCCTACATACCCTCTGCACCGGCCCCTACCTGGACATAGAACCACATGCTCATTGCAGATATCGGTAAAAGACACCTGGGCGGTTGTGCCGCAGTCGAGAGACTGCCATCTAACAGTGCTGCCCTCCAGGCACTGCCGCAAGCTCCAGCTCACACACGCTTCTGACAGTACCCTCCTGACTGAGGCGATGTTTGGGGTGAAGGAAGGCAACTCGTACGCCTCCCTCAGCTGTGAGTAGGCAGGGGCCACTGTTACCAGCAGCAGGACGCGGCCAGAGAGCTATGCTATGGCAGAGGCACAGTTCTTCAGGCACGGGCTCAGGCCTGAAGACACTCCCAGGGAAGCTGCTGCTGCAGAACTGGGTCATTGGACACGCAGAACACGCTTGCCATCTAACACCCTCCCTCTTCCCGAGTCCATTCCCCTGGGGAGCTTTACCCTGTGCAAAGATGTCAATAAATCCCTTGTTTACACACAGATGCTGCATCCATGAGTGTCTGGGCATCACTTTGTTGGGGAACGCAGGCATAGGGTGCTGACAGCTCAGCTGCCACAGAGTCGGGGAGCATTTTGCAGAAGAGCTGGTGCAGAGGGCTCTGCTTTCATGACTCACTGGGCTTTGGCTTCCCAGGGCTTGTGGGTCAATCCCAGTAGCAGCCTGGCATCACACAGCTGCTTGATCACTTGCCTCCAGTGGGATAGTGGAGAGAATCGGGGGGTAAAAGTGGGAAAACTTGGGGGTTCAGCTAAGGCAGTGCAGTAGGTAAAGCAAGAGCTACACACTGAAGCAAAGCACAAAGAATTCATTCACTACTCCCCTGGTCTGCCCACCAGACCTGCCTTTTCGGGGCGTGTTCTGTCTCCCTGCGGCTTGGGTAACTATGAAATTTCCCAGCCTTGTGCGGCCTTCAGGTTATTATCATAGAATCCTAGAATCATAGAATATCTCAAGTTGGAAGGGGCCCAAAAGGACCATTGAGCCCAACTCCCTGCTCCTCGCAGGGCGACATCAAGTTAAATTCTATGACTGAGGGCATAATTCAGACACTCCTTGAACCCTGACAGGCTTGGTGCTGTCGCCACTTCTCTGAGGAGCCTCTTCCAGCGACCGGCCACCCTCTTTGTGAAGAACCTTTTCCTAATGTCCAGCCTTAACTTCAATTAATATCCTTAGAATGGCTTATGTGATTACAGCACCTAACTAATATACCTTATTTAGGACAAAATAAAGCTTTCTTACTTCCCTGAGTTCCAGAGCAATCAAGAAGGATCCATCACAAACTTAGTCACAGCAATGACTATTCTAAACAGGTGCTACATAACACAAATGCCAGAAGCTTTTTGTCTCTTTTTTAATGGACCCTATTCACCTTCAATAGTGTAAAGACAGAAAGAACCCAATAGCAGAAAGAACACAAATAGAAGAGTTATCATCCCTTCTAAGATGAGTAACACATGAGCAGAAAGCTGTGAATGCTGTACCGAGGTTATCACACGTTGCTGTCATCAGGGCTGCAACATTTTGACCTGCTGACCAAACTTTGGGAATCATTCCCAGAGCAGAGACTTCACCTTTATTGTGCCTATACAGTTATAATAACAAAAAACGAACAAAAATGTTGAGCAGCTGCGGATGGAGGTCAACACAGATGTAAGAAAAATACATTGAAATTTGTAATACCAGAGTGTAATAACAAAAATACAAATTGAAAAAAACCTTAACAGGCTGAAAACAAAACAAATTTAAGATACGTGATTTCAAAGTCAAGAGGAAAAGGCTTAAGAGAGCATAGAAACAATCGCCATTTCCTATATTTTTGGAATATAGGTTATCTTCTCTTGGTATCTACCTTACTTTAGGAACACAAAAAATTACTAATCCAATACTTTTTTTTTTTTTTAAATACAGTGTGTATTCCAACTGAAAAAATGTATCAGTATTTTTTTAGTTTTTTAATCCTCTGTTAAGAGTACACTGATGTTACATCATCTTAATTTTAAATTAAGCTCATGTGATTTTCTTAAAAAGCCCTTTTTCATGTGATTCAAAACCAGCATGAATGGATAAGAGTACAGATTTTTAGACTGATTTTAATATTAGCATCCCTGCAATCTTATTTGCTAAACATGCATGAGCTCGCTCAAGAAAAACATGTCTCCCACAAACTTCTAAACTCAGTGAAAGGACAGTATTCTGTCAACTACTGAAAATGGACTTTAATGATTAATAACTTACCTATTTACAGCTTGCAATACTTTTGCTTATTGAAAACCATTTTATTATCTAATGTAAAGCCATGAATATTAAAGCCTTTCATGTTTATGGCAGATTTCTCTGAGTACCACATACTAATTCCAACAAAGCTTTAAAGCAGAACTGAGAAATCCAGAGCCCCCAGAGCAGAAAAGGGTCACAGGGTGGATGAGGCCCACAACTTCCTACAACCTGACTTGCAAGGAAGGGATAAGTACCTTTGAATTATCCAGTAATAACGCAAGAGGTCAAAGTAACTAGGAAAAGCTGTTTTATTGAAAAATTTATTCATTTTGTATCAAGATGGAAGAAATCCTAACTGCTAAAAGATGCAACCAAATTAGTGGTGGACTTGGCAGTGCTAAGGTTAATGGTTGGACTCAATGATCTTAAAGGTCTTTTCCAACCAAAATGATTCGATGATTCTATGATCCTGCTGATCTTTTTTTATTAAAAATTCTGGCGTCAGAGTCAGTTTTAAGTGGCCAATCATTCTAAATCTTGTTATACATGAAACGGGTACAGATATTATTTTTTTCCAGGCAAAATATTCACCACTATTAAGAAAACCTAGTCGATGAGTAGCAGATGAGCTGCATGAAAGGATACACAGAGGCCCTTTCCGCTGCCCACAAACCCAGCAGCCCTGGTGCCTCGGGGTTTGGCTTCACTCTAGTATGAACCCCTCAAAAGCAGTGCAATTCTGAAGTGCAATACAAAATCTGGAAGGAAGAAACACTAGCAGAACAGTTGCTGTCGCCTCTCAAATAAAGGGAATATATAAAGGGAATATAATGTATTTGACTTCCTACAAAAAGGCTGGCTTATTTGGAACACCTACAGTGATCCACACAGTGAGGCATTTGTAATAGTCAAACACAGAGGCTTAAGGTGTTGGGAAAGGAAATGGTCCATGAAAGAGTGGCCTACAGAGTTAAATCCCTAAACTAGGGTCACCTTGCAGCCAATTTTGAAAACATATTTCAGGTCAGGAAATAGTAGAGAACAAGTTTAAGTGAATGTCAAACCCGCTAACCCTTCTCCGCAGAGGAGAAAAAGTAATTCATGAAATCAGCAAAGGATTAAGGCAATTCAGATACCTCTACACAGCTAAAGAAAAGGAGGTCAGAGTGTGCCCTTGAGCGCTGGATACCCGATAGTCCTCACTGGTTGATGATTATCTCACCTTTGGGCTTTGTTTTAGACCACCAGCTCACTTTCCAGGAAGTAACCATGTCCTGGCTCTGAGGATAATCTCCTATATGGACCACTGCCAAAGGGTGGTACGTATAAGATTATCCCAAGTTTGGCTTTCCCTGTCCTACAAAGTCCTCAAGAACCATTCCAGCAGGCTTCGTGCCTCAAAAGCCACTTCATACTGGTAAGACCTATCGTTCCTCCTCCTCCACAAGCAGAGACCTCTTCTTACTAGTCCACCACTCTCTTCTGAAGATACTCAAGAGAAAATAAATCATAACTGCTCTCACTAGGGCTGGAGGTCAGTCTGTATGTGTGCAAGTGCCCCCTTTCCGGACCAGAATGTCCCAGGCCTTTCTGAGTCTCCCTCAGTAGAAAGACCTTGGTTAACCTCTACTGCAGCTGTTTTAACAACCAAGCACTGCAATTAACAGTGAAAGTTCATTACTTCAAACCTGTGAAACAGGACAAATACACAGCCCACATCAGAAAGTTTCTCCTCTCCAACTGAAGAAGACGAACGAGGCTGGCTTTAAATTGCCCTCTTATCTTAAATGGCCATGGCTTCTAAGGCTATGTCTTCACTCAAGAATTAAAACTTTTTAAATTTTAATTATTTTTCTTGAGTCACCCATGCACACCCAGTAGGAAAGCCATACTGCAACATTGCAACCAAACTGATGTATGCAGTAGTTCAACAGACGTGCTACTGCTACTGTTTCCCTAAGAAATCAGCACAGGTATTAAAAGGGAAAGGGCATTTCCCAGTTAGGCTCTGCGCCTTCAAATCCATTTGATTTTTGGTTCAAAACAGCCTTCAGGTGTCAGTGCAAAACCAGTCTATTCCGTACAGCTCATTGGCAAAAGGTGAGCAAAGATACGGTTGGAAGGAACTCTGGTGGTGATTTGTTAGGGATTTTGATTAAATTTAGTGTAGTCACGTGGTTGCTGTTGCATTTTTATCCATGGATAATTATGGAGTCTGCTCATTTTATGAGATGTATTTTTAAGAGTTTATCAGTGGCTTGGGATGAGTGCTCTTTTGTTTAGTGATGTATAAATTTGAATAATAATAAATAACAAAGTGAAGGAGAACGAGGGAAGGGAGGAGACTGAAGTCTGGGAAGACGCCTCGCTATGCATGTCTGCTGCATTTGATCACAGCATACATGATACAGCAGTGGGCATTATAGAAAGCCCTAATATAAATCAGATTAGATAAATATTAATTGCCATGACTAACTGTGCACTTTACTGGGGTGTATTGATGTTTTTAGTCAAAGGCTCATGTTATTAGCCTACATTTTAGGATCAGTCGCTTCCCTTTACGCAGTTCTAATGTTTTATCGAGCAAACACCAGAAAACAAGACTGTGACAGTGCACCGTGACGCTGCGTTACAGCAACATACGGGTTCGCTTCAGCTCTCCCCAGTGCTGCACTGTGTTGGCCCCACTCTCCGGGGCACCCCCGTGCTTTCCCATGGGGCACCCCAACCTACAGACACCCTCCAGACTGACACTTCCCAGACAAAGGGTGTGGCGGGGGGAGGGGAGGGGGGGGCAGCTCGTTATTGCAGATAAACCACATCATCTCAGCAACATCATGGCAGCTAAACATTAGGCATCCTGTCCCTGCTGCACTAATCGTGGTTTTGAGAAACTTTATGACTTTTTTGGATTACTGGTAGCATTACTGAGGCACTTGCAGGGTTCTGGGCTCAAAAGACAGACAGGACTTCCTCTCTTGCATATTAAAAAAAATATTCATTAAAAATGATGTTCCTATTCAGAATCAAAAAACTGCATTTGCCACAAAGTTAAATTACGGGGGAAATTTGAGGTTAACCATCATTATTAAAATAACATTGACTTGGACAATTTTGATGTATTAAAAACTTCTTAATCATACAAAAATTCAAAGCAAAAAAGGCATGTAAAAGTGAAAAAAGTCTAAATGGATTTGTTAACATTTAAGAAACCACAAAGAACCTCCCCCCTTCTGTCAAAATGTCATTAAACCAAGACACCCCTGTGGAAAGCTTGATTTTGACAAAGATGCATTTTCCACTGGTAAAATATCACGTAGGGAAGTTTTCCCATAATTAATATAAAGGAGTAACAAGGTGCTCTTGTTTAGGCTACTGTGGTACATTTGAGATAAGTTTTGTTTCTTTTGTGACGGTACGAGGCAAAGTGTTTTGCCACTGTGCTGTAGTGGCAATTTGCCACCGAGCAATGCTCGGCACAATTAAATTGTGTGGTAATGAGCGCATATGTGGGGCGTTTATTCAGGTTTTATCATGGGCCTGGGCCATGGGTCCGTGTGTTGTACCTGAGGAGTGCAAGCTGCCTATCGGCGCTGTCGCCTGCATTTCACTGGGGTGGTTTGGCCGTAGGTGCTCGTGGCCGGTGCAGGCTGGGTGTGCAGCTGCGGCGAGCGGCGCCAGCACCGCAGCCGGCTTCCACTTTTATGTCTAAACATGCAACATGCCACCACACTTTGTGGCTGTGCTGAACGGCTTTAATATATGTTATGACAACGCTGTATTGTGCTCGGTATTACTGCCGCTCGCTCCGTACTGTAGGGTTGAATTGAGCTGTGTGATTATGCCATAATATCGCTGCGCTCCGCGTTGCCCAGTTGTGCCAGGCTGACATTGTGCGCTGTGTGTTACAATAATGTTGACAGCCCTGAACAGCGGCATTCGGCACTTTGCTGTCCGGCTGGATTCCTGGAAGGTAGTGCCGGGGCTTTGTGGGGTGCGTTGCCAAGGCTGGGCGAGGGGAGCGTGGAGGGCTCCTCGCTCGCCTTACGGGGACGTGGAGAATTAATACTGTGTAATGCTGCACTTGGTGGTGGGTTTGCATTAGCGCTGCGTGCTTTCGGCTGCCTGATTGTGGGGTATTAATGTCAAAATCCTCCATGATCTACTGCCATGTGGTTGTGGCGTAGCCTCCGATAAAATCGTGGCTTGGTTTCTTAATAATGCAGAATTTTAAGAGACAACAAAATGTATAGGAATTGTTCTATATTAAAAATGCAGCATAATTGTATAATTACAGTATTTGCATCATGCTAAACAGATTGGCTGGGTTATTTCAGATTCTTTAAAGTCGGGATGGCATCAGGCCTACAGTATTTCTAAACTGTTTTGCCCGTCTGCAGTTGTATAATGAAACACCACAAATTTTACCCAGCAATACTTGTGCTTTCTAAGTGCTGCATTATGAGCATAAAATTACCAAATGTACTGAACACACTTACCAACACTGAACTAAAATCCCTTATCTCTCACCCACAAATTAAGTCTCCACAGATCCTTTTTTACAATGCTGAAGTAATAAATACATATGCATTTATTTCTACAACCATTTTAAGAAATTAGAAGGAAACCCACACAGTAGTTTAGCAGTTAATTTACAACAGTACGGCCTCTCGAGTAAGTAGGTAAAACAAACACACATCATTTATTTCCCTCATTTGAAATCCCTGCTCCCCGACACACAGACAGACAGACTCATACACACAGATCACTACAGCCCAAATTGGACATCAGAGAAGAAACTAGGACTTCTTTGCTATCATCCATGATTGCCCTGAGGGTTGAGGAGTGGCCAATTTACGGCATGAATATAGTCTGGGGATACATGAATCATGAATCATGTTTGATATATGGAAAGGCACAGTCATTCTGAAAGGCTGCAAATGCAGTCATCTGCTTTTTAAGTGAAAAAAAAAATGCTTGCAAAACAACAACAACAAAAACGGAGAGATGAAATACCTGGGAAATATTATTTAAAAGACACCATCTTTGCTTTTTTTTTTTTTTAATTGGGTTGGAAGGGGTTACTTCATTATGCAGCAAATTAGAAAATTCATAATTTATCATTGCACCCAGTCGAAATGCCACCCAACTGAGTCGCACCCCTGTGAAAACCATCACATAGTAACAAACTGTCAAAGCCTGCTGCAGCCGACGGGCAAAATTAATATGCAAATGTATGCAAGAAATTAAAAAGCAGAATTACCCAGGCAAATGAGGTAGCTATACTTGAATTGTTAGAATTATGAATAATTACTGCGAATTTTCTGCTCCTAATATAACTTGTTTTTTGATAAACAAAGACTTAATTATCGAGATGCGCTGGAGAATTTCCGTGGCGCTCATTAATCTTGCAAAAAAAACAAGTCCCTGGTGCCCAAACCGTAATGAAGAGCGCGTGCCCTGAATCTTCAGAAAGATCAGAGGCACCAGGGTGCCAGGGCTGGAGAAAAAAAATGACAGTGCCAATGTCCCCTCCTGTACCCTGGAGTGTCATAACGTCTTCCACTAACTATCAAAGGGACTTATTTATGCCAGCAGCTGAGCTATAAGTCCAATTTACGATGCCTTAAGCAGTGGTGAAATGATCTGTTGATGTGCTATGGAAATGCCATCTTGCAGTAGCTCGATTTGGTCCCAGTGATACCAACATGATGAGGACCCTCCGCTCCTCTGCTAATGGATGCAGCATGACAGACCATAATACACAAGAGGGACAATCTTTTAGGACCAGTCTCAATGGTCCTCCATTAATCTTGGTTCTGCAGCGCTGTGGTGTCCATGGGAACAAGGGCATTATCATAAGCACTGGTTTTAAATGTTCCCATTAGGGATTGCAATACAGAGGAGAGATGCATGGGGTGAGAGGGTTAGGGGAGACAGTCCACTATTAGTTTACTTTTTTTTTTTTTATGACCTGGATTCGAACCATAATGGGTGGCTGGGAGAATTTTCTTTTCCTAAATAACTTAAAGAAAACAACAAAGGAGGAAGCAGCTAAGTGTACAGCGCGGTGCGGTGCCGCATGTTCGTCTTCTCTGTTTTTACAGCTAGAAAATCAGCTTGGCCCTGGTGGGCTGAGATAATTTACCATGAGAAAGCAAAGGGAAAATAACCCCAGGTACTCTCAGCACAGACCAAATCGAACCCGCTGTGAGCTTATTATTACTTAAAAACTGGCATCTAAGTGGAAATGACTGACTCTCTGTCATTATCCCTATTACCACCATGATAAACCCAAGCAGATGATAAGGCAAAATTACAAAACATCAGTTCTGGAGCTCGGAGGCTACTTCAGAAGCTCAAGGCAGACTGCGTTTTCAAATGCTTACTTCTCTGCATTCAAGTCCCCAAATTTCCTGATGCCTTGACAGAACCATTTCACTGCATAGGCAAATTGTCACCTTTTAAACCAGGGCATCTGTCATTTTTATACAAGGGTCTACCACTCAGTCACTCTCGCTCTTAATCCTCCAATTTCTCTACACACACAGAGCAGCTACGGTACCGTAACGTTTGAAATTTCACTCTCACAGCCTGCATTACACTCAGAAAGGGGAAGGATGGGGCGACAACTGCCTCATAGCTGACAGAAAGGACACCCCGCCTGACTGCAGGGCTTTATTTTTTTAATCAGCGGGAGGAGCAGCTTGCCTGGGGAGGAACGGTACCTCAGAGTGAGAAGAGGGGAGCGAATGGAGAGTGCAAAAAGGCACTTCCACGACCTTCCATCCTCGTTTCACCCTTTCACATTACCATGGCCAAGAGAAGTGCATTTCCCCCACATAGCCCTGCTGTCTCCTTCCCCAGCGTCTCCCCGCAGAGGGGTGCTGGGCATATCGGCATGGAGCGCTGCGGACTTTTCTCCAGCAGCTTCTCCCTGGTGCAACAGAGCTGGAGGGGACCCAGAAAGCAAAGCGTTGACTAGGTTTGAGCGTGTTACATCTGGCTTAGCAGGCTGATAATTCACTTCACCGGCTGTCTGTAAAAAAGGGGGTTATTATAAAAGGAGCAGTAATTGTGTCTGACATGGTTACCTACCTCCATGCTGCTCAGCGAGCAGGACGGCTGCTAAAGTTCTTACCGATATAAACTTTCCTTTTCCTTCTAGGGATAGGGGAGTTTAATTTTCCAGTCCTGCTATTGCCAAGGCAAGTTTCCTACAAAGTGTTCCCCAGTTACACGCAGTGGTGTCACAGCACAGCCCTCTTGATGACTGCTACCACCCCAGGCTGAGTCACACACCTGCCGGGGCAGCAACCTGGATCCCACCACCCGATGGCGTGTGGTGTTGTGCTGCCAAAGCAGCTGCCATCCCCCTCTATTCCAGAGCGCGGGGTAGGCAGCATCATGCACTTGCTGACACTAAAACCTGTTTCTCAGCTAATGGCCACAGTGTCAGCCTAAACATTTTCTGGCGATGAAAGCTCAGGAGGGATGATCCCGTATGGAATGAACTTGTGAAAAAGTCTCCAAGAAACACAATTTCCTTCAAGACAGGTTTCTTGTTTTACAAGAACGCTTCAGTACAAATCACTGTGTCTTTCCTCCGCCTCCTTCATGTGCATGCATTTAATCATTTATAACAGAAAAAAAGATGAGGTTTGAAATTAAATTTCTTTTTATCTTAGAGTTGGGAAAACCCTCACAAAAACTGCTGAGCTTGTTGGGAGGGCCAATTTACCTGTCCAAGAAGTTAGGAAACGGCTTCAGGAAAGAAAAACAATTTGCACATAGCAGAGCACCTGTGACAATGTGAAAATCTCCCTTACTGCACAGTTCATCCAGCACCTCCAGGGGAATGGAGCTGGAGTGTGGAGAATGGGTTGGCCAACCGCTACTATTACAAGGAACACAATAAATCCTAGTTCAGACTCCACCTAGGCCTAATAATACTTTGCATTTGTGATTGTTTTTACTTTTAGCCAAATTTTGCACAACAGAAAATGACATGAGGAAAGGCTTCAGTAATTCACTCAAAGTCACTGTCACAACAATTTTTTGGCCCTTTATTAGAGGCTTGAGCCTCAGGCTGACTCTGTCCCAGGCATCAGTCCAAAAATGGGGAAGAGATCCGAGTGTGCAAGATGGAAATAATTATTATCTGTGGCCAAAGACTGCATGGTTTAGATTTTTCACGACCAGTCTTTGCTCTTAGTAACTGCAATCAGGATATAAGCATATCCTCTGCAAAGGCCTGGGACACCAGTTGCAAGGAGACCTCCCCTCCTCTTTCCCGTAATTGACACATCTAGGCTACACACCCAGAAAAATACCTACATATATACGTATATGTGTGTGTATTCATATAAGTATGTATGAATATATGTATGTTTGTTCTTGACAGAAATGGGTACATAAGGAAGGGTGGGCATGGAAGATAGAAGAGGGCTTCTCACAAAGTTTGCAAGCTGTTGCAACAGCAATTGGCTGACAAATCAGATTAATTACTGTACAGCAGAAGAGACTGAAATCGTGAGAAGGTAAGCAAAGATTTCAGGTCCATATGAACATGTTAGCACCTAGGTTTATGCAACTCCAAGCCTTTCAAAGAAACATAAATGTTTTCAATCCAGGTCAGCATGCTACCATGGCAAAGCAGCACACACACCACGTGCACCTTTCTGACACAACAGTTGTTCAGCTTGCTACAGAAATCCCAAAGGAGACTAACAATTTACCATATTTAAATAACAAATAGTTTTGGGGTAGAAGAGCTGTGCTTCTAGTTGTCAGCTTGAGGGTCTTTACAGTGCTGAAAAGGGGGGAAAAAAAACCGACTTAGATTATTCCTAGTGACCCACATACTGCAAAACATCTGCTGACAACATGGTTGGCTTCCTGCCCAAGTTCAACTATGAGCTGTCTCCAGCTGATCATCTTTGCCCTCACCATAATCCAGAGAGTCCACAGCAAGCAAAGGCGAGTCAGGGATGCAAAAAGGCATTTGACCCATTGAATAAGCACAAAGTTGCACAAATGTGCACACACACAACTCTAACGTAAACCTGACCTTAAAAAAAAAAAAAAAAAGAGCTACCATTAAATATAAATCTTCAGATTAAGATTCTTCAGGTTAGAAGTAAGAACTCACTTGTGTTTAGCATGATCCTTTGTGTTTGCAAAACTTGCGTTGTTTAAAATTTTAGGTCTTGGAGATATGCATGCACAGTATGATTAGAGAAAGCACTGGAAACAAATAAAAAGCCCCAAGAAATACCTTTTGTACTGTCAAGTTCCACCATTGTATTAAGTACAGTATTATTCTGTTTGTAGAGACAGAAACAATATTTCTAGAAGCATTTTTGTTCCGTCCTTCTTTTTACATCTGAAATGGTGTTACGCTGTCATGCAAACACATTGATGTAACTTGACTGTCAACCTCCCCTTTCATTGTTTGTGGTTATTACTTTTTTTGTTATTATTTTTATTCAAATCAGTAATTACTCCCAACTTCCAGGTTTCTTGTGCTCTCTTTGTTCCTGCATTTAGGTACTCATTCTCCTTTTTAAATGCATCTGACTGCTTAGAACACAGCCATAATCACACCTGATATTGTTCAAATTAATAGTCACTCATTTGTGATCATAAGGTTTTTTTGCACCTTTTATTATACATATAAGACACCTTGCCATGCAATTCAAAAAGCCATACAGCAATCTCTCATTTTAGTGTTACCAACAGAGAGTACTTGTTATTCTGTTGTACTTTTTATTACTATCAGTGTGATTATTGTTTCTGCTCAGTAAAGGCCAAAGGATACTGTGGTCCAAGGGGAGGAGAGGGTGCTCAGCCACCTCTCATTAGAGTCTTTTCTGGCCCAGCAGAAAGCTTTGAAGATTCCCCTGAAATTCCCGAACAGACAGTGCCTGTACTTGGGTGAGGGCTTGTTACACACAAACTGTTTGGATGATTTAAAATACAAGTATATAGAAATGTAACAGAAAAATGTAACAGCAAGCGACAGAAAACATGATCCCTTAGGTGCCGTAGCTGGAGGCTTAGTGACAGATGATGCTGCAAAATGGCTTCAAGATGGGATATTTACAAAATTGCTTTATGAGAATTTTATACTGCTAATCACAAGCCTCTAATAATAAGTCTTCCTGTACTAATTGAAATCTAAGTACTAGCTCGCATTTTCAGACATTGTCTTTGTTAAAGTGCGTTAGAAACTTCTAATATTCCTTTTCCATTTCCAAACCTGACTTCATATCTGACAGTTTCAGGATTGCCTTAGCCCTTCTGAATATACTAGATACTGCACTCATTTGATGAATTCTAATAATTTTTAGTCATTATTACTTTTTAACATATATTGGTATTGCAGATTAAATATTATTTATAGCTTTAATTTGTGTCCTGTTTGGATTGTACAATCACAGGGCTAACTTGGCTATCATTATTATCATATTGTTTTATACTGCTCCTAAAATTAAAATCCATTCTTGTCTTTAAATGTTTTATTGTACTTGTCTTTCTTGTTTTGCATTGCATAGTCCATGATTAATTCTGTTAGCCAAGTGCATATGGCCTGCTTGGCTATCATCCATTATCTTCATCATTGTTGCCTCAAAATGAGCGCTTTATTATTACCTTTTTCATCTTTCCAATTACCAGATGTGCTTTTGCATTCCCATACTTTTCCTACTAGACTGAGATCTACGTTTAGAGTAAAAGTCCCAGCTCATTAGTCATTGAAGATTAAGTGAATTTTCCCTGGCTAAATACAGAAAATCTGAGGGTCAGTTCCAGTCTTAGAGAAGTAGGCAACTTTTGAAAAACAGAACCAAGAATGGCTACTTCTTCCTCTAGAAAGAAAGCTTCATTTATTGTCAAAAAATTGGTAGTTTAGTAGAGGATCAGATTTAGATAAAAGGAAAATTCCCTCTGCAAATCCTGTAACTGCATTTGATTCAAGTATCTTTCTGAAGTCTTATCGAAGCTGAGGTTTGCCCTTACCCGCCTATCCTATAACTGTGATTTCCTGCAATGGCAGATGCCCCCCGCCGCCAAAAAAAAAAAAGCAACAAAAACTTAAAAGATTGTGAAAAATGTTGTGTTAAATGTCTACAAAGGGCTGGCAGCATCATCTCTCACTGTGAAAAGCTTCTTGCAAGGTTTCTGTCCTAATTTTTTGCGTTCAGGCAACATGGTCTGGTTCAGTGTGCCAACACCTGAACACTTCTCTGACTGCATTCGAACTCCGAACCGTGCAACGTTCACTTCGCCACGAGGTTAGCTGAGCTAAATGTGGCCTACAGTAAAAAACCTTGACAAAAGAAGGAAAATATCTTTTTCTTCCCCCTTCCTTTCATTCATATAATTTAAAGAAAAATACCTATCTATCCACCTAACACCTCAGTCTGCTCCAGTATTATTTCTCTAAGTGTCTTCAATGTAGAGGGATTATTGATTTTTTTATTGATAATTTTATAGCCCCATTATTGAATATTAAAAAAAAATTACTAAAGAAAAATTTCATATAATGCCACAAACTCTTCTTATGGCATAGATATTTCTAAATGCCCAAGAATTCTTTCTATATAAGGTCCTTTGATTAAAAAAAGAAAGGAAATAAGGGAATACCTCTCTCTATCTCAAACCTTGGTACTGTAAATCTGTTTCTAGGCAAGAACCTACTCATTGCCCCACAAAGCAATGATGGAACCAGACCTGTGCATAACCCGGGGATACATAAGGGAAATGTTATATGATAAGTAAGGGAGGAAGCTGGCAGACAAAAACATGCTAGCTTCTGTTTTCTGACCTAAGTATGCTGCTCCGGGCGTTTTAAAAAAAATCTGTTAATAATCACTGTGAAGGAGGAAGAAAATATTACAACAGGAAAAATTCCCATAAAGGGGTGGTCGAATATAAGCTGAAATATTCAGAAGTGACAAAGGTGACAAGTCTCAGGCCTCCCACAATAGTCTGATTTTCAAGAGACTGGCCTTTATTTCCCAAAGCTCAGGTGCCCCAGTAATGGCAAGCAGAGCATCAAAAATAGAGGTCCTCTTCTGGTTCACTTTTGAAAGTTGTATAGTCCAGGAGAGGTCAGAAGAATTGTTTAAGTGCTGCCACTTACAAGAAAACTCGCAGGGCTCTTTAGTGCTCTGGCACCTAGCCCAAGCTTTTAAAAGTATTTTTGGGGACTTAATTTTTCACATAACACTTTATAATGAGCCCTTCTTGTGCTGACCACAGCCTCTGAAAAACAGATTCTTTAAATTGTCCCCATTTGAGTATCTCAGAATTGAGGCTCCCTTCTTCCCCTAAAGAAAAAGGTTTGCTCCTCAGGCAAATTCTTGTCCTTGATCTCTCTAGATCTGATGTTTATACCTTTATGCCTCTCTATAGCCTCTTACTCCAGGCACAGTGACATTTACTTCAACAGAGCTCTGCCCAAGTGTTGTGCCGTAGTGACATACCCAGACTTGGTTCTTCTGTGCCTGCAGAAGTAAAAGATGTCCCATATGTATCAAGATGACAGGGCAATGTGTTGAGAACTTTTACATATGAAGAGTCTTAAGATACCAGATCAAAAGAGATTGCAGAAGTGATAAATGTCATTTATACACTGGCAGATTAATATCATGACAATGTCTGGATTTTCATCTAAACATCATCGGGAAAAGTTTGACAAGTCTGGGATAGTACGGCATGGCTATTTCTCTCATTTGGGCTGATATTTGCTTGATCTGCTCATATCTTATTAAGTTTGCTCTGAGCAGAAGAGCAACTCTGCATCTTCCCTCCTGGCAAAAGATACACAAAATACCTTTTTATCTCTGCGAACAGTTTGCATTCTTCTGCAGGAATTCAGAAACTTGCTCTTGCTAAAATATCCTCTCTATCTTCTGGTAACGTGGTTGTATTAGCAACGGCAGATTGCCTTTGGTACTCCTTTGTTCTGAAGTTTTAGTAACAAAGTGTCTGGATACAAAACTTTGTCATATTATGTTTTGAAGGTTTTGTAGCAGCAGAAAGCGGTGTGCGTCTACGAGCATTTATAATGGAGAAAAGCTAAGTGATAAAGTGCACCTTTAACATAATGACAGTAATTCAGTCTCAGACAGTGAATGCTATTATACCCTCTTTTAAAGACTAAAATCAGTCAATTGAAATGACAATTATGATAATCCTCATGTAATGAAGATTATTTTGAAACAAAAATCTTTTTTGGTGTGTGTGCCTGTGAATGTGTGTGTATTTACTGTACCTAAGTACAATGTCGACGTTCTGCTTGGCTGGAAATTCTATACAAATATACCAGTATTTTCTAACCATTCTGCTGGTTTCAGTTGATATTCAGTGTAAATTGATTTCTTAAAAAAAAAAAAAAAAAAAAGTCCCTAAAAAAAAGCTTTATATATGTTTTGGAAAAGCTGAACATACAGCTTGGAAAAATGGGCCAGCCTTACAGAAGTGGTTAGTTTGATCAGTCTTAGAATATGACATGATAATTCCTTCCCAAAGCACCCACTGCCTTTACCCTGTGTTTTGTCTTAACTTCCGAAAGGAAGCCACCATGGGCTTCCAAGAAACCACATGGATAGTAAATAGTGAGCAACAGTTCCAGCAAACATTATTCTAACTAGGAGTCAGTCTATGATAGGTGGCCTGTCAGTTACCTGAGTTGAAATAGAATATACTGATCATCTGAGTTTAGTTCTTACATCAGCTAAGATTTTCAAAGAAGTCTAAGGGAGCTAGGCACTAATCCCACAAAACTACAGCCAAAGTTATAGTTTTTCTTGGATTCCTTTGAAAGACTCGTTCTGTTTTAAGAAACACTGTACAGCAGAAGTAAAATGCCACAAAAGCCACAACAAAGACACACACATACAGGGAGTTCAAATGAAAAGGAAGATACAGAAAAGATGTGCTGGGGCAAAGCGAGTGATAAAGCAGGTAATAAGTACCAGATGACCACAGGCAGCTTTGCCTCCATGGCCTGACATGAATGTTACATAGAGCTCCTGCCCTGTGAAACAGTTCCGACCAAAAATGCAGTAAATATTAGTACTAAGATTACAAAACACGTTGGAGAGGGACACTTAGTCAAACAAGAAAGATGCTCGTTAGCAAAATGTAGCTATACATTTTGGATATTACTGTCTGCCTCAGTTGTTCTGAGTCTCATAATGATACTCTTTAATCACCTCTGCAAAATGCTTCTTAGAAAAATTGATACATAAATATTGGTAAAGGTTTTTTGTTCAAGATCTTGTACCTTCCATTGCTCTATTGATTTCAAAGCAGAGAACTAATGATGAGCCTCACAGAAAATCCCCAAGAGCTTCCCTTCAACCAGGTGGCAGTTTACCTGTAGTGTTTAGCAAGCACCCAGGATGCATTCCTTCTTTGTTGAGGGATGGTGATTAGGATCAGGTGAATTTGTATGTTGGTTGCAGAGCTTTATTAATGTGAACTACCCTAAAAGTGGTAGTTCACATTAATAAAGCTGGTTATTTCTGGTTAATAAAGATGATTATTTCTTCTTAGACCTGACCTAGTTCTAATAATTTGCCATTCAAAAGATGCAGAACTTAGATCTTTGCAGGAAGTTGTTACAATTCACTGTGAACAGTGGCCTAAAAGGGTTGCTGTATGCAGTCAAATACATTGGCACAGTAGGGAAATGTGATCTTTTCTAAGGCTATTATTCTAATCATTTCATCTAGTCCCTTGTCCAAATATAATATGCACTGGCACAAAGTTAATTTAATTTTTTTTAATCCCTGCAACAGTACAAAAACCCATGACAAAGCAGGGTGTCGAACATGTGCTTTTAGGAAGTCCTTCATTGCCTGTTAATTGTACAAGGCAATTGTGTCAAAGTGGTCTAGATGACATTGCTCTGCTGACTGTTTTGTGGCAATGTTTAATAGCCGGCAGGCCAAATGCAGTAGCTGGCATTCGCTTTCAATATGTCTTAGTTACTGAGTATGGTTTCACATACACACACGTTTCAGTCACGAATAGCTGACTGTACCCTTCCACACACTCCTGTTTCTTGGTTTTTTAAACTGCCTTGGCCCTGATCCTGCCAGCAAACTTCACCCTGCCTCTGCATGACTCCCTCATGCAGCAGCAAGGACTTCAGCTGCAGAGCTTGCCAGGGTGCCTTCTCAGAGCTTGTATCCACTGCAGCACGATGGCCCCAGGACTAGCTAATGAAATTGTTGGGCAGAATTTAAAAGCAGTATCTAAATCTTACAGGCCAAACTCTGTCCTGGTCTTGCGTCAGCAATCACACAAGAGAACTCAACTGGCTGTCCTTCTCCTCCTCCCTCCATTGTTCATGAAGAAAAGGAACAAAGCGTTAGTCTTTTTGCCGCTCCAGAAAGCTGCATCGTACCTGAAGGTCTGACATAAGAGATCCACAGGAGCAGACTGAATCACTTCTCTTTTTTTTTTTCATCCTTAGCTGGTGAGTAATACTAATGCTGAGAGTCCCAGAGACACACACGTGCTCCGCAGTTGCTTCAGCGGGAGCCAGGCACTAGAAGTTACCAGCCATCCAGGCCCAGGTACTCACCCAGCATTCTGTCTTCGAGGCTCCCTGCAAATGTTAATTAATCCTCAAAACATTCCTGAGAGGTATCCCTACCCCTATTGTCCTGAAGGGAAATCTAAAGGAGATAATTAGAGCCTTGTAATGAAGTAAAGTCTGATGACCTGGAGCCCAATCTGCTGTCCAGGTCAATAGATAGATTATGTCCTTGGACTGACTAATTGTAGGCACCTAATTGTATTAACACACAAAAGCAACAATTCACGCCATGGCAAAGAAATGATCACGCACCCCCCAGCAGTCCTTCCCTCTTGGAAAATTACGTCACCCCAGGGCTCTGATTCATGATCCCTGTCAAATTTAGCTGTGGCAACTAAAGAAACTGCTGCCTGTACTCCTGTCACAGCTAAATCTGAACACCCCTACTCAGGAATGAGACAGCAAATATTCTCTCTTAACAGGGATAAAATAGAGCATTGCACATTATCTTGGAAAAACACTGTAAACCCAGGACTGAACATGGATAATATCTTACCTTCAGAATATACAAGAAGATGGAACAAGTCACTGCGCATTCCTGCCTCAGTTTCTCTCTTTATATTTGCTCTTGATAAAGTCCAGACTTCCCCTAATTCATACACTTAAATTTTGTCTTCAACATTGTGAAGCAACTGTTAGGACAGGAGTCTGATGAGCAATTGACTGTTTTACTCCATCCTGGGTTGGTGGACTGAACTCTGTCTGATCACGCAGAGCAGCTTTGAAATGCTAGTCTTGAAGTCAGTAAATTCTTTGGGAAAAAAAGGGAAGCACCACTGTCACACTTGAGACTTATTACTGCTAGAGCTGGTCTAAATGATTTCAGCTGAGATAACTGGATTGTAATTTAGAGATTCTGTCAGAGTTTACTTCTTTGCTGATATTTTTGACCAGAGAGATCTATTTTTTCAATGGAAAAGCTGTAATATTTCCATGGCAAATGTAGGCAAATTTAAATTTTAAGCAAAAGAGAATACTCTGAAATTGAATTCGACAGAAATATGTGTTTTGATTTTGTTGAATTATTGTGTCATATATAGAAAGATTGCAATTGCTTGAAGGACTAAAATTCACCAAATAGTTCTTATCAATAACTAAATGCATTCTCCTGTAGGGAATATTGGTTTCATTATTACACATTTAATGTTGGAAAAAATTCTTTTCAACCTCAAGGGTTTAGGATTTGTTTTTTTTAATTATTTCCCTCTCCTACCCCCAAATTACTGCTTCCCAGAGGTTGATATGTATTTTACTGACTTTGAAACAATGTTTAGGGATGCTCCAAAGGAAAAAAAAAAAAAAACCAAACCACAACCAAACACAAAACTCAGGTGTTACTAGCTGTCTCATATCCTGAAATGCAAAGCGATTGCATTTCATCAGAAATAACATGCTTTCCCTTCCTCTATTACAGGCACTCCTCAGTATAAAAATTCTATTTGAAACTTTAGACAAGCACTACATTCTGTAGTCCTGAGATTTAACAGAGTAACATGATGAATTTCAGAAGCATCAGCATAAACATGAGTGCAGATTGCCGGGGTTTGTATGCAGCTACATCCATCCTTCAAACTTTTTTTTTTAAACCTACCTTGTGGCTAATGACCTCAGGTGGGAATATGAGAGTATTGCATTTAAAAAGCAGAAAACTTACAGACAGAAGCCAAATGTAGGTTTTCTGCTGTTCTATATGCTCTGAAGAGACAGACCAAAAGCAGAAACTTAATCAGAACACCTTCAATTTATTTTGCTAGAGCTGGACTCAGCAAAACAACAATTGCTTTTTGATTTTCCATCACGGAAGTCTAACAAAAGCAAAATACGGCGTTGGACACTGACTTCTACAACACTGTAGAGACTGAGCATTCAACGATTGATCTGTGCTCTGTAAGAGAGGGCTTTGCTTCGTTGTTCAGCTTGACACCACAGCCCTGAAGGAGAAGACTGGAGAGGGATCCACACTCCCTGCTCTAGAAGCCTCTCTCATCCCAGGGGCCAGCAATCACACCAACCTCAGGGGGCCCCGGAGCCTCTAAAGAATACCACCTCCCGCTAGCAAGCTCAAGGCCAATGTCTGCTAATGGCCAGCTTCACCTGCTTTTCTCCTGCTAAACTTTGCCAACTAAAGAAACTGTGGTTTTCAGGTCGCTCTGAGACCAGCTGGCTTTTAGGCATTGGGAAATAACTCCCTGATTGAGAATCACCATTAAAGATGGTAAATTGATATTGTATTAAAAATAGTAATAAAAGCCACTTACATAATTTTGCATTTTCATACACTTAAAGAATGTCAATTTATTGAAAAAAATAACAGTCCACTTGCATCCAGCAGACTGAGCCAATAATAATGATGTATTTTACAATGTATGAACTTTGCCATGTGCTGTAGAGGTATCAAAAAATCAATACAACTAAATTGACAAGCTTGTCAATGATTGAAATTAATTTCCTGTTTTCTGGTACTCCACTAAACTGAATTCCATAGTGTCATATTAATTAACATCCCACTCAGATGGTCTGTGTAGCTGACAAACAACTAGGTGATTTCTGGGTGCGTTCAGGGAAAGGGTTCTATTAAAGGAGATTAAGACAATGGAAAGTATTCACATGTAGCCACAAATTATTTACTTACTAAGTTAAGTAGTCTGCAAAGAGTCTTTGAAGTTATCAAGGCTAAAATTTCCAAAAGACATCAGTCATGTTGGATTCTCAGCTGGACTCTCAGGACCTAGTGTTCTCAGCAAATGTATATCTACAGCATTCCAGAAAATCTGGGTCTATCTTATGCAGAATTGCAGTATTCGACCAGTAAGACCCAGTAATTCATTTAGAAAGTAACTAGCACACTGGCTAAACTGGGTAGTTGTGTCTCGTGGAACTCAGAGAATCCAAAAAACAGGAACAAAACTTAAAAGGTGTCACAGGGGACAGGCCTTCATACTTTCTAAATATAAACTTGTGGAGAGGCTTGATTTAACATTAAACAGACTTCTAAGTCTGTTTAATGAAGTTCAGAGGGCTGGACTGCAAGTGCTATGAAATCCTTCCTCTTGAAAAGGTGAAAGGGATCGGGACTTGCAGCTATGATATGCAGCTATCTTGTCTTTCTAGTCTGGAGTCAGTCAGCTTAATTTGAAAGATCCTTTGGTTTGGGCTTGTTTACTTATTTACATTCCAGACAACAAGGAGTATGTTTTTTTCAGAGTAAATATTTTGTTATTTGCAATTTTGTTTCTGTAGCTGAAATCAAGCAGCTGGATCAGAGGGATCCTCTGGGACGCGTGCTAAAGGACCATATTTTTCACCGTGGTCTTTTGGGCCATGCCCTTAATTGGAGCTTAGTGTCCCATTAATGATTGTGCCTCCTGGGATTTATATGACCATTTCAGAATTGCAGTTTCTGCCTAATGTACTGCTGAACAACAAAGAGTCCTTGTAGTCATATCCCAAAGGCCCCCCTATTAAATATACAGCAGTTCTCAATTAACCTGATGTTTAAAAACCACAATAGCTCTAAAGGCTATCGGCTTAGAAAAGTCCCTGGTCTAAACTGATATCATTTAATTGTCCCCTAATGCAGTTCTGTCCATATGCAAAGACCAGCTTGCATGTGACGCTAATAGTTGACTTCATGCTCTGCTGTGACCAGGCTAACAGATTTCTCTACCCATAAGTATCAGTTTCAAGGCATTAGGATACTGAAATTAACCTTGATTGTATCTCAGAGTTCACAGTATCTGCAAGTTTAAAGAGTAAGCACAATGAGTTCCTATGAAGTTTAAGCCACTGCAGGAATAATATGTCATAGCTCTTTCTGTGAGATCAGGAGGGTGGATATGAAAAAAGAAGATGATAAGTTCACTAATCTCATCAGCAGTGTGGAAAGACGGTACTGACATGTTTCCATGCTCAGGAAAGTGAATTCCACCACCTTTCTGAAACACCTGTGACAAGCCACATCTTAAAAAAGAACAATTATTTAACTGCAAAAATATACAGATAACTATACTACAAAGTCAACTTGCCAAGGTAAAATCAGGTTTCAAGTAAGGAAACTTATGCAAACTGTTATTATTTTTAGATGCTCAAAAAAAAAAGAGATTTTCTGATCTTCCTAATACATTTGCTCCACCCTCAGTTTCAAAAAGGGCTGGTGACATAGCCAGAAAGAAGTGCATTTAGTTGCTGATCCTCTGAATTTACTCAAGTGGGTAGAGAGAAAATGCCTAAGGTCTGCACAGGACCAAAGAAAATGTCTCAGGACCAGATACATATTTGCATGTGGCTAGTAGAGGAAATCGAAAGCTTTCCCGTGTTGCTTACCTGAATTTCTAAGTTTTAGGCTCCTAGCATGCTCCTGGAATGCCTTCCTTGCTGGCTGATTCTCCAGGCTGTCCCATTTCAATCGGAAAAATGTATCAGTGGGAAGAAAAATCTTGTTCCCTGTAAAAAGCAGTAGAGAGCAATGTTTGCAATGTTATGGGAGGGGAAAAAAACCCGCAAAGACAAACCAAAGACATGAAAGCAAACAACAGGGCATCCATGCTTCACCCACAACCCCATCATTCACTGGCACCTGGGATTTCTCTTTCTACCCACTGCTGAAAAACTTTCTCTGAGCTTTCAAAGATCAAAGCAAAAGTTTAAAAACTGAAAGTTTTAGTAAAACCAAAACAAACACCCCCCCACCCCCCAAAAATTATCCTGCGGGAATACAATTAGTTTTCAGAAAGAAGGTTTTTTGCAAAAGAAAAACAATAACTACTAAGTACTCTGTCAAGGGAGAGACAGGCCTTGTGGCCAGGGCACTTTAATAAGTCTCTAGAGATCCCAGTTCAGAGCCATAGATTTCTTGTGTGAGCGCAGTGCCAGAAACACCAGCTGCTAGAAGAACATGAGGATGAGAATCTTTGATTTCCTTAAAAATATAAATTTAGCTCTTGTTAGTAAAGCATGAGCTTGAAGATGTATGCTAAGGGAAGCAGATATTGGGGAGTGAGAGGGAGCAGAAATGACATTAGTTCTGAGCTGTGATCTGGTACATTCCTATGAATAGATTAACTCTAAATTTACTCCCCTAAATAATTCCTTCCAGCCAATGGCTTTGGAGTTCTGATTCATCATCCCAAAGCTTTAACAAATGATAAGGCTAATGTGAGGTCCTTTCCCATAAATAAGGTCCAGCTGAGCACAAAGAGGTATAATTTGTTCTAGAGAAGGAAAGACCTAGGCTGGCCATAGGGAATGGGAAGTTACTCATCACTGATGGCTAGAAAGTGCCTCTTAATAAGAAGGGGAGTCCAGGTAAAAGTTATCAGAGAAATTTCCTAGGATATCTCTAGGATCTCAAGAATGCTTTGATCTGGCTCCTAAACTGTTCTTTGAGTCATTCCCCCCCCCAAATAAAAATGTTAAAAAAGGAACATCACTAATATTCAGGAGTCAAGAAAGAGGGGAAGGCATATGGATCACTGGTGGTGTCTCCCCAGAGAACATCAGGGAATCGGGGGAGTATGTTTCTGCTCTGTTCTCACCCCATTTGCCTCCACCGCCCTCTTTCTTTCCTCTTTTGCCCCTCCTTCTGCTACAACTCATAACTCATTTAACATTTTTTTATCTGTTTACAGCTTGCTGATCCAATTCATTAACCTGGCAAGGAGATATCTACCTCTTTTTGCTGAAAAGTTTTTATTTTTCTGATGTTTCACTTATTGAATCTCCTTCCCATATAATCAAGTAAGGTGAAGAGCAGAGGCGTGTAGCCAGGAGCGGGGAAGGGATCTCCAAGTGTCAGCCATGGCAAACTGTTAGTTTAGCCTACAATGACACACAAAACTACACCTAACAACTCGCTCCTATTGAAAGGAGGTTGGCTTGCTCCCCCTTTTGGGTCAATGGCTCTGCTGTCAGTATGAGTCAATTATAACTCAGCAGAGAAATATCTACTTTTTTCTCTTTTTTTGTTCTTTCCTGGTCTGGTTTCTGTAGATAAGTGAGTTAAATTGCCTAACTGAAGCACCCAACAGGAGCCAGACCCATCACAAGGTAAACAACAGATGTGCAGAGCTGGGACTGGCCAGGACTCAAGGTATAGAAGAGTGAAGCTCCACTCCTTGACAGTGATGATATGGTACATTGGCTCAGATGGTCCTGGAAAAATGCCTTGGGACACAGCAAACTGAAATGACTCAAAGTTAATCCCAGAGAAAATTTTGATGAAGTTACAGCTCACCATTACCAAAAGAAGGAGGTCCCACTAAGCCAACTAACTTGATGAATCAACAGGAAACAAATGATGGGAAAAAAATAAATGTTTTTAACTGTCCTAAAGGGATGACTCAGTCCAACAAAGTATTCAATAATTCCCAAGCTAGTTCACAGGAGAGGACCAAAGTGCACAGCTCAGTATGAAAAGAACAGGGGATAAAAAAGGCAAATGTTGCTGGTCATAGTTTACAACTTCACCTGGTGCTTTGCATGTTCACCCACTTCTTATCTGAATGCCTGCAGCATTTCCATTAACTTCTTGGTGAGGTAGCTAAGGTTACCTATATCTTGCAGATGGAGAATCGAAACAAAGAATGCTCAAATAATTCACATTAAGTCTCAGAGAAAATAAGGATCTGCCTAGAATCTGAACCCAAGATTTACCAAGTTCTCTGGTGTTCACAAAGAAAGACAAGTTGCTCCTGGTTCTGAAGGCCCCAACGAAGGCAATGAATGAAGGAGACAAATGATAGAACTTACATCAAAAATCCACCCTTACCACACGCCTCACAGAAGCCTTGATTATTCAATACGTACTGTCTTCCTTCACAATGTTTGTATTATTGAACAAAATTTGTATTGTTAAAGATTTTAGATAAAGAAACTACAGTAAGTACATTGAGAAAGCAGCAAATGCACTTAAAGCAGAAAGCTGCCTTTATCATTATAATAATAGCATAGAAGAGCTTTATAAAAAAAAAAATCAAGTGTACAAATTATCCGACATTCATTGCATGACATCCTGACAGCTATGTTAGTCCTGTTAAAAATATCCAGGAGGACGGCACATTGCAGATGGTACTTCATAATGTGTTCACTTAAAAGCAGTCATTCTCTACCTCAGAGAGAGCGCAGCTTGATGAAGGCCATAGGACACTTGGTTCAGCCAGTAAAAGCTGCTTGATGAGAGTGTCTTTATTTAGTTAGTTAGTAACTTACTCATTCATTCATTTTATGCAGGAAAATTTGATGAAACTTGAAGGAAAAATCATAGCCTTGCACCTTCTTTGTGCGATCCAGAATCCAGAATCTGGTTCAAATAATGTCTGCTTCTCTGGGAATTGCAAGTGTGAAAAATGGGTTAAAATGCCCTAGACTTTCACCTCTGGAAACATGAGCTCAAACCTGACTTCCTATAGGTTACCAGTGAAATGATTGACTATTTGTCAGTGCCACAAAGCCAATAAATTACTAGGCAACCTGATAGGATTGATTGTCAGAAGATGCCCAAGAGTGGAATATCCTGCCTGGGATGAGGTATCTAAGGAGAACCCTACAAGTGACCTTCAGGAACAGTCCATCTCACAGCCCACCCTGCTCTCACCCCCATCCTGCTTTGCAACGGAAAAAACACGTTTGCCTAGAATATCAGACAGGAGAATATTTTAATAAATACCAAGTAGAGAAATATAATTTTCTTAGCAAACAAGATGTCAACTCGACAGTACAAATGTCATATTTACATTCATCTTATTAAGATTTATACCATTTAATGTTGGGCTTTAAGAATTACACTATAAACAGAATATAATTTTCATATAAAAGGGATGGTATATTTTTAAATCAAGCCTGTAGAAACTCACTCATCAGTGGTTTATGAAACTCGAGTACACTGATGCTTCAGTACTCAATTAATGTCAGGCAATATGGATTTCAATCTGGCTTGAAATATATTTAAACAAATGAAGTAGATACAAATGTTGGCTCTTTGGCCAGCCAGAGCTAAAAATCCATTTTCTACCCCATTTATAATAAGAAGTAATCTGAATGTAATTTATCTAAAGCACAATATGTTTCCCTAATTTTTACATGTAACCATTACTTATAGTTTAAGTAATAGTTATATCCATGGATCTTAGTGCACTTAATTGAAAATGCATGGTATTAAAATGTAAGACTCCATCCTTCAAAAATAAAAGCATTATCCTAAGGAATAATTGAAGTGAGGGAGCGGGGGCTGGGAAAAGGCAAAAGAAGGAAACCTTAACAAAAATCCTTAAATGCAAACATTTCTTCCCCTTTATGTTATATTAGGATTGTGTTTGAATGAAATTAGTCTCTCTCAGCCCCATATTTCAGTTCAGATTACAAAATTCTCTCATCTGATTGTCACATTTTGCGCTGAAGTCAAATCCTTCTGCAGCAGAGTGACATGTCAAGGGTGACAGTGACAAATTGTCACTAAGTAAGGAATAACACATGACAGGGCGTTTGGCCATAATGAGATATATGCATGCCTCGAGAGCGTTTGCAGGCATGAGGCTGAAGGGCGATTGCTCCCAGCACTCATAATGTTGCTAGGTCTCATTAAGACTTTACATGCACTGGAATAGATTTCTAGTGATTAAAAGGGAAAAAAAAAAGATTTATGAATGAGTAAATCATGGCAGCAAGTTTTATTTTTATTCATACTTACCTAGAAGTTTATATGGCTTATAAGGCTGGGGCAAAAAAGGAGAAAGGGTCTTTTATCCCACTTCTAAATTTTTTATGCTACTGTCCATCACGATAACGTACAAGTTCCATCCCCTCTAAATGAATAGCATCAGTGAAATCTTTGGCCTAATGGACTTGATGGTGTTCCCTGACACGTAGTCATTTGTAGCCATAAACTCTACATGGGCAAGGTGTTACTCTTCAAATATATAATGATTTTATTAATGTCCCTTTTTGTTGATGCGGGTTTAGAGGTAATACAGGGGCATGTCAAAGTTTACAGAAAGGTTTTTAACTTATCCTTTGTGATTTGATTTCTAATGACTTTTTAAACTTAGTGCCTCTTAATTAATTATAAGTGCAACCGCTAAACCCTGACAAGACTATCATAACATAGGGACTTTTATGAAGAAGGTCAGGCCTGTGGTTAAAGGGACATAGGAAGTCGTATTTTCAGCTCAGCCAGTGTCTCTTACCACCAGGGAAGGTAGAAGAGAAGATGTTGTTACAGAGTTTATTGTAGTCCTCATACTATAGATCCAGGTGACTCAGGATTCTGGGCAAGATATAGGGCAGTTTTTTGTGCGCAGAAAAACCTGAAATTGTGTAAAGAGAAGTGGGTAGTAGCAGGAGCAGGTTGACTGACCTTTCCATGCCTCAGTTTCCTTGATTATGAAAGGCTGCCATGAAATCTAGTTTCTCTGTAGAGCACACAGAGCTGTGGGGGCTAAGAATAGTCCCAATTCAGAGTGCAAAGCTTCTTGGTATAAGAAGTTTGCCACCATAAGCGATAGCAGTCGGTGTCTTTCTCCCCTTCAAGAGAAAAAAAAAACTTATAATTTTTGTCTAACAGTGAAAGCCACAATCTCATCCCATTCTCCCCTTCAATACATGTACTGTTTCATTATGCTTTAAAAAATTAAGAGGAACCATCAACATTGTGGCTATTCATCAGATGTCCCAATACTTAGCAAACTGCAGTGATATTCCCAGAAGACTTTACCATTGAAGAAAGCTAATAGGTGATAGTATGTTATATCTTTTGTCTAATCTGTGGAGCATTAGGAGCATCTTCTCCTAAACAGAACTCCCTCATGTCTCTGAAAGAGGGAAAGATGACACACAGTGAATGGAAGAAAGGATGGGTGCTTTGGAAGAGAGAGGAAAACAAAGACAGCCCCAAAGTCCAGAAGCTGAGACTGTGTCCCTGCTTGGATGCCTGACATGAGAGCACCTGCTTGTTAAAGCAAACCTTAGTCACAAATTATTTTATTAGTCACAGTAATACTTCGTATTTCTATAGCATCTCTCATTTAAGAGCTTCACAGACCCTTCACAGAAAAAACTCTTTCCAGTTTGCTGTCAGACGTGTTTTCATAAGCCATTCAGCTCAGTCCATGACAGAGCAGAAAAAGGGAAAACAGATCTCCCAGATGTAAGGAATTTTTCCAGCATGATATTCTTCTGGATATCCCAAACTTATTTCTCAAATCTCAACCACAATAATGCATAAAATCAGAACTGATCTTGAAAGCCTTTCCGTTTGGATTTGAAGTAAAGAAGAATCAGTGGGTGCTACCACATTGCTAGGGATGGGGCAAATCAGAGACACTTTCCATTATGGAAATAATTAGCGCCTATCAGATTGGCCTGAGGCCTCGGATTCAAACCCTTACTGGTGTAAATGACTCCCACAGAGGTATTTTTCTTCCTGCCAAGGAGAGCAGTTTTGTGCCCTTACCTCTCATCCAGCAGGTCCCCAGCCGTACATCCCAGCCTCTAAACAGCGGTGCCAATCACCAGCCTCATCTCTCCCATTCAGACAATAAACTCACAGGCCTCTTGGATCAGGGAACAGCCCCTATGGCTGGAGCTGACAACCTTGGATTCGTCGCTCTCCCAGCAATAAATGAGTTATGCAAGTACATAAATTTCAATTACTCACTGCTTTGGAAAGGGATTTCTGGATTGTATTATCTGCGGTTATATCCTTGGCAGTGGGGCCACCCAGGCATTTTTCAAACAAGGGCGACACCTGGGTTGTGGCATGCACTCCAATGGGCTGGTTTATGCTTGCAACTCTTAACTGTCCCACAGAAATATGTTTCACAGATGGGATGGTCATTGAAACAAACTGGGAAGTGAGCACAATGATGGCAGTTTTATGCATTGGCAACTTGTCTGTTTTAATTTTAGACTTTCTTGATGGCTGTGTTGGCCCTTGACAGCCATGGCCCCCAGATATTGCAGAACAGGATTTTTTTATTTTTCAATAGTACCATTTATACTTATTATATCATAGCCTTCTACAAAGCAATGCATTTGCTGCTGCTATTTATGGAGAAAAAATATGACAACGAGACTAATTGTGGATTTGCACCCAGGAACTCTAATCTGCTTTAGTATATTGTCTTTGTTATTTGCATTATGCCTCTCCTGGTGCAAACATACAAAGAGCAGTCCATGTTGCGTGGAACAGAGTTCAGAGACGTGCCTCAAAGACACATGGAGACTCCCAAGCTTCAGGGTGTCCTACCCTCTTGACCTAAGCACCCTGAGGAGGCAATGCCTTCCTGTGGGTCATGGGGAGCACATGAGCCTCTAGGGATTGTCCAGGTCTCTTGAGAAGTCACATGAACGGCCAAGAGAAATGTTGTAAGCAGAAGTGGATATAGGGAGCATGCCCAAATTTGTTTATATGCAGATCTGCTGGGGTCAGGTCAGCTTGGGCCCAAAAATGAAGTGAAGGCAAGTTCAGGATCTCCCCAGAATTTTCCAGCTTCAAGAGTGTAGGACCTGGTGGATCCCCAAAGAGAAACAGTAACACTGGGTGTGGGAGGCCAAGTGCTTGTTCAGTCATTTATCTCAAAGCCCAAGAATACTAATTAAAGCCTCAGGGAGCAAACTGGACTCAAATACATGAAGTTGCAGTAGCCAGAGAATTTTGAAACTGAGGTAGCTGTGGATCCCTTCTCAAAGGAATGAGCAGAGTGGAAAGTGCGAGGAAAAATGCAAACCAAAAGGACCACAGGAATGTGCACGGAGGGCCTCAAAGTGTGTATAGATTAGCATATTTTGGATACATTTGGGTACCAAAATATACTGAAAAAATGCGTTTTGGTTTTGATTATTGGACATTTCTTTACGTTGCCAAGTATAATGGAAGCTTTCTTCCTCTTTGAGGAGGGAACACAGGGACAGGTCTTAGTTAAGGTAAGTATTATAAACAGTTAAACAAAAAGAAGGTGGAAAAGACCAACATTCTGAAATGAAAATGTTTTGCTTTTGCTGAGTGACTTTAAAAGATGGCCAGAAAGTAGATCTTAGCCTCTTTCCACTTGATGTCAGTCTTCCATTTTTACAGTCCACGGCAATTGTATAAAGCTTATACTGAGGTGAGAAAAAGCTCACAGAAATGCTCAACAAGTTCCTAAAGCCTCTTCTCCAAGGAATATTTCTCCAAGTGATACTGCTGCATTTGCTCCATTCCCATACCCAGACATAGATACAGCTACCTGGGAGGGGTGGGTAAGGAAAAGGCCAGTCTGCATAGACGATGTTTCCAGGAGATTTAAGTCTTGAAACTGAATGTCGAAAGTTAAAAAATTTGTGTTGTAAAAGGGAGGAGATTGGTCAAATAGAGTGCAGTACATGGTGGATCTCTGAAGAAGCAGCAAGCAAGCAGGGCCATGTTATGCCTTGTCCATCACCTGTGCAGTACCTGTCTGCCTGCCAGGTCTCACCCGTCACTCTGCCCAGTGTTTGCCAGCTCAGCACTGCGATGCAGGCAGCAAGGAGAAAAAGCAGCATAGCAAAGGATGCAGCAGACTAGACAGTGCCACGTTTGAGCCTCGAAGTTCAGCAATACTCAGGGAGCTATGGCATTTCTTGTGACAGGAGGAAGCCTGCAGGCTTTTTATAACAGTGGCTTCAGCCAGACCAAGTCCAGGGGACAGGAAAAATGGTATGAAGTGACTTTCCCACCACCTCTAGCCAAGCTTAAAAATCTGTTCAAATGGGAATGGAGTCCTGAGCCTTTAGACAGAAACCTCTTTGAGCTGAGAGTAAACCAGAAACCGTTCTAGGGTTGTCTCTTTTTTTAGTTTGGATGTGTTACTAACACAGTATAACGCTACAGTCAGCTACACATCATCCCAACTGTAAAAATTAAAAAGAGCTGTTGAATGTCAAGTGATGAAGCACTAAGTGTCACAACTTCAAAAGTCCTGTTTTTCTGGCAATATTTACTTATTCACATGACACATTAACATATGTAATAAGTACATAAAAGAACAAATGTCATATGGAGAAGACAAGTCAATGCGTACCCATAATATAGTGAACAGTATCAGAAAAGCCTTAGATTGTTTTAGTTTCTTGACTCATCTACCTGAAATACAATCCCTAATCTGCAATAGCACTTTTTTCTTCCGTGACTGTACAGCACCTCACACTGTCAGGGTTCATGGCTATTGCTCCTCTTTTCTGCCTCAACACACCTAATAGAGAAGAGTTTCCTTTTCACTGAATTTCTTCTAGAGGAGTTTATATAAAAAAAAAAGAGATAGAGCTATAAAGAAGAGCTGTTCTCTACGAAGTTATTTTGAGCATCTTTAGCTCTAACTTTGCCAGCAAAGGCTCATCTCATCAGACCTTAACTCATATAAGCAGTGCACATTATTAAGCCATGAGGCTGCCACAGGATTATTGTGTAAGATTATGACCAGATCTTGAAAGTTCGTTTTGTCTCAGCTTTTCAACTGGCATACGCTTAACTGCTTTGCTCGTTTTCAAATTATGCCTAATGTCCATTGCATGTGTCATATGGCAAACATCAGCCAGTTCTGCAAAAGCTGTTTCTAAACATGTTTGGTTAGATATTTTTTTTAAGGCAAGTTCATTTCCTCTGCCAAATTTAAAGAATAGACAGCCTGACATGTATGCAGCATTTCAGCTTCACGGTCAATGGTCTTCATTCATTATTTGGGTGTGAAAATAAAGTGTAAGAAATGAAATGCTGCTACAGCCTTCCCTACATCTGATACTAGTAATCAGTTCCTCCAATGAAAATATTATGCGTTTGGTACATATGCAAAGAAAACAGAAATACAAAGGCAAATGATAAAAATATATAAGCCAGATACAAAAAAAACCCTGCATTATATTTTAGGCCAGTACATCCTAGACCTAAACTCTTTTCTTCTCCAAAAGAATAAAGATTGTATTGCTATTCAGCTTCTAAGTTAGAACAGATACACGTTGCCAGTTTAGACTTCTGAAGAGTGTGGAGATCTGTGGCTAAATAAATCTCCTGATTTTTAAACTAGCAGAACAGTAGCAAAGATGCTGACTATGTGCTATTCATTATATAAACTAATACATTTGACAGCTGAACTGAGACTCTCACTGTTACCTTCAAACTTGAACTTCGACTTGACTTAATCCCATATCAAATGATAACAGTTTACCATCTGTCCTTGGTCAGCCCAATGGAAGACTTCAAAGGATAGATTTAATAGCATATAGTTTGGCCTTGACATACAGACTGTATCTGTTCTTACTTAAAGAACAATAAAACCTTGTATTTCATTTCTTTTTTTTTCTTTCTTTTTTTTTTTTTTTTAACAGATGGAGGGCTGGTGCCTTATTCCATTCTGTCACCCCATCTGGACGCCTTAAATGTGATACTAAGGGAAGCATGGGGTGAGCCGACCAAAAGCTCAGTTCAAGTTGAGACACAGCGAGAAAGGAAAGAAAATAGACTGATACCTATCTTGCGTCATGGCAAATTAAAGGCATTTAAGGCTGCCATAGGGGAATGTGGAGAAGAAATCAGCACTGACTTCTGAAATAACGATGGCAGAACATAACAATGCAGCATTGGAGTGCACTGCAAGGTCTCAAAGAAGTACAGATGCTTCATCGGTGACACCTAATTGAAAATAAACATTTTTGTCAGTCGGTTTATGTGGCACTTTGCAAAGCAGCAAACCACAAGTCTAAACATCACAGGAATCACTTTCTGCTTACTGTTCCTCCTGAGATCTCACCTGGCTGAGTTTACCACAGGGAAAACCTTCTTTGGGGAATTCAGAAAATGTGTTTTACTCTCACTGCAAAATTAACTATTTTGCCCTTTTCTGAATGAGCTTTTTGGTATAATCAAGACTTCAAAAGTTTTTTTGTGAAACACCCCAATGCTTTAATACAGCAATGGCATTTTTTAAACTCATAGTAGTAGATTCAGTTAACGTCTTTTAAGGGATGAAGGACAACTAAAATAATTTAGTCTGAGCTACTATCTATCTGTTTAACACAGGGCAAAGGATTGAACCCAGTAATTCCTAAAGGAGAATATCTTGTCCTTACTATGAAAAGGTAGTAGTGTTGTGGTATGATTATAACATGTATTGTACCAGTGCATGCTGAGTCCTTTGTCTGCAAATGCTCTGCAGAGACAACTAAAGGTCTTCTCTTTTCACATCTCTGGAGTAATTAGCATATTCAGCAGTGCTATAAAATAATCAATAGCAAATGGGTTTATTTGGATCATTCGGAGTTTACGCTGGTCATTTACATATGTGGACTTCAAAGTTCCCTAGAAGCATAACCTTATCAATGGTGGGGTGCTTTCATTTAAAGGTGATGCTCCTCATCTTATAAGCAAGGGCTTCAGTCCCCAGTTACCTTTAACCTAATACTTTCAACCTAGTGAGTCCTGACATTAAGAAACTCAGGGGAAGAAACAAAGGACGGAAGGATAACGCAAAGGCAAATGATTAACAAATATTAGGAATTATCCCTATCCCTTCCTGGTGTCTGTATCCCTCTGTAGATTTGAAAAAGCAATGTAATTCCCTTCCCTCCTAGCAAAGGATGTTGGGTCAGTCACCATGGACAAAAACGCATCATAATGTTGTCATTTCAATCAAAGCTTTGACAGCCAATGCCAACTCCAGTGATCAAAGTTTTGTAAAAGTATGAACAGGTTTCTGCGCAATGAATCTCTGCATAGACCCCTCTAATCACATTTGTGAATATTATTTACCAGAGGAATGAAAATAAAAGAAGAAAGGGAAAAAAAATCAAATTGATCCAGACCAAATATATTTTTGTGTTTTCTGTGACAAAGATAAAACCCCTGCATTTTGTTTGGATTGAAACAAATCATTTTGGTAACTTTTTTTTTTTTTTTAAAAAAAAAAGGCAGAGAAAATGCAAGTCTAAATTGTTACAAAACTGCTGATGCCAACTTTCCCCATTTTCACCTCTGACTTTTATTCACAAATTGCAATGCTTAGGTAGATCACTTGGAACGGAACAGCCCTGTTTTCAGTCTCCCAGGACAGCACCCCAGCCCTAAAGCAATAAAGCTATTTGAGGTATGAATCTCTCCTATTGACACTGTTCCACTTTGGGAAATAAGCATTTCCTAGATCAAAGACTGAAACTTGAGTAGATATCTTAAATACAAGACTGCATAATTACTTTATATAAAATATATCTAGCTTGAAAGCTCCATGTAAACCCCGCTTCAAAATGCACTCTTGCTGGGGAGTTATGTACTCTTCTGACACACGGGAAGGGCTTAATTTAAATCCCTGTCGTCAGTTCCTCTGTGAGAGACCAGACGACAGCGCTTCCACAGAGACACAGCATTTCAGGAAATAATAAACGAACATGCATCTGCGTATGTGCTGCAACTTCTGTGCAGTTGAGAACAGGGAAAGGAGGATTTGAACATGAAAACCTCTTTCCTCTACCAGTACCTCGGGCACTCAGCATGAGGCAGGCCAGCCGGCATGTAAGCACCCAAATCCCCAGTCCCTGACGGAACCACAAGGGAACGGCACCTGCCAGCGTTACAAAGTGGAAATCTTCAGCAATGTGTTTTCGTTGGTAAGGGGTGTTTCTACCTCATTTCCTCTAATGGACGCTTCTCCCATTCACTAGCACTCTTTCTCTGGTGTTCTCGTGGATGTAACCAAAGCAGGCAGTCTGCTTTGAGATAAAACCTGCAATGACGCTGAGGACAGCACAAAACTGGGGGGAAAGGAAGTGTTTTAAAGCCCTTTACAAAAGATCTCAATAGGTCTCAAGACTCGGTTTGCAGCTCTTCCAACGGAGTCAGGCTGGGGGGATCCGTTTGAAGGCTCCAATAAGGTAACGAATCTGTTTTCTTAATGATCTGTCCTTTCTCATCTGCAGAGAGAAAGCAAGTCAAGTGTGTCCTTATACACTACTTTAGCAAAATAGATGTGCAGTACACACTTCATTACAACCGCCATGGGGATTAAAAGTAACTTGAGCAAATGGCCTCAACTCTTCGTAATTATCTTTTGAAGACACTCGAAGACAAAAGAAAAAAAAAACCCAAACTAGCTCAAGGACAGCAGAGTTTGCCGAGGGACCGGTGAGCAGTAACACAGGCCATGGGCTCAGCGCTAACCCTCATGAGCCTGGCTCTCCTGCATAGTGTCGCAGGCTGGTGGGCCCCATGAGACAGGGACCCCACAGAGGTCCTCAGAGAAAGTGCGCATCCATGGATGTGTACAGGAAAAGGCTGAAAGGCGTCCGGCTTTGTGTGTGAGCAATGCTGCCCTCCTATGGCATGTCGCTCATCCCACTCACTTCTGTGCTGACACCCCATGGTCTCAAATATTTCAACAGGCCCCAAATGCCACCCAGAAGGCAAAAGGCGGGGGTACGCCATGATCAATTGGTTACTCTTTCTGGCTTGGGGCCTCTGAAACATATTCCCAGATGGCTGATGCAGCTGGCAGAGCCCCACACTCTGCCCGGGCCCATGAACTGGGCCACAGCCCTGCCCTGTTTCCCTCTGAAGTCTCCTGGCTGTGTAGCTCATTCCCCTGTTAAACCCTTTCAGAGGTAATGCAACAGAGAAGCAAGAAGATGAGAAGAATATTCTTTTAAAAAAAACCCTTCAAATCATGACAAGGCCAGATCCATCAGGAGCTCCTGACTAGAATCTTACTGCACCGTCCAGGGGGACCGCAGCCCAGCCTGGCTCCTTAGGCCAACCCAGTACTTCTGAGGGAAGAGCAAGACCTAATTCTCTTTAAAACAGTTCCTAGCTCCTTTCTTACCTACTTGCTGACAAAGTTCCTCCTCTTTGTTGCCACGGAGTGGCTGCAAGTGGCTGTGGTGTTGTCTCTGCAGACCCTGCTCACAGCACATCTCCACAGCTTTCTGTGGACTCCCTTCAGTAGAACACTCAGCCCTCATGGCCCCCTTTGGGGTTTCCTCAGCTTACTAAAACGTCTTTCCAGTACACCACCAGTCCCCATCCACATCAGCCAAGACCTCTTGTTTATTGGTGGGACCTGGCTTTAAGTCCTGAATACGTGTTTAAATTAATTTATTAAATTAATACACCACTTGGTTTATCCGAAATATGGCACAGAAGGCTAACAGTCAGCAAGTAGTTCAGCAACTGCAGAGCTGCCCACATCTGAAACTACTTTATGTGAACAAAGGCCAATGGCTACATTTTTGTCAATGCTCTTTGTGGAGAAGAACAATTGAACTGGGTACACCTCATGGGTTTACAAGCAGCTGCAGAAGATAGATGTATAAGGGAAAAGAAATTATTAATAGAAGAGATTTAGCACGGCAGGAAAAATGGAAATCCGTGGACTCCGCTCAGATCCAGTCAGTGCCCTGGATGATAACCACCTATTTTTTGCACTTAGTGAAGCTGGTTGCAGAAGGCACTCAGATACATGGAGCCACTTTTAGCTAACAGGGAACACTCTTCAGCTTGTCCCTCAAGTACCTGTGAAATCATTTCTCCAGCACAGAAATAGATCTGTCTTAAGCCACGCCAAGCCACTTCCCAAATTCAGAGCTCTGCAGTTCTGAGGCCAACCTGTAGCTTTTATATAATAAAAAAGTAACTGACTCTGTGTTTACCACGTGTCTTCTCAGATGCTTCTCACATCTGGATTGTTTCCAGTGTACATATATAGTTTATATATGTTTATAACTTTATAAAGTTTTAAAAGCTTTGGCAGTCTCTCCGCCAGAGCTGTGATGTAGGTCTAGTGTGTGTTTATGGGGCCTGAGCTGAGTACCAAAATACTGGGAAGTTTCAAGCGCCTTTATGGACTTGTAGGTGGAGCTAAGCAGAAGCTGTAAACCAAGTGAGGAGGATTTCTTCTGTGTGTAAAAAATGAAGTTTTCCTAGAACAACAAATTCCTGATTGAGCCTCACTGTAATCACTTAAATCACCAGATCCCAGGCAGTGCAGTCCCCCCTGCAGAGCCACACAGCTGTCTGAATAGACACACAAGATGTCATTTCCCAGTGCCACCCCACGTCTCACAAGCCCCCTCTGCAGCCCACACCTCTTTGCAAACGACGACAAGCCTGACCTTTAGGTCTGTCCCAGCCTCCAGCATGCCTCCTGTGCCATGGTCACGGTCTTCCTTTGTCAGGCAGGAGAGCTCTTTGCATGACTTAGTCCAGGCCTTGCTGTGCCTGAATTGTGGCAGAACACACTGGGGAGTGGGAGAAGGTTGCGTCAGCAAGCGTTCGTCTACTCTTGGATGCAGAACTTATCTTTAGTCTCAGTCTTTAGTCCCATATCTCACCGCCAAACTTCCCTGGGCTCCTTCTCAGTGGGTCTTCTTGCTCCCACCTTGGCTCTGTCCTAGAGCAAAGCCATACGTGGTGATACACCCTACTGTGAATATCCGGCAATTGGATCTTAGAAGTCCATTTTGGAAAAAAACTCACTTTGCATGATTGTACACTAGTCCTTATATAGGCTACCACATACATGGCCCTACTGGTTTTACCACCCCACTAAGACACGCTCTTGAAACCTGATAAATAGCTTTTGACGGTAGGCCATAACTGCCTTCAAGCAGGCAATCCAACAAGCAGTGGAGATTTTGCATATAAAGCCATTAAAACACAAGGAAACATGAAGGGTCAACTACTTTCCTTGCTGCTATAGCAAGCAGTGAGAAGATAAAGACAGAACCCATTTCTGTAATGAGCTAATTACACTTAATACAAAAGAGCGTGGGATGTCTACTCAGAGAGGCTGTATTCAACAGTGATGGATCTAGGAATGCTGGACACTGTAGTTTGCATTCCTTACAATACCTGAGCATCTGTTTCAAACCATTTCCTGACAATCTAATTTCCCCCTTGAAATTTCAGAAGATGCAGGCACCAGTTTTGTCTCCCCTCACTACCCTCAGAAACTGAAGCACAGCTATTTTTACTAGCATTACAAAACACCTTCCATTTAACCAAAACTTGTATAAACAATGGAAGACACTTGCTGCTTTTATACATTATGCTGAGCATTGCTATTTCCCTTTTTGAGACAACCCTCACTATTGAATATATAGTTTGAATTCATCCCACAAATTGATGAGCTGATTGCAAGCATAGAATTACTAGAAAACTGACAAATTGTAAATAATTATTTCAAAAGGTAAATATACCTGGTCTTTTATTAATGACGTACTAGCAGCTTCCTATAAAATAATAGGTATCCTTTTAAAAAGACCAGATCCTCAAAATGCAAAGAAAATATATACCAGTTCACTTTCCCCACTTGTACAAAGTGGAAGATTTCAGGTATGTAATGGGAGAGATTGTGCTAATTGTTGCAAATACTTAAGCAATCAGAATTTGCTTTTGCATAGGGTTCCTCATTTATAAAGTGCAAAGAACTTCTCAGAAGCAGGTTATGAGTTTTCCCTGTTTCTTAAAGAGAGGTAAGAAAGGCTCCAAAATGAATCCGCTCTCAGCTACAGAAACACGCTGAAGCCAGCAGTATGCTGACTCCCAGCACCCTGCTGTAAGCATTAGGAAGTTTCCCTCAGATAAAGACGCAGAAATGTGCTAACTTCTGCCCTCCATAACACCAGCAGAGTCCCAGCATTGTGATTAAGCTGACAACAAAACCTAGTCAGTCAACCATCTCATGTCTGCTCGGGTAATTATATTTTAACTGTTAAAGGGCTTTGGGAAATTGGCGGCCACATGAATGCTTGGTTGGTGCAGCACATGCATTTGTCATCGTAAGGTGATTAATGTAATTCCCAGCCCAGGTGAGGCCAGATGATGAGTTCAGTGCAACCCCTGGTATTTAAAAGCAACTGACCAAGAGAAATATTTGGGGACATACCCACGCTCCTCTTCATTTGTGACAGATAAATAGAGTTCAGAGAAGAACCTATGTAACTTCCACTACAGATGGCTCCTTAGATTTGGCTGAATGGGCTGAGGCTGTTTTATTCCACAAGGCCTCCACAGGACATTAACGTTGTACCTAAATAATTTAGCTGGACAGTGAATCAAGAACAAATGCTTTTCAGGACTTGTATGAAGGATGAGGAGAGGAAGTGACATGTGCTGGCTGGGGATTTTATATGCAGTTTAGCACCTGACTTAGCATGTGATGCTGAGCAAGCTGAACAGTGTTTCTGGTCCCCTGTTTTCCCTGTCTTTAAAAGAAAGAGGGTACCTAGTTCTTAGATATGAGCTCCTCCTACTGAGGCTGAAAGGCTCAATGTTTGTAGAATAGCTTGGGATCTTTGGAAGAAAGATGTACGAAATTATTATTGATCCCAAATGTTTTGTATACTCTGTTGCTGCACTCAATAAAACAATCAAATATAGAACATGTTTCTGCAAAGCCAGCATGTAGAAAATTCTCTATTGTCTCTTTCTACTTTATCAAGCAGCCCATGGAAATCTTTAGAGTCCCTAGTCAATACTATTTAAAACATCAAGACTGATTTTACACTCCACATTCTTTGTAATTTCTCTTTCTTTCAAACAGGTAGTATACTTGTGGGAAGAATGCCTTCCCTTCATAATTACAACACACAAAGCTTCAGACATGCACATTTCAGGTGAAGGCCTAAACTTTTGAAGGCTCTCACTATCCTTCCAACACAAAGAGACTTTCCTGGGGACTCCTGCTTTTGCATGAAAAGTTGTGTATTTTGCTTCCTTTCAATGTTACAATTAAAGACAATGTCATGACCACCTCATAGACTTACTGGTAATCCATTTCACGAACAATCAAATCCACCTATTGTATAAGCGTAGCTTTATCATAATACAAGAACCCATACAGGGTGGCCTAGGAGAAAACTGGTTCCAACTTGTCCCTTCCAATCATTCAACTTCCACTGCATGTCTCTCACAGTCATAGGGCCAGCACGTGCATCTTGGCCCTGGAAATTATTCTAAATCAGTTCATCGTATTGAAACCCAACACTTCTTCTGATTACAAAGTTAATAGCTTGAAATGGACATTCTAGAATTAACCCTGTGACCTGCTTAATCGGGGACAAGAAGAGCAGCAGAGTGTGGCACAAGCACCAGGCTGAGAGTGACAATGCCTAGTGATGCTGGAGGCCCCACTGCTAGAAGCGGTGCTGGAAAACTTAGGTAATTGTAGGTTTTCCATTTCTTCTTTTGGCCTGCAGAAGTTTGCTTTCCATAATTGACTTTCATATGCTAGGAAAATATTAGTGATGAGGCACAATGATGCAGCTTGATCAGATACTTGGCTAATTCTCCACTGTTTGAAGGAAGAAGGGAATTTCTGAGAAAGGATTGTAGGACTCTTAGGTCAGGACAGGTATTCAGAGCTGCCCAACAACCAATTTTGGCCAGTGCCTGAATGATTTACATCCGGCCCAGTAAGAGATGACATTAAGTTATCAAGGGCCATGGAAAAATAATTATTTCTTAGGTAAAAAGGGGCTTTAAAATTTCCTTATGAGAACAAACAAACAAACAAACAAAAAAATCAACCTCTGTTTTAACAAAAGGGTTGTACACTCACCGGGTTAAGCAAGCTCACCACAGGCTCAAATGAGCAACGATACTGGCACAGCAAAGGGGGCAGGAACGCAAAATTACGGAGCAGGAAAGGAAACAGGACTGTGCTACTGACCCCATGTACCCATTAGAGCGGCTTAGCCGTAATGTGAATCTACTCTCTGACTGATATCCAGCCTATCTATAGAAACGTGAGAGACAGGAATCAACCAAATGAGTCTCATTCTCCAAGTATAAGAGTTGACAGGTCTGAATGTGGGTTTTAAATGCCTGAACAAGGAAGGAAAGAGATTCCGGTGATGAAAACTTTTTGCAGAACAAAAAAATTCCAACCAGAATCCACACTGTGCAAAGCATTAAGGATGTCTTTTTATCTTTGGAAATTATTTTACAGTTAACTGAATAACATCTCCGAAAATAAAGCTTCTTTTTATTCTGTCTCCTTGGATTTGCAACGGGAAGGATTTAAAGAACTATATTTGATCCATTAGGTTGAGGAACTCACAGTACTGTACATTGTTTTAGTGTACTAAATTTAGTTGACTTCTGTCTCTTTCAATTACCCTTCTAAAAAGGACAGGTGAAAAATAATGTCTCTCTTTATATCATTTGGTTTGCTGTTGATTAATTCTTCTCTCCTAGTGATTGCTTATGTTTTGTAGGGTAGGGAGGACAGAACAGCTTAAGTGGGGAAAAAAGCCTTAATAAAAAGCTGTTTTTCTGAATTTGAGCTTGTAGAGTCTTCCCTTTCATACTTATATCTCATCAATAAAATGTCAGGATTGTTGATAAGGACACAAAAGACAGATGAAGAATGGACTGAATCTTAACTTTGGTAAAATAGGCCAACTGTAAGAAGTCCTGAAAACGTAAAAATAAATTTCTACGCATGTTATCCTCATCGTTAATGTGAAGCAAAACCAAGTACAAGTTTCACATAATTAATCCACTGACTTGTCCATTTTTGCCACAGCAAAGAACTGTAGAAGAATAGCATTGCCCTAATTCTTAAAAGAACTGTGCTCCGCATCAGAGGGACTCTTAGACATTTCAGAAATAGTTCAATTCTATTTGGTGTCACTTATGTGTATGCCCTCTGTAAGCTATGTACAAGTCTTAACACCCCTCAACCTCTCAAAAGGAGGTAGAAAGTAGGCATGAATTCTGGGGCAGGTCTTGAACTCAGCTTCTTCTTTGCAAAGGATACAACAGTGAGAGGCAAAGGGTTTCTGGCTGTGATGTCCTCCAACCATCAAATGGTAATCAAATACTTTGATGAGAAGGAAGCAAAAAGATGAATGTATTTTAGTGATCCATTTAGATTTCCAAAATAGTTATTGCTGAACTTGACTGCTCTCAAAAACCTTGTTCTGAAAACAGAAAAAAAGCAGCATTGATTTGCCCTGAGTTTCTGCAGACTCTGAATGATCAAAGATAAATCGAAGTTTTATTCCCCCACCTTGTTTCTGTGCTCAGACTGGGCTGATACTCCACAAAGACCAAAAAACCCACAGGCTTCTGGCAAAGAAGGAAATGCTCCATTCAGAAATTCACTAATTCTTTCCAACCTTCCTATTGGAAACTTTAGAAAAGTCTATCTTACTACATTTGATAGTGCTTCATTAATTATCAGGATTCATCTACGACTAAAATCTAATGCAGAAAATTCGGCAGTGATCATGTATATTTCATATTTCACTGATTCCTCCAGAGAAACACCAAGCAAGAAATCCAGATCTTGTAATAAGACCAGAAGAACTCATGACAGGATTGAAAAATTTTCTGCTTCATTCTACAACAGTGCTGGTGACAGTAAAGTGAGTAGCGGGCTAGAATCAAAGGCAGAGATGATAATTAGCAAGCCCACATAGAATTGTTGGGAGTTGTGACATCCTGGAGACAGGTATTGGAAATCACTCTTTCTCATCCATCTACCAGATGTTCCCTACCCTTTCTCTTGTCTTCTTCAGACATGGGGATGTCACCAGGAAGTGGGGAACAACAGACCACATCTGCACCATAGCTGGTACAAATATAAGTAATTGGCAATGCCTGTAAATTCTGCTGTAAGGTATGTAGGTATGCAAGTCTGATAGTCTTTTGTGGGCTGATGGCTTAAATAACTTGCCAGCAGATCATATACTAGAAACCCGTCACTGCTTGTGTTACAACAGCAGGTATGTTCTTGCCCATAACTGGAATGCACCTATTAGGGCCGGGTTTGAAATTTGCTGGCTCAGACAAAGGTATCTTCTTCAGGTTGTGACAAAGACAACAAAAGAATGAAAATATCTTAGTAGACATTCACTTTTTTTCTTTATGAACAACCTATTTAATGAATATTGTTTCTCCACTTTATGAACAGGTTTCTTAAGACAGAAAATGATGCAAGTCCCTTTACCACCACAGATTCAGATCCCTGTTTGGCTGGTGTTCTACTAGACTGATAACTGTTGGGCACATAATATCCTCTGGCACTTCTTTAAAGAAGACTTGCAGTTCAAAATAAAACTTGCCGTTTTAAGATGTTGGACACTCTCCATTGCTTGCTGCTGACCTACATGGGCTATCCAGACATTCAGGCAGGTTTCCACAGTAAACAAGCTCCCAGTGGAATGTGATATGATATACAAAAGTCTTTGTCCGTCTTCCAATCTAGATACTTGAGAACTCATTGGATAATTAGGGGCTTATAATCTATGCTGTCTCTCCCTGGGGGACCCTTAATACATTAAGAAACTCAAACGCTCCCAAGAAACCATACCAAGACAATACATATAGACAGAAAACTATCATGCCTATGAAGTAAAGGAATACTCTGGTGGTTGAACATCATACATCTAGACACAATTGTTTTCCAGAAGAAATCACTTCTTTGGTACAATTTTTTCATTCCCAGCTTGATGGTCTTTCCGAGAAACTAATAGTATTGTGGAAGGCAACCCTGTAATGCGGAAACACTCTGAAATGTGGGCTTCTCTGATGAGTCTTCAGATGTGTCTTTGGGGAGAAGTAGAGGGAAAAGGGATGGAAGGCAAAAACCAATGTCCGTAGATCCTGTAAAGATCTGAGGAGAAGCTACTGTGGAAGAGAGGACTAAAAGGAGAGAGATTAGGGGAGAATGGAAAGCAAAGCCTTCTCCACTGTTTGTGTCCCCTTGAAGGCTCTCTGTAATAACACAGCCCCTGCCAAGCTGTGAAACCCAGTTGGCCCCCAGTGATCTAGTGGGTCCCCCAGTACCCGTGCAGGACTCACACTTCTAGTCCTAGGGCTTTGAACATTGCATGCATGACTCCAATTAGAACAGTGCAGCAAACAGCAATTAATGTTGCCTGCACTGAAAGGGGGAAGAAATCAGATTGAACAGGACTGAAAGAGACTGATGAAGGAAAGACCCAAGGTGGATGGTTGTTTTGCTGTTTCCAGGTTTCCAGGCGGATATGATGAAGGAGAAGCAGCACAGCAACCATTTTTGTAGGAACTGCCTACACCTCGAAGCTTCAACCTCAGCAAGAAGCAGAGAGCCTGTCCAGAACAGCAATCCTATTTCCTCAGCTGTAAGTGCAATGGTCTGTCGTGCCCTGGCCTGGTCCAATGCCTGTCAGTGCCTCAGGTCTGTTCTGGCTTTCCTCATTTTCAATGCTCCTCAGGGCAACGTAAATTTCAATAAGGCTAATAATTAGCCTAATGAGGCTAAATAATTAGTCTAATGAAGCTAAACTACTTGTTAGAATAACCCAAAAATTCCCTTGGAAGGCAAAAGCAAGAAGCATATTGATGTGAAGTAAGCAAAGTAACTAATAAAAGACAATTCATTTTACCATAGGAACTCAACATCTCACATTCTAGTACACCAGGTGCTATGCAGATGGGCAAGAAGACAACTGCCTCTTGAAAGAGCTTAAAACAAAGCCAACACGCAAAAACTGCAAAGAACACAGCAAAAACACAAACACATTTCAATACATTTGTTTCTCACTCCTGCAGTTCCTCATTACCTCGGTCACAGTACCCTTAGCTAATCAAGGAATGTCAAGTTCAAGCACAAGTTCTGTGGGTTAGCTTAACAGTTATTGTGTTGCAGCATGCAATTTCACTTACGAATTACTCATTCCTTGTTAGGGCCTCTCTTGCAATTTTGCTTCTATCACTGCTCTTAAAGGATAACTCAGCAGTGTGCTACAGCGAAAAATATCATCGTCATTCTTGCAGGCAAGGGGTAATCTTTAGAGGAACATAAACTTGATTTTCAGAGATACTGAATACCTACAGCTCTTATTGGCTTCAAATGATACTTTGGGCACTACCACCTCAGAAAAGTCAGGCTTTCCAGATAAACAACTGCAATTCACCCCAAAACAGAATAGTTGCCACACAGAGAAGAAAGTATTCTGGTCAGATTTAGAGAAAACCTTGTGCTGTGCTTATACCAGAAAATGGACAATGAGTTTCAAAATTGTTTTAAGGACAACTTTGACTTGAGGAAAGGAAACAAGCAACCAGTGAGACAGCTGACTGCCACACATGGAATCAGCTAAGGTACGAAAATAACAGAGGCCAAAAATGTTGCCAGTCTCTAAAGGGGTATATCAAGTGACACCTGGTCTGACTAAAAGATGAGTTTTAAATTCCACCTCCTTTCAGGTTTGACAATGCCGATTAAAAAAAAACCAGCCTATAAATTACTGATGATCAGCTCTGTCACTGACAGAAGGAACTAGTTCTTAGACCATGTCCAGATATTTTCAGAACCATATTGTCTTCTAAATATGGTGCTGTTTACTGTAGACCTTCCGCTATGGCTATCGCCAAGCATTATTAGAAGTGAGTCAGGGATTGCACATTTGCTAGTGCAGATCCAGCCTCACCATTCCAAAGGAAACAGCTCCATAAGGAGACATTAGTGAGAATGTAAGAATAAAGGCATTTTTATTTTTTATAGATATATCTGTTTTCAGAAAGGAATTCAGTTTATTAGTACAACTATTTTTGTTCAGGTTTAGCAGCAGATAGACAAAATTAGCTGGAGGGTTACTTACTTTCAAGTAGATCCAGTGTTCCACTCCTCTCCTGGCAGACAGGGAAAGGAAAGTACCTTCAGGTTTTCAAGGCACAGATCGCGTATTTCTTGTGGTATGAAGTAATTTCTTTTAACATTCAGCTGTGCAATTCACCAATTCCCAGAACTGCATGTTATAGTTTGCATTCTGAACAAAGCTAAGTACCTTCCCTTCCAGGGCTCTTTTGTCTTCTAAATGCATCCTCCTTGGTTGTATTTCATGTTATTGTGTTCTCGCTGCTTCTGTATAAATGAACATATTAATCCTTAATTTTCTAGGTTTCTTGCTCCATTTGCCAAGGCAGAATGTTTCTTCTCTCAGAAGCTGCAGATGCAGATTACCACTGTGCCAGCTTCTTCCTGTCTGGAGTGGTCTGGCAAAAGGAATTAGTTCAGGAAAGTTCATAAAAATGTGTATTTTCTTTTTCACTTCTATAGTACTTCACAGCTGTCTCATTGTGTTCTCGTCACTTTTCTTTGGAGTATACTTATGAAAAACCCATCACAGCAGCTACGGTCTGCAGGGTTGGAGGACTGACCTTCCAAGACAAGGGGTAGAAATATGGGAGGCAATCTTTCTCCCATCAAATGACAGTTCCTCCATAACTCTTTTACCCTTCGGGGTATCCTGAGAAAATGCAGAACCTCAATTTTGGCTTGTTGCAGTGTTCATATTGGTGAAGAAAAAGCTGTCAGGATCCACTTGTCAGCAGCTTAGGCAGGTGTGGAACTTGAGGTCCATTTGAAAATGCTTCAGGTGTTTGTATGCAGTAGACCTAAATGCAAGGGCGTTAAAATCTGGCATGGGAGCCTAGATGGGCAGGATATGCTCCAGTCTGAAAGACGACAGGTTTTAGCTGGGATAAGATGAAACACAGGCCACTAGAAAGAAGTACAAGTGCAATATTGCTGGTGACTTCATGTTTAAAAACATGGCACGTCAGTGTAGAGAAAACTAGTCTGCAGCATCCACTTAGAGCTGCTGCATTTTTCTGAGCTGTCTGTCTCACTCTGCATCCAGGCAAAACTCAGTTCACAGAAGCAGTATATTCCCTTTTCTATATATCCCTCCAGGAGAAAAGGAAAAAAAAACAAGCCCAAACTGTTGCTATAGAGGTATCATCTGCAGAGATAAAGCAAAGAATTCATGGAATCAACTTTCTAAATCTTCAGCTGCTCAATCTTGAAAACATCAGGGAAGAAAACCAAAATGCATGTGAGTTAGCATGCGGTTGCATAAAGCTATCCATGAGATCCCAATTAGGACTCTAGGAATTGCCAAAGCTGTTGATCCCCCCACATCTGCTTCCTCGCTGCCTACGAGAAAGGACATCATGAAAATCAGTCCTCAGACAGCTAAAACAGATTCCTTCTGCCTTTGAGTACCGCAGCATTGCAGAGAGCCCAGCACCTCCAAAACAGCATGGGTGGTGAAGGAATCGGCACTCATTGCCACAGAGCTTTTCCAATCAGCTCGATGTTGCAGTGCAGCTACAAACAACAGGATGCAACTCGTTCAGTGAGCACCAGTTCTATGTCTTGTTTAACAGTGGAAATGGTGCACTATGGAAACTCTAATTTAGATGTCCCGCTACATATGCTGGTAAAAGCATATACATACTGCTTATTCAGACATAACCTGGGGTTTGCCTCACACCTCCTACAATGAAGCTACTGGTACTTATCTATCATCACCTAGACAGGGCACTGCAAACCATCCTTGAAACAACTCATCAGCCACTGGTAGACTCTCGATTAAAACTGTAGCAGTATTAATATCTGATGCCTTCACAACAGTAAAGATATTATTTTTTTTAAAGCAGGAAAGTCTGAAAAAGCCATTATTTGTCTCACAGGATGATCCAAAGGCTGTTAATCTCCTGTCTACACCTTAAGAAAGAAAAGAGGAGAAAAATCTAATTTAAACAAGTGCTACTAGGGATAAAAAATTCAGACTGATGCAACGTTAAATTACTTGGGAGGCTGAGGTATCCAGCCATGGTCTTCAGTAAAAAAGAAAATTATAGGGTCTATCAATTAGAGAAGCAGTGCTCTGAGCCGATGTGCTGGCATGCTTACAGTTTTTTTAATGTCTGGCAGGATGTTTTACAAACTAAACTCAGCAAGATGACAATTCCACCAGAAGGTGCTTCAGATGGTTTTGCTAATAATTTTGATCAGCTGAAATTGAGAAAAACATCACTTTGTTTATTTGGCTTTTCCAGAACCTGTCAAATCTGAGCAGAACCATTAATTGCCCCCTTCCGCGTCTCCCCCCCTGTCTCTCCCACCTTCTTCCAGAAAAGACACACTTCAATTTTATTTCTTTTCTACAAGTATTCTGCATAATCAGCCTTTGTTCTCAAAACAAACTTTGGTCATTCTTTGTGCACTTCCTTTGCTAGAAGGAAGTGCCATTTCTTGGGAATATTCATTGGAGGCTGGTACTGCTACTGCTGCAAACATGTAAGTGCTAACCACCATATATTGGCTTTTGTTTTAATAGCCTTTTAACCAACTTTGTTAATGGACTGAATGCAATTTAGATATGGAACTTGGCTAAAATGTAGCTTCAATTGGCTATTAAAATTTAAGAGCCAACTAAGATAGCTAATTACAAAAAAGCTCCAGTGATAATGCTAAGCAGAATTAGTAATAGCAAATGACAGTCTGTCTAGTCTTATTCCCAAAGGGAAAGAAACTCTTAACTGAGAAGTCAACCAGACAACGTGCAGAAAACCTAATTGCATTACTGGTATTATGGCATCCCAAATCTGGCAGCTCACTGGGACAAAACAGTGAGTAAAGTCTGTCAAACTACTCAGGAAAGCAACTGACCCCCTTCTTAATGCTAGCTGCAACAGACATGGCGAATTAGGTTGTTATTTTATATGAACTTATGGGGAAATATTCCTGTAAAAATTATCAAATCAGCATAATCTAAAAAATATCGCATACCCATCCCGAATTTGATTCTCTCTCCAGATATTTTAGATTAGGGGAAAAAAATATAAACACTTTGCTGCAAAACGCTCAAGCACTAAAAGAAGCATTCTGTGCTTCATTATCAATATCCTCATTACACCATCAGCTGAAGTGCCGACTAGTTCTCCTGTGAAGATTTATCATGTATGGTGGCCACTTTGAAACATAGGTAGTGGAGTCTTTAACATTCCCTACTCAAGTGTCTCCCTGCTGTGCCTGTAAATGTCAGTCCAGTTTTTTCACGGCTGTGCGCACAGATTAGAAACAGCAGGAGAGCTTGGGAGTATGACTACAATACCAGTAAGGACACTTGTCTTCATGGCACTGCTCAAGTGATTCTTGGAATGCAGGACCCTGCTGTTTTCTAATATTTACACACAACTGGAGTCATCAAGAGCAGTAAATGCAGTCTAAAGGCAGCTTGCTTCTTTTGTGTTAGGGGCTTTACTTTCAAATGGGGATGTCAACAAAATCCTGCTGCACCCTCCGCCTCTTATGAAGTGCTGTTATTTCCCCATTGCTGTGCGAAACAGCGAAAACACAGGTGTGCAAGCAGACATTGGATGCAATACATACAGTAGTACTGCAGGTATTATCACAGCTTTCCCCTTGGCTTATCCTGACCATCCCATGCTTTAAACATATTCACAGTTTACAGGGAGACAGAAACATTCCTGTCTGTGAGGACCGTAGTTTTGCAGTGTCTCTTGTGAGCAGAGACAAGCCCCAACGTAAGATTCACCTAGAATGGAAAGCACCCTTTCTTTTCACAGAACACTTGGCCAGTACAAACTTCTTCTTGGCCATTTTTGGGGTGGAAAGAGGTAAGGGTGGCTTATGAAATCCGCACCTCAAAACATTCTTTTCAAATATATGGAAATGTCTGCGTCTGGCTTTGGTAGTGTCAAAAGAAAACACTCCTTGAAAACTTGGAAAGCAAAGAAAGGAAGTTTACCAGTAAATAAGTTACTAAAAAAATTAAAATGTCAAACAACTAAAGTACAAAAGAATGACATTAACTCTGAGTATGCAAGACAAGCAAGAGAACACAATATGCTTTCCTGACAATAGTTCTTCAGAATAGCGTAACATACTTTTTGAACAAAATGATTAAATGAAGTCATTAAAATGATAGTCTGATTCGAGGAGTTTTAAATATGAGAGAGGCTTTAGCAGACCTATTTTTACATCTGAAACAGAACACTGTGCTTAAAGTCGTCAGCCCCACTTTGCTAATACCCAGGAAAATGAGTCTGTATAGCAGGCAGAACAGAAATGAGAAAGCACTAGATCTTTTAAATATGTTATTCCAGTTTTATTTCTGACTTACAACTCCGAAGAGAAGACTCAAAGCCAAGCAAGGAAAGGAAGTACTTTTAAGAAACGTTACATGCTTCTTACCTATGAAAAAAGGCAAACCATTTTGTTACAAAGAGCACATGTGAGTCAAGCTTTCACTGGAACTAGATACTTTACAGTTGTTCATAATTATAACTTTTCTAGCCTTTTCACTAATAGAAAAAGAAAACCTGACGGGGGTGGGAGTGCTGAGAATAGGCATTGGGTTTTGGTTCTTTTCTTTTGCCCCGGGCTCTATGTCTGAAATCCTGCTCTCTTTCTTTCCAGAGAAACTCTGAATAATTGGAAAAATAATACAAACACGAATACTAGGCAAAAAAAATAACTCAAATTCACTACCTTTCCTCCAAAGAATTGTTTAAACGTATTTTATAACAAACTAAAACGGAAGGATGGGAATTTTGTCTTAATGGTCTCTTTTTTTAATTCAAACACTTGTGAAATATTTAATTTCTCTCTATATTTCAGACTTCATCTCAGTGTACATCTACAGTCACCTCCAATAAGACTTTACTAAAAGTTAAAAGAAATTAGATGCAACACTGCTGTTCCTTATAAAGTACCCATAACGAAACTAAATAAGGCTTTATTTCTACATTATAAAGCAGAAAGAAAGCACTTTCTTTCAGTCTGCCTTTAAGACATGAATTTTTGTATATCAAGAATAAAAATGCATCCTCACTTCAGATGGCAAAATCTTGCATCAGTATTAAAGTATACATAAATTATGCAAATATTTTAATAAAACACTTATTCTTCAAAAACAGGTACAAACAGCAGTTCATGTTTTTACAGGATTCATCATTTAAAAAGGAAAGAAGAAGATTCCAGTGCTACAGTAACTGAAAAAACCCCAGAGATGAGCCAAAGAGCAAGTTAATTTGTTGCTCTGTTTATTATTTATTTTTGGACTCTCCTTCTGGTTGCTCTGCCTTTCTTGGACTCTGGTGAGGTCATCTTCCGGGTTCTGGTGGCTACTGCATCTGCAATTCAAACGAAAAAGAGACAAGAACGTCTATAAAATAAAATAACAGAAATAGATCACAAGAAAATATTTGTAATCTTTAAAAGGATAGATCAAGTCAACTCATTCATTTAGTTTTGACTGGGGGCACAGAGGACACATGACATGGACTCAGAAGAATTTACCACAATTTCTGGGCAGCGATTTTCTCTGGAAAAACGCGATGTACAGCTCCACTTCTCAAACAGAAGCATTACGTGGAGTTGAGCCAATATAATAGTTCATCTCCACCAAAAGATGAAGAATGAGATCCTCTTCAAATCCTAAACCCCTCCTTCCTCCCCATGCACCAACTTTCAGTTCTATGATCCCTCTCCCATATTAAGCCATTTTTGGTGCTCTTTGGACCTTGTGCTAAGCTGATCCAGCTCCATAACCTAGCAAAATCTTTTTTTGGGTCTAGTGTTCTCACAGTTCAATGAGTTGCAGCATCTTAAGGCGTTCCAAATGGAGCTTATACAAGGGAGGTGGAAGGCACACAGGTAGAAATGAGGAAGATTTTTGTTTGGCAGCGTCAAGCTGTTCAATCAGCTCAGCTACCCGGGCACTTTACCTACAGATTTCAAGTTATTATTTCACAATATTTTATTAACAAAGGTAACGAACAGTGCCATCTAAATAAGATTCCTCACAAACCTGGCAGGCAGGCCGTTCAATGAAACCATACTTAAACGCAGTAATAAAAAACTCCCTGTGCACTTTGATTCTTTCCTGCCCACTAGCAGGGAAAAAGGAAAAAAAAAACCCACCACAGCTCATTTGCATCAATCACATTCAACTGTAGTCACTTCGAGAAAAAAATATTACACATAATAAAAACTGCTACCATTTTCACAAACGCAGTAACAACGAAATGTTTCTCACCTCCTAATCATGGGTGCTTTTTTAATTTTTGTTTTTAATCCTGACTTCCTCCTTGAACTCAGTATACCAAAGTATTTAAGTTCTTCCTTGTAAAACTATATATAACTCTACTGTTCCTGTCAAATTCTTAAATCTGCATTACTGACAAAGAAAAAATTGAGTTTCATGTAATTCCTTAAGAATGAAGCTGCGTGCATAAGGCAACAGCCTTTGAGCAGTAGGAGTCATGGATCGTTCAAGCCCAGAGAGTAAAAATTAGGGGAAAGCAAGGAGGCAGAGAACAATGCAAAACAAACCAAAATACTCTCACATCTACTCAAAACCAAAACCCCACCAAGAAAAGCAACAAACTATTACAGACAGTTTTGCTTTCATGCTTCTTTAATTTTACGTAACTTAATTTGCTCTTGAAATGTTGATTTGCAACTAAAACTACCAAAATTAACTTTGAAGAATTTTTCCATTCTTGACAATGAAATGGAGAATGAAAAAATATTCTTGTTCCCTTTTTGTCCAAAAGCATTTGCTGCATTCAACATAAAATTACAAATAGATTTTGTCAGACAATACATCTTTGATTAATAAATCGCTTAAAAAAAAAAACCCCAAGGGACAGCTCAGGCGATAGAGCAGCTTTATCAATGAAAGATCTGTTCTGGCAAAACACCACCACCTCCCCAACTGCTATGTAAAAATCAAATCTATTCTTGTACCTTACAAGAACTGGTAGCTAAAAACTATACAAGCAGGTATCAGAAACTAAAGTAGTAACTTAACTACATAAATCATTCCTTCTGCCAGATAAATTCTGGTTTATCTGCAAGAATTAGTTTATACTTTTCAAAGCCACAGCATATTTCAGCTACCGTAACTGTGAATTCTAGCAACAGACGTGTCTTCTGAGTTTTCAAATTAAGTAGCCTTAGTGGTAGGTAGGCCAAGTTATCCTACCAGCTGCATGAACTTTAACGGTTTTCCTCTCTCTATCCTTCCTGGGATTTTTTTCTGGAATCCTTGTGTTGCAACAGAAAGCAGAGAATGACCAGTTTTCTCTTCAAGAGAAAACAGTAACCCGATCCTTTTCCCTTTCACTAATCTTCACTGGTTTTGACTGAGGTAACTGTGATTTTTCTTCTCATCTAATCTTAGACTGTATAACGAAATGCTGCAACGACAGGTCAAATTCATGTTGTATTATCAGAAAGACTGTCAATATGAAAATGATGACCTTAGGTAGGAAAATACTACAGCTGTTAGTTTATAGAAACAAAAGAAATGAGTTATCAGATTTTCATGTTTTTATTTCAGAACTGTAGCATTTCATAATCTTCACAAACAATACAAGTAATTGAAGCTTACTAATTCCTAATTCAGTAAGAGCTTACCCATTTCTAGTTGCCCATTCTGGAACACCAAACATTAGAGACCTGCCCTGTCTCTGATTTTTCCTTTATTGCATTAATGAGTTCTTTTCAAGGCTTTTCTAAACAAACCATGATCATGGAGAACCTCTAAGTGAATCATAACAAAAAGGAAAAAAAATAAAATCCTTGCCATGGTTCTTTCATTCAAAATTTCAAACGTAAGCAGCAGAAATATGCTCTTAAACTATCTGATTAAGTTAATTATGTTAAACTCAGAATGACTGCTCTCAACCCATGTTTAGCTTCAAAGTTTGCAGGTATTTCAGAAATGAAGGTCTTTTGTACCAAAGAGCTCGTCTGCATTTTCAAAATTAGTTAGCCTGATAACGTATATTGCCCCATCCCCACAAACTTCTCTTGTGGCAGAAATTCTGTTTCTGAAATCAAGAGAAGTCCTGTGTGGGCAGCACCAAACCAGGACACAAACAAAGCTATTACAAGCAAAGGAGAGGGTTTTCATAAGGCAGATTAAACTGAATTAGGTTGAAACAGCAATTTAAATGAGGAAGAATTATATAGGCAAAAATAAACCAGATGGTGTCACTGCACAGCTTGTTTTGAGACTGGAACAAAGTTCAGCAGAGGCATAAAGAGTCCCACAGGCTCTAGAGGAATTATTAGACAAGTTGACTGTGATATCTGATTCTCTCCATGTAAATAGTATTATAAAGCAACTTTACAAGAGAGACCCAGCAGTACTGTGTATAGTTTTGGGCTCTATCCTTCAGCAAAGTTCTGTAGAAGATGGAAAAAAAAAATAATAATCAGGAGTGTTGATCATGGTTTCTGGCACTCTAACCAAAAAAAAAAAAAAAACCCCAAAAAAAAACCAAATCAGCAATTGAATAATTGAATTAACCAGTTTATCTGAAGAAAGGAAAAAAAAAAAGGGGAAGAGATGTGATGGTGCAGCCTTTTGTACTCATCAAATGTGCAAAAGGTTGCTGCATAAAATGAGAGCCATTTTCATGTCCACAGTGGACAGGACAACTAATAAGCTTAAGGGAAATTCATATTAGGCACTAAAAATATCAAAAGAAAATACTCCGCCTTATCAAACCCTTTTTAGTACTAAGGATAGTTACATATTACAAGTGGTGTTGACAAGGGATGTTTTAGGATCTTATTCATAGGGGTTTTAAGAGAAAATATTGGCATGTATCAAGATTAACAAATGTAGATAGATAAACCTGTGCTTAGGCTGGTGTATAGAGCAGATCACCTCTTGATGTCCCTCCTCATCTTGTTTTCTGATTCTACATACACCGTTCTACAAACACATGAGTCTTATGAGTAAGAGAAATAAAACTGTACTTGAGTCAAAAAATGACACTTTCTATAAAATGACAAAGGTTCCTTTGGTAAAAATAAGCAGACTCCAGAGTCCCAAGTTTCCCACTTAATTGCCTGCTTTGATGGGAACAAGGACAGTGGGAGATTCTGAGCATGGAAACACAGCTACCAACAGGTATGATTTAGGTGTTAATGGTGACTTGTAAGTTACATCATAGGCTAGAATATTTGAAGAGAGCCCTACATACAGATTTTAGACTCTAGGCAAACATCAGATAAGTGAAAAATATCTAGCAGCAGGCATGCTGGAGGTTAGCAACTGCATCACTTGTATATGCTGAATTTACACCTGACAAAGACTGAATACATGCCCGTTTCTCTATAATTTCTGAAGAGTTCCAACAATTCTAGTCCATGCAAGCTCTTCAACTAGACTTGTAGTAATCATCATTAAATAATGCAGCTAACATCTTTCGCCCTCAAAAGAAGCACACGCAGCCGAGTACATTAATCAGACACAGTTTTTTCTTAAAAAAAATAATCTAAGATGTGTGTGCATGTGTGCATAACCCCCCCCAACACACACACTTTGCTATATGTTTATCTCTTTAAGAAACAAAGGCCAATAAATCTGTAGTGCTGGACCATGTGTTGGAGAGTTCTCAAGTGGCTTCTGGAAGAGATGCTCTCAGACTAGTCTCCACATAGATGGAGACTACATCAGTTCTGTATGGAGACCCAGTGTGCCACTGGAGGACACTCTTATGACAGAACCGACATATCTTTCATACTGGCAACTCCATGCCACATGTTCTGAATTGCCACAGTTAAGCTGGGAAGTGATGAAGTAGGAATGAGAGGGCCACTGACCTAACACCACTCGCCATAGTCAACTAGATATGATCTTGCATATGCCACTATATCAGATCTTAGTGCAATAAATTAATTCAAGAATATGCTTTGTTACTAATTTAAGTAACCAATTGTGGACTTGTAATTTCCAAAGGAGACAAATTTAGGACTGTCAATTCTTCAAAATTCTTCCACTGACTGCAGTATCACTTTTGTCTTTGACCACATTAAATAACAAAGTCATTTTGGTGGATGGCTCCCTAGGAGACTTTTTTTTCCCTTCAACTGCTCCTTAAAAGGCTTCTACAATCATCAAACTGAAAAGGGAAAACAAGAGAATGGAACCCATACAATTGCTTTTTACAAATGGAAGGAATAAGGAAAAAAGAATAGCATTGGAAGCTGAAAGACTCCAGCTGGAAATATCGAATGGGGAGCGAAGCCAGGCTGAGCAGCATTTAATGAGAGTTAAGCATCACACTAGTCTACCATTCTCAAACCAGTCTGGGCAGTTTGAATATGATGCCAAAGAAGAGCTACTTTTCTTTTGAGAAGATGAAATAAGGCAGAGTGCGTAGTCCTCTGACAAGCCCTTTCCCCACTCTGCCCTGGAACCCTGCATAGTTGATAAAACCTTATAGTGTAACACTTCTTAACCAAAAATTTTTCAGTACTTTGAAGGCTGTTGAAGCAACTGCAAGGGCAACAAATAGTTTTGGTTAGTTGGCTTGTTCTTTTTTCTCCGCAGTTTTTCCTCTATGAACAGAAATATGAAGAACGGAAATACGGACTTGAATTCCAGGAAATATATGAGGGGATGAAAGAGAAGAAAGAAAGTTTGTAGAGTTATGTATAGGGTTTGGCCTTAGGTACTCTGTTCTTCCAAGTCCTCTGTTTCCTTTAAGAAAAAAAGCCAATACATTTCCATATAATAATTGGGAAAAACATCAGGACAGAAGAATGTATTATTTGATGACTTTATGCCTGTGTATTTCCTAAGGATGTCATCAAATCTACGAGTGTTCTTTTAAAAACTTTAGTATAAAATTGTTCCAGATAAAACTGAAACTGACTGACTTCAATTTGTAAAAATTGCTTTACTGAAGACATTCCAAAACACAATTGTATATACACATTTAAATCAGTAGTGACATGCAGCATGTGTTTAAAAATAGCCCTCCTCTCCGCCACAGCGATGTGCAGGAGGAATAAAGTTTAATTCAAATATATTACTTGCAATCTTGAAAAAGGTTAGTTCCCTGTAAAAGTCTGAGTCACTGAAGTACAGAGGTGGTTTTTTTTTGTTTCCTGTAGAAAAATTTCACTTACAAATTTTCTATCCGAGTTTGAATTGCAACACTTGTTCTGCACACTGCAATACATCTTCACGTGATAGAAGAACAACAAAAAAGCTGACATCACTTTTATTCTTAAATGATTTTGTTCTACCTGTAAAGTCATTATACAAAACCCTACCCCATGGAAAATTTTCCTCAGAAGGTTTTTTGTTCTGTTTCAACTTAATAGCTTTCATTAGCAGCAAACACAAGAAAGTCTCATGAAGTGTAAAAAGGAACTTAAATGTATTTACATTTTAAATGTGTTTAAGTGCTAGAAGTGTTCTGAAGAGATTGTACAGAAAAAAGCTTAAAATATAAAGGAAGACTAAGTAGAAAACTGTGTTCTAAGCAGACACAAGAGTAAACAGGAACACTTCCATACTTTACATCTTGGACATTAATTTTGTCTCTTTATTATTATAAGCAGCACATGTTCAAGGTTCTTCTCAGTGAATTTGTCACTTGCAAGTTGTCAAGGAAAACCATTACTCAGGAAGAACTGCATAGAGATATTTAGTTTATATCTAATTTATTTTAACCTCCCTACCATAATATTTAAGGATCTTCATATTTAAAAGTCACCTCCTACCACACCTCCTCTAATTTAAATAGCTTTTGAAGATCCTCAAACAATTTTGTGGCAGGCCATAAAAAATGCCATATTGTGTTTGAATAAACTTAATGCAAAATACAGAAGCGAATTTATCAGTATTTTTGACAATTGAGAGCAAAATTTCTGTGCTCTAAAAGCCTGAATCTTCCTGATAATTTCTAGATACAACATAGCAGCACATGCTTTTAACTTCTAAAACCAGATCATGTAAGTCTCATACATTTAACTTGCAACGTTCATGAGACAGGAAGGGGAAGGCTAAGAATGGCACAGAAAGGGATGGATCTTTTGGTTACTGGGCGCAGAGACAGTTTTAAGACTAATACCCACTTACTTCCTGGAGTCTCTTACAAATACCAGCCAAATTCTTCACAAGAAGGAACACATAAATAACAATCAATTAGAACTATTGTACAGTACAGGTTTTGCTGAAAATGTTTGGTTTAGGGTATAAAATTAAGAGGTAGAAATCCCCTATAATGTGGGCATTGCTATAGAGTAGAAAGTAACAAGTGGCACCTTAAACAAGCTCAAAAAACCCTATGATTTGCTCACTCCTAAAGCTTGATGACAAGGCCAATAATTCTCTAAATATAAAAATGAGCCTAAGTGTAGATTTAATCCAACGTTAAGTAATAAATCTTGCTTGAATAAAGAAAAAAAAAGATTTCCAAGACAACAACCCAGATACTGATTTATGCAAAGCCACGCAATGTAAATAAACATAAAGCTAAGTACTTATTAATTGAGAAATACTATTAAACCTCCATTTTGGAATGCCTTCTAACCGATCCATCAGTATGACTGTTTTCATATCGGAGCTGTTCACATAGTTCTTTCTTTATACTGCAAGAGTAACCAAAGACCCCAGTTAAGGCTTTGTCGTGCTAGATGCTATCCACTAATACAGACATGCACAATTCCTACCCCTAGCAGTACTGACTATTAAAAAAGCACATTAAAAAAATACAGTACTTTCATTGTCACAACCCCTTTAGTATTTCTCTCTATACTGTCCCAATTAATAAACCCCAAAATTGTTTTTAAAAAATTCACAACAAAATAAAAAAGGCTGGTGTAAAAAAATTCTATTCTAAAAAAATTCTGTATTTCTATAACCCATTCTTCATCAACCTCAAGATTAAAGAAAACTGCCGGTGGCAGAGGCTTTATATCTACTGGTAGCTTTGAACCTGGGATTATTTACAAATTCTCATGAAACATTTTTACAGCATTTATGCCATTTTCACTGAAGTTGCCCATACTAGCTGAATGGAATGCCCATTCCATTCAAACTGATTAAAAATAAGCATATTAGTCCTATTAATATTATACAGCACACCCCTGCAGAAGTGTTGGTGGATACGTACAGCGTACCAAAATTTGGTATTCTGCTTTAACAGTATCATCTCTTATAAGCCTGTATATTTTACTATCATACACGAAGGCAGCTAATACTGAAAATGGAGCTGTAACAGTGTGAAAAAACACTTTTCATTTAAATAGAAATCATCCCTTCTGATAGCATTTTTGCTGGTGGAGAGACACTGACTAATATACTTCAACATCATCCATATTACCTTGAGAAGGATACTTCTTAAAATTCCAGCTTTCAGGAAAGCATATGGGTTCCAGTTATCACAGGCAAAAAAGAAGAAAGTGATAACATGCTAAGTTCAATAAAAGACAATTTAAGAACTCCACAAAATTTTGTGCATCTTATTTTGGTAGCACAGCACAGCTTGTTTCTTGAGGGCTTTCGGAAATTCTGTTTCTAAAAAGAAGAGTCTAACACTCTTGCTTGGCAGCTCCAGAAACACTGAGGACTGATGTGACTGAAAGAGATGGCTTTTACTGAACTCATCTGAAGCGGCCACTCTTATGCTGAGAACAACCAGGGGCAGCGGAGCCGAGAACAAGAATTTCAAGATGCCCGTCCCTTCCCAGTGCCATTCGTTCTTTCTCCTCCACCAAGCCTGGGGGCTCCCCAGCCTCAGCAGCAGCAGATTTCATTACTGGCAGCGTCCCTGGAGCCACCGAGCACCCTGGTGTACTCAAAGTGCTGCCCAGCTGATCAGGAGCTTTTTTGGGATGACTTATCTTTCGGACTGGATTAGACAAACTGCATAGTCAGATGCGGTTAATGCTGATTAGCTGAACAGCAAGAGGCTGCATGGATCTTCTTGCAACTGTATTACATCCAAATACTCATGGGATGTTGTTTGAACACCTGAAGAGTAACCACTGTCTGGCCATATTTATCCCCTTTTTAAACCAATAAAATAGCATTTTGAGAACTTTTAAAATGTTCCTGTATGACGAAAGTTCAATTTCTACAATTAAGAGGTATCAAGAAATTACCCATTTTACTGGACAGTAAACTTTAGGATTTTTTTTTTTTTAGTCGCAGGACTAGTCACATAATGGAGAAACACATCCGTGGGTATCATAAAACTATTCAGATTTGGAAACAGTTTTAAGTATTTCTATAATAATCAGCTATTTTCAATTTATCAAAATCATAAGATTATGAAACAGTTGCCCTTTCCTTCAACACAGATTTATGAATCATGTAATAATTGGTAAAGTTCTTAATTCCAAATTTGGAGAGAAGAAAATAAGTAAGTACATGGATCACTTTTCACCTGAAATCATTTGATATACTCCCCCCACTTGATATTCATTAAATTGTGTAGTATAAAGAAGTTACATTAGAACCATTTCACCTGGAACTCTGTTGACTTGGCAAGAGGAGGTTTAAATTTAAGCTTATGTCCGTCCATCACTCATTTTAACCACTGGATGCTGAAAATATATATAGCCTCCCAAATACCTTTACTTAAGCTGATGCTACCACTTGTATTGCAATTCCTCAGGTTCCTTTTTCACCTCTACCTATGAGAATTTCAATCTACAATCCCAGGAAAAAAGAAGTATAATATATAATATAAAATGAAAGTATGTTCTGCTCGTGTATCAAATCACAACCAGAAAATAGTCAGCTGTATTAAATATTTTGTTAGAAGGTCTTAAATAAAATCTAAAATGCTAAAACTATGAATAAACATTAGTATCATATCAGATAACTGTACTTCCTCGAAAGAAAGTATAATCTAATTAACACTTTCAGCCACTGACAGACTAGAAAATTCATAATAAATTGAAGACAACAATTCAAAAGGCATTCAAGTAAGAGAAATAATCACTGATTTTAAGATCAGAATTCTATGATGTGGACAAATGAAAATGAACAGAGCAGTATCACCTGCTGGAATAACATTTAGGGCCTACAAGAAAGCTGGAGAGGGACTTTTTAAATGGGCATGTAGTGATAGGACGGGGGGTAATGGCTTTAAACTGGAAGAGGGGAGATTTAGGTTAGATATCAGAAAGAAATTTTTCACAATGAGGGTGGTGAGGCACTGGAACAGGTTGCCCAGGGAGGTTGTGGCTGCCCCATCCCTGGAAGTGTTCAAGGCCAGGCTGGGTGGGGCTTTGAGCAACCTGGTCTGGTGGGAGGTGTCCCTGCCCATGGCAGAGGGGTTGGAACTAGATGATCTTTAAGGTCCCTTCCAACCCAAACCATTCTATGATTCTATGAACATTACCTTAATCACTTGTACTTTGTACCATGCTGTTGCAGTAAATATACTAGGGTAAATCTTAGCTAAATTAAAACTTAACAATAATATTGCAGTCTTTGAAATGCTACATTTTCCCATCCTGCCATACTCCTTCATCAAACCTTTTTTTAAAAAAGCAGATTTGTTTTGGAATAGACTCCAGTGCTACTGTTTTGTTATTTTTAGACTACTTGACCACAGAAACACCTGGTCTTTTACTTAAAAGTCTGAATCAAAAATTCTTTTAAGAAAAACATCTTTGTAATTACTTGAATTCAGTTCGCATTGACATGAAGGAGTTAGAAGGTTAGATCCAGAAAAGTTTGACTGGACACTCATCTTGGACTTAAAATAATCCTACTTTATCTATCTGTCCATGACTTTTTACAGACAACACTGAAACTATGCCAAGTTATTTGAAATGCAGCTTCAGCATTTTCTATCCTTATAGGTGATCCTTTCCTCGACTTTAAATACACTCGCTTTTGGAAGCTGCTGCTGCTAGCCCCTGGCTTAACACACTGTGAAGAAGTCCTGAGGAGTCAGCATATTCTGACAGTGAATTGGACAAGACAGAAGGACAAAAATGGGAATGGAGCATAAAATCGGACAGTATACCTTTCTTACATAGAAAGTTTAAATGTTTCAATTTAATCTAAAGAAAAATGATGAAAGATAAAAAGCACCTGAACTGCTAAAGGTAAATGGTTGCACTGGGTATATGTGGCCATGTGGCAGGGTTTTGGTAAGCTGGGGTTAACTACAGGGGTGGCCTCTTTGAGAAGACGGCCCGTTCCAGCTGGATCCAAAACAAACTCACCATAGGCCAAAGTTGAGCCCATCTTGTTTGTGGCACCTCTATGAAAACATTTAAGAGACGGCAAAAACCACTGGAGAAGCAGAGGCGGTGGTGTGGGAAGGAGAGTGAAAAACAGCAGAGGGAACACCAAGGTCAGAGGAGGAGGCAGTGCTCCACAGCACTGGAGCAGATATTCCCTGTAGCTTATGGAGGACACAGGATGAAGTAGATATCCCCTGCAACTCGTGGGAGAGCCCACATTGGATCAGACTGATATTTCCTGAAGGAACTGGAGCGCTTTTTTTTCCCCTGAAGGACTGCAGCCCAAGAGAGAGAGCCCACACTGGACCAGGGGAAATGTGAGGAGAAAGGAGCAGCAGAGAGAAAATGCTGTGTGCTGACCACAACACACTTCCACTCCATGATCCTGCACCGCTCAGGGAGCGGGGTAGAGGAGTCTACAGTGAGGAAGTTAAGTTGAGCTTGGGAGACGGGGAAGGAAAGATGTTGGTTTAATGTTTACCTTTGTCACTACCCAAATTTATTTTAATTGGCAATAGATTAAACTAGTTTTTCCTAAGTTTAGTCTGTTTTGCCTGCAACAGTAAGTGGTAAGCAATCTCCCCATCTCTGTATCGACCCATGAGTTTTCTCATCCTGTTTTCTCCTCCTGTCCCACTGAGGAGGGGGGTGAGTGGCTAGGTAGGAATGTGGCCCTTGGCTAGCGTTAACCTGCCACAACAGTACATGTGACTGTGAGAACGATCTTTTAACTTACTAGAAGAAGCAGGTTTCTTTAGTTCTGGACTTCCTGTATCTCCCATTTCTGCTTCACTGCTCTCATGGGTTGCAGCTGCTGCCTTTCTTTTTTTCTGAGGAAAAAAAAAAAAAGGGGGTGGGGGGAGGAACACAACTAAATTCAAGAGCAGAAAAGATCACACAAAGTAGAAAATATCTTATCTCCCAAGGTATTCCCCAATTTTAAGCATTATTTCTTCATATGTTGTAAAATGTCTCCAGTTGTACAGAAAACTTATTCATATATTAATGAAAGAATACTAGGCAGTAGACAATTTAAAAGTTCAGTTTCCCTATCTGCAGATCACATTAGGAGTTGAAATTTTAATGTATGAAAACACAAGTTTTTATGATCAAAACTTGGTTTTTTTATTTACATTGAATAACTGTTACAAAAGGAGCAATCTGAAAAATCTTAAAGAACACAGAAAAACATTTTACGCAAAGTTGATGTTAATTGCTTTTTTAAAAGCAATTACACTTCATTAAATTCAAGTTTATCTGGATCCTTGCTTCTTAAGGCTTTCTTTGCACAGCTTCAAAGTAGCTAACACCCACTGACAGTACATTATTATTTTTTTTTCTAATAGCAACTACGGGTTCTGTTCCGAGGAGAGGTACTTGGGAAATCTGAACTCTATTCAAGGTACATTATCTTAAAACCTCTAAATGGATAGAAATGTTATTATCTGTGTATTACAATTGATCTTACTATTGCAAAGTATTCTTAAGGTGGTTATGGAAAGATTATTTTTTTAAAGCCATATGATTTTTGCAAAGGATGAGCTGACCTGTATCTGTATCAGAAACAGATGATAACTTTGATGAACACTGGAAAAGTTTATCTTTTCCTTTTTTATTTTTTTTTTCTAGTTGTGTGAGACCAGAGCTTTACTAATACAGCTTTAAAAGTGGCTACAACTTCATATAGCTTATGAGAGAAGGGGAGAGTGCATTACATCTTTCCTTTCCAAAGTGTTGCTTCATGATTACCATCTAAACCCTGCTGGGCTGAACAGATTGGTTCGATAATTACATACAATAACTGCAGTGGGCAGGTAACCCTCAGCTGGCACAGGGCAGCTCCCCTGTGAGAACTTCCATATGCAAACTGCACTGATGGAGTGCATTAGGTACATCTTTCCTGCCGGTGCACAGGCCTGATTACCGCCAGCCAAGACTCCAAGGTTAGCATGTCAGCAGATTTGTGATGCATTAGGCAGGAATAAACACAGACACTTTTGTTCATTCTGACCAAAATTAAGGAGGACTATTTCAGCACTGTACTGCTTTTATATGAGAGATAATGCATTCCTCCCAATTGTACTAGAAAACATTTTAAACGCTCATCAGAAAAACAGATATCCAATACATGCTACACAAAAGCAAAACACATTTATCTTGTTTCCAAGCTTATTTAATAAAAAGTGGTTTCTTAATCTTGATGCAGGTGAATTACATAGCAGTAGAAATCAGGCAGCATTCATCTGACAAAAGCAACACCTGCGCATCTGGAGCTGAACATTAGAAGGAACCACAAATCACCAATATCTGTATTTTTCCAGTTTAGTTTACTCACAGTATTTCCCAGCAACTCCTCAGCACTAAACAAAAGTAACATGTGGTCCTTACCCTAAATAATTTAGTCAAGAGCTCCAGATATTTCCTTCAACACATGGTACTGTTAGCTTCTTGTTTTGCTGGAACTATTACAAAATACCACACACAGAAACCAACATGCATTTACTATACAGAAAAAAACCAAAACAAACCAAAACCTCCAGCTGAACTGTGGACTGTGTTTCATTTACTTATACATCTGGGGAAACTTGAGTCATAATATGGAAAATAAAATGTTAACTTTTAATATAGCAGACATCTGTGAGTTTTAGCTAGATACCAATACTGGAGAGTGACTGAGATTCCAGAACGACCATGCTTATATGCAACATATAGCGCACATCATGGCTCAATTAGCTATACAAGCTGAAAGCACTAGAGAATCCTACATTCTAAGAATTAATTTACACAGAAGCTAGAAATATTGTCTCCAAGCTATGAAATAGCATAACTTCAGAACACCAAATAATACCATTTTAAGAAAGTATTACGGTAGATTGCCCCAAAGGAATTGAAGAGTAGGTGTCTTAAGACCTGCTGTGATTAGAAGATCAGTACAGCCAAAATGCCATAAATACTTCATATTAGAGGTCATCATCTTCTCAAGGGTGGATGCCAGACTGAATTTTTCTTTTCCAAATTAAATATTAAGCATGCCAAAAGAATTCCATCACATGGTAGAAGACACTGGCTTTCAGAGGCAAGATGCTACTGATCAATGGGAAATATCTTTATGGAAAACAATTTCTAACGGAGTTTGGAATTTGGAGATTAAAACACTCAGTCATCAAGTTGAGCTTCCTGTCACAGCTGAAAGTACATATAATTTTAATTAGCATTCTATGTTCTTCCTTTCTTCCTCTGTGTATTGAAGTGCCCTGCTATTCCTAACTAGCACTATTCTCTCAGTCTCTCATTAACGTCTGATACCCTCTGGACGAAAAACCCAGTAGCACGAATTCCCAAACATATATTCTGGGAAGGGGAGATGTCCTGCTGAATAACCTCTTTTATTCATTCTTGCACTTAAAGAAAAGTGCAAAATATTCCCTTGGAAGGAGGACTGACACAATCTATTCCTCTACCCTAGAGTACACCACAGATGTTACAAAGCCTAGAAAATCCAACATGGAAGAGTCATCTGTCCTGGTACGTGGTCAAAAGCAAGCAGATTATGTCAACTTGATTCCAAGCAATCAATCTTTTTCTGCCTGGACACTCTAGCAGTAGCTGGCACGAAGTAGCTAGCCTGAAGTCCACTGCAATATGAAGCGGACAGCTGAAAACACTTACTCAAACAGGCCAGTAACACTCAGTGTTTTATGTAAGGGGTTGAACAAATTTGTGACAACTGAGCAAGCTGACCATGCATATGGCTCCTCAAACTGGAAAAAAAAAAACCCCAAAAACAAAAAAACCAAGAAAACCCCCAAACCAACCAAAACCCCTATGTAAAAAATAACTCCTAATTGACACTAGTAAGTAAGAACCTTTGGAAAAGTATTAACCGTTCTCTTTGGGAATGGTCTTGACTGATATTGGCTAACGAAATAAGATTTTTGAAGTTATATTCCGTTGGAAATGCGCACCAGCCATCTCTGCTGGCCAAGGACATTAAAGGTCACAGATGTTGGCTCTGCAGCAGGCCAACTTACTCAGCAAAGAAACCAGCCAACCATTAAAAACAGATTTATTTTTTTTCCCCAAAACACAGGTCTCAAGCCATGTCGATCCACAGGGGGAACAGAAGAATTTATGCTAATGAACTCTTCTTTTGGACAGATCTTTACACTCAGTTCAGCAGAAAATATTAGTACAGAGACCGTGGCTGGACGATTTTAGCCAAGGTAGTATTTACTACGCAAAATGAAGTAAGAAAAGGTGGACATACATCCTCAGAAGACTTTAAAACCCTACAGCTTTTATTCTTTTGTGATTTTTGCCCATCTTTAACACACTGCTGGATCATGTCAGTAAGCAGGCAGAATTCTTGTACTATTACCCAGTTCCCTGGTTCATGCTAAAGGAACAATACACTGCCCACCTGTTATTAACAAATGCAAGTAAACGAGTAATAAATGCAGTTTGAAGCATAGAATAATATTTATTGTTCCATTATTTGACCATTTTTTATTGTTATTATAAACCATTTTAACATACGCTTTCCCTAAGGCTTAAAAAGTTCTTACGCTGTATTCAAATGGGATTCTAAACCTAGAGTTTAAGGCTTCTTAAATACAAAGAATAAAATACCCCTAGCCTACCACTATAGTTAAGAGTCATAAATAACATATTAGATCACAGTGAATTCAATATGTGAATTTCAGAATCAAATACTTGGCATAAAGATGTATACTTAAAACTAAGCTTTGAACTAATCATGGAAAGGAAACCAATATGAAACAAAAACTAGACTTATTTTACCTTACGTGTATTTTGATCCATCTGGATTTTTACCAATTTAAGGAAAATAAGTTAACTGAACGTCCATCTGTTCAAATGTCATTATAACTACATATACACATTCTGTTATCCAAAGTATTATCTATTATGAAAGTACACCTATAAACATCATTCTGTATTAAGTTTTAATAACAATTAGTGAAGTTAAATTAGAGAAATAATGCATAAAACTTAAACATTTCACTATTTGCTTATATCCTACTGGATGCAGTTATATCACCTACTTCCAATACCACTTTAACTCTTATTTAGCTCAACAAAATGCATTAAAAGCTGACATAAATTTTTAGATTAAAAACCTTTTGCATGGGATTTGTTTGCAAGTCTCCATTCGCTGACAAGCCAAAGTCAAGTACTCCATCATCTTTCTGCCCAATGGCCTTAAGACCTTGCAGAAGTATGTCTCGGAAATGCTGATAAACAGGTTTCTCTTCATAGCTCAGTAGCTTCACCTTTTCCATGTATTTGGTTATTTCATCTAAATAAATGGTACCTCCAATTAATTTCTATTTGAAAACATTTTAATCATTCACTTTTACCACAAAAAAGTCAGAAATTATGCATGCACTACTAATGAAGTTTTTTGAAATGGTTATTTATATACTCATAATTACGACTTTACTACAACATGGTTTAGAAAAAAAATTACACCAAGGTTCACTACCCAGTGATGACAGCATCACTGTTTTTTTACACGTTCATTGCAATGAAGAAAACAATCAGTTGTAAAAAACATAATAGGCGAGTCTTCACCAATGAATGCTTGTTTACATGGTATTTCTTATGTCTATATTTTAAAATGTTGAAAAAGAAACTCAGTGTTACCTCACAACTTCATCTGTTCAAGACAGAAACATAACATTAAAAAAAAAATACATGAAACATTTGACCACTGAAAAAAAACAAACAAGTCACACTTGACAGGGAAAACTCTCTTCTAATCACCAGGAGTAGCTGGAAATAACTAAATATTTAAGCTTAAGATCACAACAAAGTGTTTTCTAATAGAGTCAGGTTTAAAAAAAAATAATCCACTCAGCAAATCACCAAAGCCAAATAGAAATAATCTTTACTTCAAGTTTGCATTACTTGGTATTTTGATTATTTAAAGTTCGGTTGTGCAAACCAATTTACACATCTCACGTTTACAAATACTTAATACTATCTTTAGTCAGAAGCACCAGTGTCTGCAGTCCATATAACTGCAGCCAAAACAGTGTCTAAGCTTCTCTTAATCAGCAATCTAATTCATGCCACTTTGTTGCTGATAAAAGTAAGAAGATAAATAGGTACAAATGTAAGTAAATAAGGAAGACTTAAAGAAGCAACAGATTGATGGATTTTATTATTTTAAAGAAAAATGACATTAAAACAAAGTATTAGAGAATGCTTACCACATGGTACAAACAAAAGTACTTTAATTTAGCTCCTCTTACCTGGTTTATTTTTCCCAGGAAAGCATTTGTCCATCAAAACTGAAATATTATCTCTACATCTGAAAAATAAAATTATTCAAAACTATTGTTTCTTTCAAAGTCTGAATCTTGCCCTGTTCTGATAGACTTCCTACGTACCTAGCTTGGGCCACTATCAGAGACAGCAAACACTACTAGATAAACCTTTCATATGACTTAGTACAGCCCTTTTTAGGGGTGCAGTACATTTGAGAACCTGATGAATGCCAGACAGGCTATCTGAAACATGGTAAGTTTTTGTTCAATAATTTTTGATTCTTATAAAACCAAGTACGTAGAAGATTAGAGGAAAAGAACTGGTCCATTTTAAACCCTCACATACCAATGCGTTTTTACCGTTTCCTCCTAAAGGACTCTTTATCTTAGCTGATACTACTCAGAGCAGATTCCCTGCCAAAATAACAACTGAGGGAAAGGAGGAGGCCTTCACCAGCACTGATGGAGGCCCAAGTGTTAAAAGTAGAGATAAGGAAGCCAGATAACAAATACTTGGTAATGAGACAGAAACTGCTGTGCTGTTACAGCTTTCTTCATATTAAATATCTGACAAGAGAGGGCTGAGCGGGTGGGGGGAAAGACAAAGGAACGTAACAGGGAGAGGGACACACAAAAAAAAAAAATATTAAAAAAATCCCACATTAGTAGTCCTCTAGCTGGAATGATGCTCAAAGACATTTAAGATCCACCTTTTGCTCTCATCTCTGCCACCAACTTCAGAGCATGGTGTTATAAAGGCTACTTATACTCCATGCTTCTCTTTCTGTAAAGCAGGACTAGTGGTAATGCATACTGGTGCATTACCATTTGGCTTAACCATGGCAGTATTCTAAAGTTACAATACTGTGGGTGATAAATAAGCATCTCACATATGCAAAAGACGACAGTAGTAAAGTACAGGTAAAGTTTAGTTACAAGCCAAGGATATATGAGACACGAGAAAGGGAAACTGAGGGGTATACAAAACAATAGCCTACTCACGAAAAGGGAAGATACTAAAAGTACAAAGCATTTTTACACCAAGACATTTTCATTCCTATTTTTAATTTCAAAAGAGAAAGAAAACAAGTAGTTTCTCACCTGATTTTTGAGTCTCTGACAAAATTTGGATCTTTCAAATTATCCTCCCATGGCAGATGGCCACTTAGCCAATGAATCATACAGTAACCCAAGATCTCCAAATCACTACGTCTTGATGGTGCTAAATACATATGCACACATAAAAAAAAAATCCGTAAGAGCAGCTAATAAAACACACACAATTTAACAACAGTTAAAATTTGTAAATATGTTAAGACAATAGAAAGCTAATGCTAACAGTGTAACACTAGTGTATCTGTTATTTACTTTAGTGTAAAAGCAAGGAAGAGAAAAAATATTGTTCCTACATCTGGAAGGATAACTTCATTTTCAAGTCCTTTATCAATCTCTCTCTTCTACTCAAGGATGTGACATGCTGCAGTTATCCCAATTTGGGAAGCTCTTTAAGTACTCAGATTGTGGAAAAAAATAGAGCAAGTTAGTGAAGCGATTGACTTTCTGTTCAAAACAGTTTTTGCTTCCCTTCTTCTATAAAAAGGCAATAGTGCTGAAACCCCACCTCCTGAAAAAAATATTCTGCTATGCTGAAATATTTTGTGTGGCCTGAAAACTGAACTGAGGACAATAACAGATCAGATCCCTAAGCCCTGCCAAAAAAAATCCCCACCCCAAAAAACCCAACAACCTACACGTACATTGACCACAGACTACATTATAAGTGGGCAAATCGAGACATCTTTGTTCACATTCAGTTTTACGCACAGGTGCAGCAGTTCATCCTGAAGAAAATAATAATTTTCAACAACTAATATTTTTGTAGGACACACTTTTATGCTAATAAAACCAAATTTAAGAATGAAGAAAATAAAATTGGTGTTCAATATAAATTCTCTATGATTAATAAGACATAGACCTGTCCTCTTCACGTTCAACCTTTTCTCACTTCTTGTCTTTTGATGTTCAAGGACTACAGGCATAGTTGCGAAATAGTATTTCATAATTAAATGAAATTTTTTTAAAAACTCCTCTAAATATTAAGCTATAAACAAGATAAAGAATATTGTGCACATTGGAATAATGCTCACATTGATAACAGAAACTATCTCCTGAAAACAGGGCCTGTTTTTCTATCAAGATCTCATAAGCACTATTCCATTTCTACTCAGTGAATAAAAAGCAATACACTAAGCATCTTAACAGTTTTTACAAATTAAGGATCTCTATTTAGGAAATTTACATTAAAAATAGAGCAAATTAATATCAAAGTTAGTAAATGGAGGAAAAAAAAAATGCCAGCATAGTCCATAGAGAAGAAGAAGAAATATTTTTATAGATTCAGAAACCTGGTTGTTTACAAACTCAATGCATCAAATAAAGTCTTCTTTATTTATAAAAAGGATGCACAAATGCCTATTGCTGAGAACAGCTTTACATCCTTACCCACACCCTTGTGTGCATCAATACTGGTATATTCAATAGTTCCATCATGACACCTTTTAGGATCTTCTTTATATTCTTTGTGAGCTCCTTCAGGACAGTATCGGTAGGCAAGTCCATAATCCACCAAGTACACCTAGTAATTTCCACAAAGAGTAAATAAATACAAAAAATATGCAAATAATAAATGTAACTCCCAACCATCCTCATAACTACTTAAAAAGTATTAAGAATGGTGAAGTTTTTTTTACTTTAAATGGTCCTTTTTCAGTGCTTTATTGAGATTACTACATATGATTTGAAAACAACGTGTCAGATAGGTTTGGTTGTTTTCCATATAGCAGTCTGATCTGGAAGTAATATCTTGCTGATGCAGAGGGCAAGTACAGTAAAACAGTCAGTATTGCCAATAAGATTAAATGAAAAAAAATTAAAAGAAAAGAGACATAATGTTCATAGACTTATAGCTACATTTCCTGTCCTACCCTCTGTAAAGTCAGCTGTCACATTTGAACATTACTACATACTATGACTTCTCACTAACACCACAGTTACTTTAAGAGAACTGAGACTATTTTACTTATTTCATGAGCTAAAACATTTGGGCAAGATGACATACATAATTCTGAAACTCTGTAATGCATTGTTTGAATAGTAAAGAGAAGTAAAAATGCAGAAAAATGAAAGACTTCCGTAAATCAAGTGGAACAATCAACATTTTAAAGACCAATTTTTCCAAGTAACAGAACATTTATCTGATGGGTTTCCTGAACAAAGGAATAAGGTAACAATGCAGACAGGCAAACATAATTTACCAGCGTACTATATAATTTTAAGCTTCCACCTGCAAATACCTATTTGTGAATCATTTTTTTTGTAATCTTGAAAATTTCTCTAGAATATTATTTAGGCCAAATAGTCAATTTGATAACTGTCCAGCAAAATGCATAAAAAAATTGTCGATTATTAACTAGATACAAATGTCAAGCAGAAATGATGTTACCATATAGATTCTTAAAAATGAGCTTCTGCTAGATTTCACAGGTTCAAAGCACTTGTGTTGTCAAATAGAAGGTTTAAAACAAGGAATAAAATGCATCAGAAATACCTGATTAGGGTTCTTGTAACTCATAAGAAGGTTTGATGCCTTGATGTCTCCGTGCACATATTCATGCTCGTGGACATATTCCAGAATATCAAGCTAACAAAACAAAATACAGTCATATAAATGCAGTACCCAGCTCCACCCAGCAGAGGACCTGTACTCAGCACAAAAGTGTGATTTAACCAAAAGACTTACACGGGGAAAGCAGATTAAAAAATGTATTTTTTAAACTTACTATTCTCAGGCCTAATTGTAGCACAGTTTTATGGGGAAATCGCTTTGCATTCTCTTCAAATGTTTTCTGAAGATCTTTGCCAAATCGGTCCATTATCATAAATCGATATCTAAATTCAAGGGAAAAAAAACCCAACAAACAAAAACAAAACAGCAAACTTATTGAATTGTACTTAGCAAAGTATTTTATCTATATGTTAATTGTACAAATTGCTGATTGAAAACATCTCTTAAAAGATAAACTGCAGATACACAGAAAATAAATATGTGGGAAATACCTGACTTTCTTTTTTTTTTTAATGTTGTACATCAATTCCTAACTTTTTTACATCAGCTAGTCAAAAGTTTGTCCATCAAAAGAACTGTTGTTTATTCCTGGCTAGTTATGCAAGTATAACAAGTACACTGACCTACTATAAGCTAGTAGAACTGTTTTGCAGCAGAGAACTACTAAAACTCCTTTGCAGCACAGCTGCTTAGAGAAAGACACTAGGAAACAAGAACTCTTACACAAACAGACATAACATTCAAGAGCAAGCAACAAAACCCCTTCACGACATGGAACAATACTAAAAACTATCCCTAGACTGAAGACAAATTTAACTAGCAATTATTCTAGCTCATAGATTAAGTAAAAAAAAAAAATATTCCTAGGGAAAATAAAATAAATTTAGAGAGAGCACTAAGTCCTTTATATGTGTGAGTGAAAATACTCTTTAAGCACACATCACACCAGAAGAAAAACTTCAAAAGTAGTCATATTATTCAAGGACTTACACATTAGAAGTCAACTTTATTTTAATTTAAATATGAATAGCTGCTAAACCACATATGTATAGCATCACTGCATTACAGCAATGCTCAAAACAAATGAAAACTAATTCACAAAGAATATAATAGGCACAAATACAAGTAACAAACTGAGTACAGATAAATGTACCTATTCGTCTATTCCTTAAACACACCCTGTTACAAACATGAAACTCTCTAGCAGAAATGAACATGAAGATAGGTGGAAAATACATCTTATAAATTAGGTTAAAGGGGACAGTGGTTATGGATGAAATAAATCCCAGTATATGCCAACAGAAGAATATTCACCTGTTTCCATTTTTTTCATGCAAGCCAGAACCCCAATATCTTGGTACACCTAAGTATTTCAGTTTATGGGACTTAGTCCAATTCTGAACTGAAAATATAAATCAAGATAAGTTAATGAATTTGCATCAGTACAGAATTACATAAAAAGGGAGTACTCTCATCGCTTACAGTTTCTGCATACATGTGAGCTGCTTATTTCACGGAAACTTGTATGCAAAGTATACTGGAAAGTTAATGATGTATCTGTTGTAGGGACAGAGATGCAACTAAAGTTTCAATTTAGACAATACCGTCAAAACAACTACAAAGAACATCTTACCAAACACCCCTGATTTTACTATATGTCTGAATCAGATCTCAATCATTTAAAAATAATTTTGAAAATGACCTTAAAAGATTCTCTTAAAGTTCGACCTCTAGGCTCTCTTTTCCTAAATGCTTGTAGTTCATTAAAAACATTTTAATAGACTGCTTACTTTCATCTGGCTTAGCAGCTCGCATGTAGAACTTTAACTCAGTAAAAAGAGGTCCATTCTGGCTGGGTTCCTTTAAGACAATTTAAAATTAGTTAAAAACTGCTGTGTTAGTGCCTAATAATTATTAAAAGCTCACAAAACGTAACATTCACCCTATAAAAACATATTCTCCTTCAAATGCTCTACGCAGTGCTGATAAACACAAACAAAGGTTGGCTCTAAAAAGTTATTTTTATTATAAATTTCTTAACATTAAGGGTATCAAAGAATTCTTTCCCATAACAAAATATTAAGAATTACAAATTAACTGAAATGTATAGAAATATTACCAATAATTGGCAGCAAAAGTTTAGCAGAGAACATTGTACAACATTATCTCAGATTTTCCAGATTATAGCTGGATTGCATCAATTGCAATAGCCATTAGCGAGCCTAAAATAACACCTGCAATGATTTGATGGAAAAATCTTAACAAAAGTTAAATTCTTGCTAAACTTAAGGTAAAAATCAAGGTAACCAAGGTGAAATTTACAAGATAAAAATTGCAGAGGATTTCACAATTTCTCTTAAACTAAATTATAAGGACTACTACACCTATTTTGACCTCAGAGTCTATGTTGTATTTAAGCTAACAGAAGGTATTTCAGTTCCGTTTTCTAGGGACAAATCTACGGTAACCACGAATTCCAAGTAAAGTGCAAGAGAGAAGTCTGTTTGAAAACACCAAAGCTTTGAAATACCGCAAGAATTGCAAATGGGCAAGTACCTTAACTCTGCATTTCCAGAACTTAGCACAGAAAAAAAAGTGATTTAAACTCTTGCAATTTCTAAGTGATTGATTTTGAGATAAGCTTAAGCAATTTACTTTAGTCTAGTTACTCATATATGTCCAAATTCATTTTATCTCAGTGAAAATACCCATTTTGGAATATCCTACGCTTTAAAAAAGCTATCAAAAAAAAAAAGTATGTGATTACTGGCAAGAAACCCAGAAAGAATACAATCGTGTGATATTAGCATACTTTTAATTGTAACTTTTAAATGCAGATGTAATGACCCAGAAAGCGGCTAAAGGCCAGACTGTACCACTCAGCTAATAGAGATTTACTCCTGTCCAACACTAATGAAGCACCGTAAAGAGGTTGAACACACTGATGAACGTGAGCTTTAATGTGCATCTGATGTATTGGCTCAGAGACAGAGCGTGAAGATGGGTGAGAAGGAGAGCAGACACCAGCTTAGGCACTGCTCCTGGGCCTGGACACTTGATTACAAAGCTACTGCCTATCTCCACCACCCTTTTTCCAGCAGCGTTGCCCTGACAAACAAGGGATTCAAGACATCGGTTTTCTGGCCCCTCCTTGTGGGACCAACGTTCAGACTCAAGCCACGAACCAGAAAAAAAAACCCAACGAGATCAAAACACATAAATTTTGGTACATGCATATTTACATTCAGTTAGCTTATTTATCCAATATGGACAACAAATTAGATTATATATACAGAGGAGAAGGGTTGAATAGCTGAATTCTTATACTGCAGTTATCTCGAACAAATGTTACTTAACCTATTCACTTGTTTCTGTGTAGCATAATCCATTAATACTCTAACTTAATTAGAATATAAATTATACATATTATTTTGATTCAATTTACACAGGTTTGAAAAATGTTATCGTCTTACTGAAATACAGCAAAAAACTGTAGGTGTTAAAAAGTCTTAAAATATTTATCTTTAAATAAATTATTCCACAAAAAATTATGTCTCGGTGCTGAAAAAAAGATAAATCTTTCTCAAGTCGGAGCAAATGCTGAAAATCTGGTATCATTTCATACTTGAGGGGATGGATAAATGATTTAACCACAAAACAGATCTTCGTGTTGACTATGAAGCTGTTTCCCCATAATACCATTAATTCTACATACAGATAAATAAATGCATACGCTATGTTAAAAAGGCTCATATAATGATGTCCAATATTTGCCATACTCATCATCTTATAATATGCTAAAACCAGAAAGACTTCAAACATAAATTTCTACAACTTTACGCCCAGGGTCATTCTAAACACATGATTTGCAAAACTGAAATTAAAGTCTAATTAGAAAAGATATCGTAATGAAAGAGATTATGGAGTACGTGTCGAAACCCAACAAATTTCTTCAAGTAGTTATTTTAAGAATTCTGATCTTTTTCAGTCAGCAATTTAATGAAGCGTTATTAAACTCTGCATCCACTCCTGAACAATGACATCTGAAAGGTCCACATGTTAAAAAGCATTTCCTTTTTTACTAAAAACTGTGATTCATTTCGTACTGCTCAGACATCAATACTATGAGGATATGTCAAAGACTAAGCCAATTTCCATCCCGCTTTAATAGCTTAATTTCAAGAACATTACTATAGAAGCACGTATTTTGTTAAACACTAATAATTGTTCAAAGCTGTTAACCACTTTGCTTCAGCTGATGGATCAACTAGAATTCACCCAGGCTTTAGAAAACAGGCCCTTATCTGTAGTTGTGTTATACTAGACTGTAGAGGCATAATACGTTATGGGTCATTTGTGAGGGCAGCACAAAGACTGGGGCTACTTTTTATTGCCATAAAGACAAAATTATAAAAGACAAATTAAAAGTGAGTAGTCATCTGGGAGATTAGCAATGGAGGTATTTACAAATTGCTGCAACAAAGTGAATCTAGCATAAAAGCAACCCAGAAGTTATGGCAACTCTTCTTATATTCAGAGCCCAAAGTGGAAGAGAAGCAGATGGACAGGTTTCAAACTCAGGGGAAGAGGGAGGATGCAATTACACACAGCATAAAATAATGTCTGTCTGATGATTTTCCAAGCAAGTCAAACTGGATTCTTCCATGAAAAGTTAAATGGAGCTCTGCTTCCTGATCAGTGCAAACTCATCAGGAGCCAGTAATTAGGAGCCATTGCCTCTCAAAGGCAAGCCACCACTGATAACTTGAATGTCTGTTATCTACCTCTAACAGGCCACAGCTCCTGCATGATGGACACCCGCTGCCCTTGATGGTACTGGTTGGTCATACAAAAGCAGATCGCCACCATGCAATAGCTGCAGGCTGGGACTCCCGGTCTGTGTGGAATTCCTGCCCACAAACACCCAAGGCAGCAGCAGCATGGTGATGTTCAAAGTGTGGTCGTTTGGCATTTCTATCGTAAGTGATGCTCTTTTCAGCAAGCAGACACGTTTCAGAAAGAGGGTCATCAACAGTATCTTGGGGTGTCCAAACAGTATCAAAACCAGTACTCTAGAATTTCCCTATAGTCAGCAGATATAAATACCAAGATCAAAGGCACACACTAACTAAAATGTATTTTATTCTAAATTAACCTGATATTCTACTTTCATGAACAAATGTTAAAAGCATTAACACATTTACATAAGTGGCCATCTATTGTGGTAAAGCATTTCAGTATCGCCATATAGTTTAATAAAATAAAAGATTAAAACATTGCAGTTCTGAACTGAACTTTTTTTTTTTTTTTTTTTTTTTTTTTACAATGTGAACTTCTTGTACAGTTTTCTGGTATTTGCTTTCGTCACAGGACCAGAAGTACCACCATGATAATGAATGAATGGTTTGGATCTACTATGGATATTCCCATATTCCCACGTTTTTTACTAAGACTTTAATCAGGGAATCATATACAATAGTAAGGTCTATATAAGATAATCCAGCAAAATTTAAGAAAAAATACTTTATACCTTAGGAAGAGGACATTACAGCCAAATAACGTTAAATAAATATTTTTTATTTTATGATTAAAAACATAAGAAAATTTCAACTAATAAAAAGAATTTGCTGATTTGCTACAATGGGCTAAAAATGAGCTATCAATGCTTTTTCTTCTCCCTAATCATTAGATTAAAAATATTATGTATCAATGCCATTTTAATTTAGTAGAAATTAGAATACGTATGTGTTTTATGATACAACATTTAAAGGACTATTTCTGTGGGGACGTCAGGAATCAAAGTTTTGCTGTTTGTACTCCCAAGCCATCTGTCAGCTTACCAACATCCAGTGGTGAGCAACAGTTCACGCAGATTCACTGCTGAATCACAGAAATTCTCCAAAAGCTAGCCAGATTTCATTAATTTTGTGATATTTGGGCTGTTTACAGGAAGCAGCAAATGAAACAGAATCTGATCTATTTCATGAACCTTTATCAACTTCGCTGGTGTTCCACCCTCATACATAGGCGTCCCAATTCTCAGCAGTGTTCCTCTGTATCACCACACTTACTTTTATTTTAAACGGCACTATGCGATTGCATTATTTTCAGTCAGATGATGTTTTAAATGACACATGCTATTCTAGAACAAACGTTTTAAAGTTGTGAAGTAAAGATTCAAGCACTCTCTTACCACTTTTGCAACATAAGGTGCATCACTGCCAACCGACTTTGAAGAATTAACATCAGCTGTTAAAAAGGAAGCGCTTGTTAGTAGTAGGAGAGGAAACTGTCACAAAACAAACTTATTTACTATACAGCATGGACAAACAAACAACAAAGCTATTAAATACTGACATATCTCAGTACCTTAGACTTTGGTAAGAGAACTACTCTATATGGCAAGACTGCTCTACATGGATATGGTCTTGCATTGTCGCTTCTACTTCAGGAATAAAGGCAGTTTACTAAATAAAGGAGTTCTTTTTTATAGTTCAATAACTTTTTCCTAGTCAATAGCATTTCTTTCATTTTCTAGGACTGTGATGAACATACACAGTTGCGGACATAAAGATGAAAAACACATTCTCTCTACTATTTTGCCATGTCACATATCCAAAAGTGGCTTTCTGTTACTACTATGCTGTTATTTGTGACAGAAGGAGATACAGGTATGAAGGGCATCAAGTTAGGCAAGCACGAAGTACAGGAACAGTCAGAGGCACAGCTTTGTGCAAATGATGGGGAAACAAATGCGGAGCAAGCTTTGGCTTGAACAAAGCAGGAATTCTTAACATGAAGGACTACACAATTTGAGTGAGCTGGAACTCCAGCCTCAGTAAATTTAGTAGCTCATTGAGCAAGGCTGAGTAAGTACTAGAGAGCTTCTTTGGCAAGAAGCCACCCACTGGTCCTGTTTTTCTTCTTAATCCACTTATGCTGCAGTCTGTTCATTTTGAAAGCAGGACAGCTTATTAATATTTTTTTTTCAACTCAGTATGAATTCAGTGCAACTTTTTCACCAAGAGGAGGAAGACCATAAATGCATAGCAAAAGAAAACCTTGTTATCATGATCACATTAACTTTCATACCTTCAAAATTGTTTGGAACATGACTAGGGGCAATCAATGTTTTTAATTCCCTGAGGTATCCTCAAGATCTCTCTAATCCATTCATCTGTTCAAATAACAGAAATACTAAGTATGGAACACTATCCACTAAAATTTTTCTCAAAGTCAATAAACAGCATTGAGAAACAAGATCTGTGCTGATGCTTTAAACTGCAAAGTCCAAGATTTCAATTTGTTTTGAGCATTGGTTACATAAAAAAAAAAAAAAGGTATATGACATGTCAGGAGTTCACAAGGCAATGAAAAAGTCAAAAGCAGCACCGAAGTGAAAACCAGCCAAAATACCAGCTGATCAGTAGCCTCCATAGAATATGCTTAAACAGTTTCAGTTCAGAATATGTGATATAAGGACACTCATTCAAAAAATCCCTTCTTTCAGCCAGACCAAAAATAAAATTTAAATAAATACTACATTATCCTTTCACTGCTGAAAAGTAATAAAGATTTTGGTTTAAGAAAATGAATGAACTACCAGTGGAATCTCAAACAACCACAGTTCTTACAATGAGCATTTGTCCACTCTTGTCTTTTTTTCCAACATCACGAACCAAGCTAAGGTTCTAGTAAAAAAGACTACTTGAAGACACTCTGCATTTCTAACTTAGGGTCAATTTTTAATTGCCTTGAATAAGGATAAACATCTTACACGAAGGATAAACATTTTGAAGCATTATCAAAGATAATTAACTTACCAAGGTATAGGCGTCCAAAGCCTCCTTGCCCTATAGGGACACCTAATTTCCATTCTTTTCTTGATGTATCTGCTAGAACCTCCCCCACAGCAAACACTTCAGCAAGTTTCCTTTTTGCAGGGGCTCTTTTCCCAGCAGTCTTCTTATTATATGGCATTTTCCCTGGAGGGAGAGGAAGGAAGGGAAGGAAAAAATAATAAAAAGCATAGGTTACGTGCTGACCGGTCTTATTTTATGTAGAAATCTGTTAGAAGCATGAAAAAGTATGCATTGTTTAAGTTTTAATTTGTTACTACAAAGGTACTCTAAAAGAAATACAGTAGTTTCTTTGCATGAATTCTAAGTGAAAAACAACTGATTTTTCCAGGCATCACAAAAAAATTTGACAGCAAAAATCTTCACAAAAGAAACCTATTAGAAGACCTTGTATAATACAGGCTAGAAAAAACCCAGAATCTGTCTTACTCAATCAATCACAACCAATCATAGATCTAAACTTAAAAAAAGTAAACTAATGAAATAAAGCTCATCAGTTTTCCTGATGAAAATACAAAAAAAAAATTAAGCCATTAAGCCAGTTAATTATTTTTTCCTCCTGTATAACTGCAAGCAACAAAAATGAAAGCCTGCATATTGTTCACAGGGCAGCTTTTAGTAGACCATCAACAAACTAGTACATAACTACCTATTTTGAGATCATAAATGTAAAGTATTACCGTTGCCTTCTCACAGCCTCAAGACTCAGATAAGCAGTATTTCCAGAAGTAACATAACGGCCCACTGGAACCAAACCCGCACATCTTGCTGCAGAACAGGTCTCATTTTGAGCAAATAAATGTTTTAAGTTTTTAGCAGAGACAGATTTTGATTCAGGAAGAACTGAGTTCGGCAAAGAGTGCGCTAGATCTCTTTAAACAAAAGGCCTTTGTGATACGTTTTACAAAGAACTGATCTTTCCCTCTTATCCTATGAAGATACAAGCATACAAACAGAGACACGGTTATTTTCTAAAAGATACCGTTCTGACTGGTGGGGTTTTATTACTTTTATTTTACTTGGGGAAGCGGAAGGAATATTAATACACAGTTCAGGAAGTTTCTGGATAGCAAAGTATCTTTTTCCTATTAGTCTAGATACTCAATACAATAACCCTAAGCCAAATACAGTTACTTAACATCAGTTTTCCTCTTTCAGTTCTAATGTTCCTCTAGGACTTTTTTTTAATTTCCCAAGTAGAAAATTACGTAACTATGACAGCTGTTCCAAAAGTGCTCCCACCTCTACAAATCTCTTTTCAGACTGGGTAATACCTTCAGGAAATCTTCTTCCCCAAATAACGTCTGTCACCCAACTAACATCGGAAGAGAACAGCCCACTCTTTTCTCTACATTTCTCCCATTACTAAATGCAAGAATAACTATCAAGTTTCCCAAAAATGTTACTCTGTCCGCAAATACCCAGCTGCAATTGACCAAATCCCTAGGTGTGGAATGTGACAATGGCTGGAATACTCCACGGGGATGGGATGTGCCCAAGGAGCTCACTAAACACAAAAGGAACTGGTGGGTGGCCTTTGTTTTAGGTAAACAGCTAAACAACAGTTGAGTGGAGATCAAAATTGTTAAGTGGATCAAACAGCGGTGTAAACGTCTCCCCGAGTTAGTCAGGCCAGCGTGGGGGGAGTGAATATGAGGCTTAGCTCAACATAAGAGTATAAAAACTAAACAACTATCAAAAGAATTTTGAAGAGAGCAATGGGCTTGAACTGGTTTCAACCCAGGTATTCCTTTCCGGTGGCTGGGGACACCAGCATCATGACAGTAAGCATGTTATAGAGACAAGTAATGGGAATCACATCGGTATTGTGACTGAACTGCATATTGCAATTGCTGTATGTTGCAAAGTGTAATTTACATTTGTATTGTTTTCAGTATATTTTATAATCACTCCTAAATCAGAAATCCTGTATAACATCGACTATCTTCAAATATGTAAATTTGACATTACATATTATGCCCTCCATGCATTGAAGACCTAAAAGAACCTGGTCAGAGCGTATTGAACTCTGTCAGCAAGCAGTCTGCAGGCACCACAGTCATTCAATATAGGAATAAACGCAGAAGAGAACGTGTATGATTCCATGCCAAAGAAAAGTTCTGCTTTTTCAGCATCCTTACGAATTTGAGAAGTAACTTTGTGTCATAGAACCATGGCTGAATACCTACTGCAGTTAAACAAATAACTTCAACAAAAAAGTATTAAGAAATACCCACATCACAGGAAGAGACTGGTTTTTTATCAATACCTACATTGCACAAACTTACTCATTATCACAAAACAGGATGTTTTAATTCTGCATTTCTTTCCCACATTCCCACTTACTTCTATACAGTAACATTCTCCCCTGTATTCAAGATATAGTTTGGGCATTTTACACTTAAATTTTAAGACTAACTTTACCCACAGCTTTTTCCATACCCTGTCTTCAAGAAACTCCTCTCTTTACAACTCTTCATCTTTTTTTTTTTTTTTTTTTTAAATTATGTTCAAGTACTGTCTTAGAGGAAGGTTCTTCCTCCATATTTTCTCCAGGAGAAAAATGGGACTTCCAAGCACCAAATCCAATTCCAGCAATCTCGGCTAAGACCACACCAATGAGAACATAACACCTTCTGGTGGCAAAGCACCAGAAGGAACACAGAGTAGCGGCAATGGCTGGCTACATGTTGATATCACTTACAAGAGCAGGCCAAAAAGATCACAGCAGACCTTTAAGCAGCTCCTCAGGACACCCAGATCAGGAAAAGGCCTGACACAAAGGACAAACTGAAACCATCAGAAGTGGTAATGAGAAAATAAAGCAGAAGCCTTGAGCCCCAAGGCTGACTCAGATAAGGAGGGGGAAAAAAAAAGCGCAAAAATCATCAGTGTTGCCTAATGACTCAGATGCAGGACAAAAACCACGCTCACTGTCATCTAAAAGGTACAAAAACATATACAAAGTGAGCATACTGTCTTCAAGCTAAGAACAATACGAGAGACATAAACAGGGCTTGAAGGACCGCATCCCTTGACCTCTGAGCTAGTATAAATAATGTCAGCAAGACTTGCGACACATGCACTTAGGTGCCTGAATGCTGTCCAGTAAAAGAAAAATTTGTAGCCCCTTTTTCGATAAAGCTAGCAAGGCAGTGAAATAAAACTATTGATATGCTTCACATCTTTGACATTCACAGGGAGCGTCTTAATAGTAGCCTTGCTTAAAAGGGAATTAAGTTTACTTAAAATAGGTCCTCGAGAGTATTAAAGAAGGAGATGGTGTTTCCCTCTTCCCCCACACTTTTTTTTTTGTTTAACATGGTCAATAATTGTATGCCTGAAGGTATTCAGTTAAAAAAAAAAAAAAAGAAATTAATGACAACTTCCCTTTACCCATCAAAGCAAAAATTCAAAATGGACATAAGTCTGAACGTCCCCAGCTGGGAACCCTGCCCTTAACAAATACACTAGATACACATACATGGTTTCTTGGCTGTCTATATTCATATCCATCTGTTAAGATGGCACTGTGCCTACTTACAAGTTGGTCAAACTATCAGTAGGCCATAGGTGCCAAACACTGATCGCTTTCAATGGGCAGCATGCACAATACTAAGCACTCTCTTTTTTACAAAAAAGCTGTTATCCATGGAAATATTTAAGCAATGGCTGCACATGCTTTCACATTTATTTGGACAAAACCATTCAAGGATCTTCTATTGATTGAAACTAAAAACACCTGGAGACAGCAAAAAATTTCTACATGAAAATATAGAACTGGGGAAAAAAAAAAAGACAAAAATAATGAAAAAAGATAATGACATTTTAGTGCAAATTCTTTTAAAATTCACACACACACAGAAAACAAAAAAAAGAAATCACCTTTAACTTGCCTACATCTCAATTACCTGTCTCCATCAGTAAATGGAAATATTTTGTATCCCACAGGTATTGTGAAGCTTAATTCATTAGTGCCTGCAACCACGCTGAAGTCCTTGGAAACAGAGTGCCACAGATGTCAAGTACTATACTATCATTCAAGTATCAAACAGACCTGACCCTACTTAGCTGGGGTACCCGACAAGAACAATTTTCAAGGTGCATGATTGTAAACAGCAGCATTTTGTGTGGCTACAATATGCTCAAAACAAAGATTTTGCTACTAACAGGTATGAATAACAGAAGTCTATTTGTCTAAACTCGCTCCAAAAGCCTCTTAGTACTACAAAGGCTATTTCTCCTGCTTCTCCCAAATAAAACATCTTGTAAGAAACTGAATACACTGTACTTGAGATATACAGACAATTTTGCATCAGTAGTGCTATTAGTGGTGTTATCTTTACAAACGTTGTCTGCAATGGTTGCTACTCTAGCGATACTTGAACTCTTAGAATAAATATGAATAGCCACTTCTCAACTTGTGCTGGCATCCAATCGCAATAAAACTCCAAAATTAATACAAATCAAATTTATTTTGAAGGAAGTATTTCTGCTATGTGGCAAGTCAGGCTGGTTTCTTCCTGATCCTCCTCTTTTATTCAATGGAAATTGTCATTTTTATTGTTCTTTATCTCAGTAGGACCTATTTTCATTCTCAACACAGAGAAGGCATGCTGGTGACCTGTGCTTCTCTTCATGAATAGGTAGTCCCAGCAAGACCTGAAATCTATGCATCGTTAATACAGTTCATCAGTCATAGCAAGACATCTAAGTCTGTCTGCAAAGAAGGAAATAAAAGACAAGCAAAAAAACAAAAGCAAGTTTTTGCTCAAGGAGTGGGAGAGAAAGAATGTGACACTTTAAGACTTATAAATATTGTAGAACTGTTTCACAGGAGGGACCACCAAAAAAAAAAAAAAAAAGTACCTGAAGTATCATTGACTTGTAATACCAAGTGATGTAAATGGTGAACAAAGACTATCTTGCAGAAGCTGGACATTCTGTGACTGGTCTATCATTGTGTTACATTTTTGAGTAGCACTATAATCTCATTTCCTGGTGATTAAGATATCTAACAATTAATAGTACTTATGGAAGAAGAGGCACCAGGGTTCTTTCCCCCAAAAATAAGAAAAAGTAATTTTAGACAAAATGATTAAATGTACATTTGTAGATAACAATTAATGAGAAGCATTTAATCACAATAGTACCATACTGGACAAAGAATGTTTTTGGGTTTTTTTCTTTTTTTTGATTTTTTTTTTTTAACAAGCACACTGCTGCGTGGCAGTCTTTTATAGAATGCAGCTTCTTCAGAGATAAGAAACAGTCATTTACAAGAGGAATTATTGCGTTGCTAACTAATTTTAAACTGCCTTCTCAAGAATACATTTTTATCTTCTGAAGAGTATTTAAGGTTCTCCTGAAAATCCTGAGCATCACTCAGACAGTTATTGCAATAAAGAACACAGTGATCTTTATAAGGTACCAAATCATCTGTCACTCCAAATCGCCTCACCACCAAGCCAACAGCAAGTGTACCTATGCATGTAAGTGAGACATTTAACAGCTTTATGATAGTTTGGCATACTGTATAAAAATCATCAGCTGTGAAATTCATTAGGAGTCCTACCTCATTTGAGGATTATCCCCAAGAATTAAGTGGGGAGCTTATTCCTACAGAGGAAGGCAGAAGACTTTTGACGCAGTAGTAGCTACGGGAAGCTTCACAATAGCTTTTATATTTTTGCTAATGATAAAAAGGGCCTATGGATTCCCTTAAGCACAAATTGAAAACCAAAGAAACCAGGCTGGTTCACCCTGCCTACAATCACCCAAGTCTTAAACAAGGAAGGTAAATGGCGAGAAATAGGAAGTGAAGAAAAGACATGACCGCTGACAAGACAGAAACCAGCTTATCCCAGTTCTGTCCCAATCCTAAAATTGGAGATTTTTATTTGTGATTTGTAGGCTTGTGTTAAAAAAAAAAATAAAATACTATGTTTAGCTTAAAGCAAAACCCAGGAATGCCTCCCAACCAAGGTACTACTTTGTTTGTTAGCCACACCAGGATGTTCCTGAAGGTGACAAACCTTTAAGTGGCACCGAGTATAGCTTTTATTCCACCTCGCCTTACCGCTAAAAAAAACAAAACAAAACACAAAAACCAGGAAGGAAAGCAACTTAGGCCGCTGCCACCAAAGGCAGCTTTAGAGGAAGGGGCGGGGGGGGGGGGGGGGAGGTGCAGCGGACCCCAAGGGTGAAACTGTGCTTTTACCCACCTGCCCCCATTCTCTGCCTCCCTGACGGCACAAGGAGATGCCTTCGGCCTTCCCTACCCACCCTGGTAGCAGACGAGAGGGAGGAACAGGGCCCCGGCGGTACCACCAACCTCCTTAGCGAGGGAAGCGGGAAAACCCGTCCGGGGCCGCCAGGCAGGCCGAAGGGGAGGTGAAACAGCTCCCCAGAAATCTCCTCCTAAATAAAAAAATAATAAAAATTACACTCCAAAAGCAGACGCCGGCTGTCAAATACCTCCTCCGTGCCCAGGCCCGGCCGCCGCTCCTTCCGCCCCGTCTGAAATTCCCGCACTGCCAGGGGCCCTGAGGCGGCCCGCCCGCCCAGGCGCTCACCTCCCAGCATCGCCCTCGCCCATTGGTCGGCCTCGCCGCGGAAGGCCCGCCCTCGCCCCGCCTTGGCGGGCGCGGTGCCTGCTGGGAAGTGTAGTCCGTGACCTCCGCGGGCTGCCGCCCGCTGAGGTCACGGACTACACTTCCCAGCAGGCACCGCGCCCGCCATGGGCCAAGAGCTAAAGTGATTCCAGAGGGTAACCGTACGAAATCTCGGCGGTTTAAGCCGAAATAAGTTTGGAAAGGCCTTTGTCAGGCTCATGCCGTGTGGTGATAACCCTTGTCAGGGAAACAGGGCAAGACACAGGCTGCTGGGTGTCCGGGGGATGAGGTAACGCAGCAGTTCTCCATCTTGTGTGATGTCCAGGCCGAAACCGACCCTTCCAGCACCATTACCTCATTACATACCATAAACACCTCATTATTTTACCTGCTTATCCTTTCTGATTTCACCTACTATGGTCTCTCACAGTTGTGCAATGGAGCTTCTCCATCCTGCGAAGCAGCTTTTTGGCAACGCTTTGAAAAAGCCTGTATTTATCTGTATTTATTTAGTCCTGGTTTACTTTTTTTAGCAGGTTCTATGATACTTAAATTGCTTTGAGTGCACAAGAACGTCTTGCAAAATTAATAATAATTTCAAAGTTTTATGCAAGCCCATGCCTTCAAAGGGTCAGCATGGATTCTGACTCTTTCCTCCTGATTCTTTTTCCTCCCCATCCCAATCTCCTTTTCTTCAGGTAGGAGTCAAATCATACAGCATTGGTTCACCTAGCAGGCCTGATCCATTTGTCATCCGGTATCACTACGTCTCCTTTTGTAGTCAGGTACAAATGCGTGCGCACCTACACTTGCTTCTGCCAAGCTGTGAAGTGGGAGACAGACATGGAAGATTAAAGACATGCCAAAAGAGGGGATTTAGGGGATGAGGCAGCAACATAATAAGGCTTTTGTGTTGTTAATTTGCTGGGAGTTTTAAATCTTAAAAAAAAGCATTATGTTTTCATGGCTACCATCTTCACATGCTGCAATTTTAGAGGTACTAAATAGCTTAAAACAAAAAACTATCATTCCATAGTACGTTTATCATGACAATACTTGTACAGATTTCCTTGAAAACTTGGGCTACACTAGAAATAATAGATACGTATTCTAGAAATCCTAGATACTCATGCAGATGCTCAGGAATCCGAACTGTTCTAAATGTTCTAGGGTATTACTGCTCATAGGAAACACCAAAAGATTGTTTGAAAGAAGCGGAGCACACTACCGCAAATGATACCATTTCACTTGAAGTACCATTGCTTTTAGTATCAGATAACTGTGATCGTGAAAACATTTTAAGATGCTGATACAGAAAATAAAATGAAAAATTTAGTAGATACTCCATTCATTCCTTTGGTGAAAAGCTGATCTTCAGTCTGTCAGTCTGAAAACAGTCTTAACAATGAAGACATAGAGATCTAAAGTAAATTCTGCTATCCCATCTAAAAGTTTGGCCAAAGAATATTATCTTTCTCACATGAAAAGAGAAACCACACATCATTCTGCCTCTGATTTTTCTCTGTTGAGCCAGTATAATCAGTTGCTTATATACCTGTCCTACTTCTGATTAACAAAAACATAAGATTCTGCCTGTAAAGTATCAGAGCAGAGTCTTTTATATATTAAGTTTCCATACGCTAACAGTCTGGGGTTTTGTTTAGCCTGTCTGGATGCATTTGCTTTAATACTGCTACAGCTGGAGATTCTTCAAGTATTAACCAAATCCAAAGTGGCCACCACTTTCTCAGATGCTCCCTATATACTGACAATTGTTTAACTAGATCTCAGAAAAGCAAGTATTGACTAAACAGTCAAAAGCATAGGATGGGTTTCTCATTATCATCCTTCACTGTAAGAGCATTCCAGGAATGTGCTAAAACTTCCAAATATGCTTGAAGAATTATTTTAGATTTGATAATTGTGTCTGATTCGTCTCCAGAGAAAAGACTTTATGTCTTTTCCTTAAAAGTTCTCTAATCTTAAATGAAATGGGTAATCCAATCTGTGTGTGCGCTACAGGTACAGCCATTAATAAGAGTTCAAATGCTACTTTTAAATAGTAGTAAATATGCAATATATACTGTACTGTAGTATATAAGCAGTTACATACTTTCAATTTAGCAATGCGGATAAGAAGTATGACATTTTGAATGTGGCTTGACAAGAATGCCTGAAGAGATAGTGATCAAAATACAGTATGAGTTCGTCTAAAGCATCTCATAAAATAACCTAGATTAACCTTGAAGGTTTTCAGAAGACTGGTGAATCTCCAGAGTAAATGAAGAATAGCCATTTCACAAATGGCTATTCTTTCGGGAGAGCTACATGTACTCATCAATTCCAGAAGACATGCAAGTTACATCCTCATTGCTAGGAGAATATTAAGAATGTTCCTCAAAAGACTCAAAATAGCACAAAGAACATTTGAATCCTCCTACCTCACCAAAAAAAAAAAAAGGAAAGAAAAAAAAGTGAAATGTTCCAAATGATGTAGCCTCACACTTTCATTCTACAGTAAGAAAACTGAGGCATAGATTGATTAAAATAGTTACTTAAGTTCTTCAGGGATTATTAGGCAAGGTCAGAAATGTAGCCCAAATCTCGTAACCAGGTTCAGTGCTTTCTCACAAGGCTGGGTAGAATGCAACACACGAATGCATGAACCTGAGGTTAAAAATACCAAATAAGATAATATGACATGTCTGCAGGTTGTGAGAGAGTGTGTTATACTTCAGCTAGGCACATTTCTGATTTAGCATAGTGTTTTTCAGGCTGTGATTCATGGACTAAAGGTCTGCAAGATATCAGAAGGGAGCCAAACATATCCTGGGCTGCATCAAAAACAGCATGGCCAGCAGGTGGAGGGAGGTGATTCTGCCCCTCTAGTTTGCTCATCTGAGACACCACTTGGAGTACGGCATCCAGCTCTGGAGCCCCCAACACAAGAAGGACATGGACCTGTTGGAGCGGTACAGAGAAGGGCCACGAAAACGATCAGAGGTCTGGAGCAGCTCTTCTGTGAGGACAGGCTGAGAGAGTTGGAGTTGTTCAGCCTGGAGAAGAGAAGGCTCCGGGGAGACCTTATAGCGGCCTTTCAGTACTTGAAGGGGGCCTACTGGAAAGATGGGGAAGGACTCTTTATCAGGGAGTGCAGTGATAGGACGAGAGGTAACAGTTTTAGACTAAACAAAGGTAGATTTAGGTGGGATACTAGGAAGAAGTTCTTTACTGTGAGGGTGGTGAGCCCCTGGCCCAGGTTACCCAGAGAAGCTGTGGCTGCCCCATCCCTGGAAGTGTTCAAGGCCAGGCTGGATGGGGCTTTGAGCAGCCTGGTCTAGTGGGAGGTGTCCCTGCCCAGGGCAGAGGTTTTTGAACGAGCTGAACTTTAAGGTCCCTTCCAACTCTAACCTTTCTATGATACTATGGTTCTATGATATTGTAGCAAAAGATGCACACGTGCTTTTCCACATATAGATGAAAGTAAGCAAGCAACAATCTAGAAATGTAATAGTAGTACAACATTTACCTTAAGTTTTGTTCTTGAAAATTATAGCCATAAAACCTCACAAGGTTGTTGTTTACTTCTTTAGAAAAAAAGATTAAATGACCTTTGGATTTAAAAAGTTTGAATTTAAATGATGCAGTGGTATTTTTACATGACGTTCTTCACATTGCCACTCTTCCAAAAAATATAGAATTAAACGGCTCAGAACTCCAGTATGTGTCTCCTACCTGCAATCTTTTTTATTTTTCTAATTTGCAACATGAGGAAAGTCCTTATACATTTCACAAACACCTTGCCCTATTACACACAATGCTTTACAAAACCAAAATAAATTAAAAAAAGTCAAAAAATCAACAGACAATTCCAAAATGAATGGCAAGATTGTGCCGCCGCAAATGGTTGATAAAAGAGTACATACGTACTGCACTCGGCTGTGCATTTTTGCCCATGTCCTAACTGGTGTCTAAGGACCACAGACGGGAGTAGAGATTAGAGATTACTGCTCCTAAAAATCACCACGGTATTTACTTCAAATTACAGTCCTCTTGAATTGCCAGACGAAAACAGTTTTGCTAAAAACCTGGTGGTCAGAGGCCTTAAACAGTTCGAGAAAGAACAGTGGTACGATCACATTCCGAGAAACAGTTCTTGACTCAGTAGCCATGTGTTACCATCCGCCCACCGTGTACCTGCTGTGGTGTACAAAGAATTCTGCTTCCCATCATAGCTATGTGTTCTCCTGCAGTGTGAGTACACTGCCACTAGGGAAAAAATGTGGTTACTGCAAACTTTCTTGCTTTTTTCCCTCTCGTTCACATTTCACACTATTTTCCTCAGTGGAAAGATGTGTATAATTTAAAGTGAAGGGTCTGTTTTTTTCCCTCTAATGTACTTTTATTAAATTTTAAAAGGATAATCACTATTCGCTAAGAATAGCAGTATGGCACTCCGGAGTTGTCTTTGTTCATCCATTAATATACATTATAAGAGTATTTAAGATGATCTGCCTGGTAACCTCAGAGTTTGTGTGTATTTTAGGAGATCAGTACAACATCCTATCGTGTCTGTGTGCTCTACAAAGGTAGCTAGGAACAAAATTGGTTTTGCCATGTGTTTAAGATCTTTCCAGGTGTCTTTATAACTTTTGTTATAAAGTTAACTTATAACTCTTAGTCTTTAGCTTAGTCTTATATTAGTCTTTTTAACTTTTATTATAAAGACTAATTTTTGTTATAATGACTGCTTTTTGTATTTGATTAGATAGGAATTTTTGAATTTTTGTTTATTAATTCCTTCAGAATGCAGTGAATAAGAAACCAGAAAGAATCAACTATCATTTTGGATAGTCAATCCATTTGATGAGACAGCTTTATTGCTCAATAAAGTTACTACGCATCTGTCTAGAAAATTACACATGAGATAAGGCTGTCACCTAAGTTCTCCTCACCCAAGGAAGGTGCAATATTGTTTCATAATAGGATCACGTTCTTAAAGAACTTCATGAAAATCACTTCAGCAAATAAATACCTACCCCTTTTTACAAATGAAGAATCAAAAGCAGAGATGCTGAGGGATGTGCTGAAGGAAATTTCTAATAAATGTCAAAGACCTGGATTTCTTCACTCCTTTTTCTATATTATGTATTACAAAACCATTATTAATTGTACTGTTCAAAACCTTAAATTCAAAATTGAGATGCTGAGGCAGGAAAGGTCTTTGTAAATCTTGCAGCTCTTTGAAAATACCCTCTGTATTCATTCCCCAAGTTAAGCAGTTAAATAGTTAGATGAAGGAATGGAATATGGGGAAGAAGAGGTCCAAACTCTACAGAATACTCAATAATTTAATGGAAAGGGGATGGAATATTAGAAGAATTAAGGAAACTACTGCAGAGGAAAAGCTAGAGAGAGCTGCAGATCCATCAGAAGTTTCACTTTTTCTGGAAGTTTTGTGATGCTAACAGACATGTGATTTGAAGCTGTTAAAGGGAATCGTTTTTAAATAACTTGAAGCTTCTAAGACTAGAGTTTGTTTGAAGTGCATTAAATTAATCCAAATTAAACGACTTTCATGAGTTTCTAAAGGGTTTGTATGTTTTCTTTGGTCAAGGTCCAAACTCTCATGCATGGGCAGTTTTTTCTACTTAAAAATAAATGACTAGACTGTCTTGGATGAGAAGAGTCTTCACCCATCTTAGTCAGAAGCTATATTTATAGGTATACATACATTTTATCTGGGGAGCACTGTATATCCTATGCTGTAGATACATTCACATGCACGCGAACAACAGTACATGGAGTCTAACTATAACGATACAAAGAACTTCTGTTTATCATCAAACATTTCATATATCCCATTACATGTGAAAGAATTATTATCTGTCCTGTTGCAGTGCAATGCTTTTTCCTATAATGGAATTTTACTCTGCAAATTTATTTTGGTATTAAAAGGTTCCACTTTATAATGTCTATGGTTCAATCAGTGATCTAAAAGGCACTTAAATGCTTTGAACAAGATACATAAAGCGCTTTTATTGCAAAAGCTTTGCTGTATCTACCAATTTCACCATTGATCTCTTTCCATGTAAGGCAGTTCTGGAAGCTGCCCATGCTGTATAAAATCACATGGTGGCTTTTGATCTCCAGCTGGTGATTAAAGCACATTATGGAGGTTTGAAATTTTCTTGTGGTCATTAGCATACCTCCGAACACTTCTCTGCTAAATAGTAGTGTGCTTCTCACTACACGCTATTCAAATAAGAAACCGGGAACCTATAAACTTATTTCCTGTCCTTTGTAGCTCAGAGGATGCAGCTCTCTTGCATGAGGTGACCTTACCCTTAGCAACTGACTTACTGATCAAATAGTGATTTCTTAAGGTGATTAGGCTCTATCAAAATGCAAGGAAGAATAAGGTTATACCTTTTTAAACACCCTTTTGATACAAACAAGAAGAGCTCTGTGCTTTGCAAGACCTTGTATAGTTACTCCCTATCTACAGTTCCGTATTTCCCACTGTCACCCCTGTCACCATCGCTTCCAAGGTCACCAGGCTGTTGTAGGTTTTCCACAGTGGATTTTTAAACAATGCAGCATTAACTCTGTTGCCTGTAAATAGCAAAAAAAAGCATCTTTCCTCCCACTTTATGAAGCTGTATTTATGTGTTGGGAAAAAAAAAGAATCACCATGCATTTGTTACTTTCTCTAGCAATCTCTTTGAGGTTTCCTTTCACAGAAAATAAATGAGGATGTCAGCTTTATATATTTATATTTCACTTTATTATATTATGTTGCATTTTATTTGTGTATTTTTACCATCCATATTGTGCTAGCAAGCAAAGTTTACTGAGTGTTACCCAGATACAGAGGAAAACATAACATTTGCTGAAAGACATTACAGTCACTAAATACCAAATAAATTCCAAAGCTTTCAGTTAGTTATTCTGCCCTGTCCCCTCACTCCCAAAAATAGAATGAATATAGGTAACCTGGTTTCTGACAAGTCAGTGGTTACAGGCTTTTAAAAGGGAATACAGTCTGGGTCAGGGGAAGAGTATTGGCCTGGAATGGATGTTCCAGTTGTAAGGGAGACATTTGAGAGGACAGTAAAACTTGGGGAAGAGATGGGCAGGCAGAATATCAAGGTTAGCAGAGACCAGCAGACCAGTGGAGGAGCACAGTTTTGAGTCTTATTATATTGTGTGGCAAAGCACCTTGAATTATTTGAATGTGGGAAATACCAGATTCCCATCTCTGCTTTTATCCATCAGTTTGACTAACGCTTGGAGGACGAGAGAGAACACTAAAAATTTATCACATAGCCAACATTTTTGTTTTATTTCCAAGCAACACCCTAAAATACCTAAGATCTTTTATAAGATTGGACACAGACGTTTCTATCCAAGGAGCTTATTGTTCAGAAAAAACCCACAACCCAATGAAAAGCAGCACGCATTGCATCCTTTTTTCATATCAAAAGTTAATCCATGTTCATATAAATAGGTATTTGGTGGATTAATTGTCTCATACAAAACTTTCTTTGAGGAAGTAGAAGGGAAAGAAGTCATAGACTGTTTCCTCGGGAGAAGGTATCATGCAATGAAAATTAAAAATAAACCATTGCATTTCATTATAATCCACACTTTTCTGTCTTCTGGCAAGCTTTATTATCCAGAACTAGCTGTCTGGAGAAGAAAAAGTACTTACTGCTGCTCGTCCGTACTCAAGCATAGCCGGGAAGCCTTCCCTTCATGCTGCTGTACTGTATAGTTTTGGTGCTCATGACCATGCTAATCTACATAAAATTTACATGACATGTAACAAAATATATGATTTGCATAAAAACTGGTTTTCTCCAGATCCCAAATGGCACTAAGAGACTCTAAAAAAATGCTACCACTAGGTGTCTCATTGGTTTCGATATACTCCAACCTAAGAGCAAGGGATGCTCAACAAAATTTAACAAAAATACAGTTAATTACCACTGACATTCCCTCCTTCGTTACACCAGCACACCCTGAATTTAATCACATGCATTATTGTAATCAAGCTGTCAATCAGATTTTGAAATATTTCATTTTTTGACATAATTACAGCAGAATCCCTACAGCCCGTCTAGAACATGGATATGGCAAGATTGATATTGTGTTACAAAATGTGATCTGACAAAAAAAAATTGATGCTTCTGTGCAAAAATTAAAGAAACCCTGAACTGCTAATGCATTTACCCTGCAAATATGTTGCATCTGGTAGAATGTCAAGAGTTAATACAACTGTCTGCCCATTGACTGAATAATATGCTCATTCTGGGTGTGCTTTAAATGCTTAAATGTTGTCTGTGTCATTTTTATTTTTTGTTTAAAAATCTATAGCTTTAATTTGCGTAATTGG